>NC_064011.1:1218235-1818602 GCF_932276165.1 Plutella xylostella | reverse complement strand
TGGTTTCATGGTCACAATTACGAACACCTAAAAAAACCACTCAGCCTTTGTTTCACTATCACGAAACTGTATAAGTAACGGCACAGTGTAGCGTTATCTACAGATGCTAATTAGGCACTACTAAAATACTTTCCAAAAGTGAAAAGAGAGCATTATTTATTCGAATTTAGGTAGGAAAATATTAAAACTCCACCTATCGCGACGAGAGAAGGGTGGACGATTATTTTCAACTCCAAAAAAATGTCAAAGCAGAAAGTCGAAAACGTCAAATTTAGTGTTGCCATTGTTGATAGGAAGAATAATAAAGATTTTGATCATCATATTCATCCTCATCACCATCATCAGCTTGTAAAGCGATGACTGCTGGATAAAGGCGAGGGCCTCACTGAACGCAAAATGTATTTAGATTGGGGTTGGTACCTATACTAGCTTTGGACTTCTCTCGATTTGCCGGACAGTCATTGATATCTAGACCCGACAAAAATCTACGTGTAGGTCATGCTGCCATGCTGGATCATACAATCACAAAATTCACAAACTAATCTGTGATGCACTTGTACCTAACTTCATTACTTTGGTCTAAAAAACTGATTGATTTTCAGCTAACTTCAAGGCACAGAATGTCAAAAAATCTCACGCACGTGTTTGTGTTTTTATTCTAGTTTTACGAAAAATATAAAAATACATGAAATAAAATGAAGCACAAAAGGTTTGAAGAGAACATATTAGTGGACGAAGCCTATACTAACTACAGTCGGGCCGACAAGAATGAGGATCGCAAGAAAACCGCTGGTATTGCAAAGCACTTTGCAGAAACTTTAGAATACGATGAGAAAAAGAAGTGGTTTCATCAGGTAATGTAGCTTTATAATCGTGTATCAGTTAGTTACTGCTTCTAAAATTCAATACCAATAATGTGTACTGTCGAAATCAGCGAAATTTTCAAGAAATCGTTTAAATTGTTAGGTACTTTTACAGCATGCTTTATATTTATTTTACTTGTTATAATTAGTTCTTAATTTATAAAATATATAGCGCCTCTGTTCATACAACGTATTAAGTCTACTCTCCCTGTTACAGCTGCCCCAGGAGCCTCCAGTCTCATCAAAAACTTTAACCCCAGAGAAAATAGAAGAGCTTCGGAAGGAAGCTAGCAGTGCGTTGCACGGGGACACATTGGCTTATGAAACAAGTAAGATCTTTACATGGTATTTATACCAATAGAGCAATTTCGGTTATTTCATATTTCACATAATATTATAAAGAAGTAAGATTTGTGTGTATCCAAATTGTGTGTGTCTGTAACAAGAAACTCAAAAACGAATGAAGTAATTGCTTCACTATTTTAATACCAATGCTACTTTACTTAATATCCAATAATTTTCACAGGAAACCCTTTAAAAATTGTGTGAAGCTTGCTCATATAGGTTTTATAAAGTAAAAGATTCCAATACAAGGTGTGTAGGATAAGTGGCTGTTTCAGGAAGACGTAAAGACAAAATTCCTAAGGAAACCGCTAAACCAATTTTATAGTGATACAATAGTAAACTGTATTTTATTATCTTCTTTCAGAGTCCAACAGAAGTGGTTCATCAGATCAGCAATGGGCGAGGACATTGCTCAACAAGGGTGCTATTGGTGACAGAGTGGCCGCTGCCACTATTTTAATTCAGGTATATTTATTATTAATTAGCAACACTCTCATATTTTATTTGGACTTGGTAATCTGATTTACTGTCAGTAAAACTAAGTCACACTGATAATTCTGTTATTATTTTAGGGTAAGGTTTATAATAAGTGAAATAAAGAGTTAATTTATTTTCAGGATAATCCTATATTCAATTTGACTGCATTGACAAACCTTATAAATCAAGTGAAACCAGCAAAGAAGAAGGATGGCATTGCTATTATAGGTAAGATCATAGATAATAATTTAAGCTGTGTATTTTTCTCTACATAATATAGAAGGAATAATATTTTGGTACAGTACAGAATACAGAGGGCCTTTACAATCCCTGGCTTATGACTAGCTCTATAAAAAATCTTCTTATAGTGCCTCTCCATCATTGGAGGTTGGTAGTCAGCTCTTTGCAGCACTATCTATTCTTGGCTGGTTTAAATATTTCTTCCATTATAAAAATTGGCAGTAAAAATCTAGCTATATATATTTAAAAAACCTATTATCCGCTTTGAAGGCAAAAATGTTTAAATATTTCATTGTATTTTCACCTTACCTCCATGACATACTTTTGAAAATAAGGTGGCAACATTAGTAAAAGGTACTAAGGCACGGTTTCGCGATACTCGGTTAGATCATAACCAGGGATTAGTTGTTGACTTTTGACACATCTGTCAAGAATTTAATATGGAGATGATGTAGAATTGATGAACTAATCCCTTGTTATGATCTAACCAAGTATCGCGGAACCGGGCCTTAGGGCCAGTTTTTTGATCACTAGTTAACTCAACCATTAGTCAAAAATGGTGACCATTAGTTAAAAACCATCAAAATTCATATGCAGCTATCATGCTTGACACACGACTTGACTAATGGTTAAAGTTGACCATGGATCAAAAAACTGGCCCTTAGTTAGTTATAGGTACCTACCAAATACCAATATACTATTATAGCTAATACCTTCTCTCTCTTCCAGATGCCCTATCAGAGCTGCTAGTCTCAGAGCTCCTCATCCCAGACACAAAACTACGTACATTTGAACAGCACCCGCTGGCCGAGATTGAAGAGATGACTTCTGGCAATAAGCAGGCCAAGAGGAACGTGCTGAAACTGTGGTTCTATGAGGACAGGTTGAAGGAGCTATATGGGAGTGAGTATTCTTTTTTTTCTATTTTTGTATGTTTTTTTTATTGCTGTTTCTTTTTGACATTAGTAGAAGGTACCTACTACCAATTAACCCATAATTTTGTATCCAATGACAACACCAGCCTCCCATAAATCGACTGGCAATAACACTTTAAGTACCAACAAATATGTTGCATGCTTAAAGCATCCAAACTTGCTCAACAATAAATGATACTTACATTTATACACATAATGGAGCTTTTGTCAGTACACAGCTCTCCCCATGTCATGAAGTCATCACATCTGATAAAGGCTTCAAAAGCTGTTGGCAGATAAAGCAATATTTTTTTTTTCTCTCAAATCCAAGATGGCCTACTAGTTATTGTCAATGACAATTATTACTCTAAGGCAACGGTCAGCAACAGGCGGACCGCGGTCCGTTTGCGGACCGCGAAAGGTTGAACCTCGGACCGCCAAATATTGTAATGAAGGCGACAAGTATAAATGAATACGTAATATTTTGAACCATCCTAACTTAGTACCTACCTAATCTAATTAGTCTGTTTACAACATCGACATCGATCAAATACATCGCGCCGCCGCTCGCGCCGTCGAGTCGCCGCGCGCGCTCTGTTCTTATTTACTTATAGCTTCTCCAATGTCCATAATAATTATAATAAGGTGAACTCTGAAGAATTGCAGTGTTTACAAAAATTTTGGCCGATCTTAGCAACGAAATCGCCACAAGGTTCCAAGACTTTGGAGATATGGGCAAGCTATCTCTGTTTCATAAGACACCCTTTGAAGTTGATGCAGCCGCCGAATGGAGTAGATGTGTTTGCTAAGCAAAAGTCCTTGCTCCAAAGTTATGTTATTACAAATGGAAATAATCGATCTGCAAGAAGATGTGTCTTTGTAAATATATATAAAAAGGTGTCAACTGAAGAATTTTGGGACAAACATGTCCCATAAAATATCAAAATTGCAAAAAACTTGCCATTAATTTGGCGACTATGTTTGGATCGACATACATTATGCAAAACATGTTTTTCCAAAATGTTTTTTTTTTAACAAATATTGTTTGAGATTAACATACGCTTACTTAGAATACACTCTTCGAATTGCTGTTCTTTACGAGAACCAAACTATAAAAACCTGGCTCAGGACCGCCGATGCAATTTTTCTTACTGATTTTAGTAATAAATAGCTCTACTTAATTATTATCAAAAAAAAATTCTGGACCTTTTAAAATTTTTCGACCAATATCCGGACTCTACCTAAAACTACTTGCCGACCCCTGCTCTAAGGGCTGATTTTTCAATAATCAGTTAAAACTTATCTGGGGATTAATTCTGAAACTGTCGCATCTGTAAGTTAGTATTAGACAGTGACAGCAACAACTTTATTAATCAGATAACATCTATCTGACGATTGAAAAATCAGCCCTAAGTTGTCAACATATTTATTTATTCATTTCATATTAAATATAACGCCACAACTCTCCTCAGCATACGTGGAAGCGCTGAACAAGTTCGCTCACGACTCAGTGGAAGCTAACAAGGAGAAGGCGGTGAGCGCCATGTCCTACCTGCTGATGCACCATCCGGAGAGGGAGAAGGTAATTCAGTGGATATTGTTGAGTCCTGGAGTTTCTTTCTTCCCTTCTGTTCATAGAATAACGAGTACAAAAATAAAATGAAAAATTATCAAGAAAAAAAAGTTTTATATAGGTAATAATAAAAAAAAGAAAATTAAGTGCGAGTTGGACTTTACTACCACACTAGCGTACCATTACCTAGTAAAGAGCAATGCATTTCTTTTTACCATAACAAATAACTAAAATGCAAAAAGTTGCTGGTTCGATCCTCGACTAAGGCAGATATTTGTTTAAAGACGTTTGTGTCGTGCAATACCTCCAACCCGCCTGCCAGGCGTGGAGATTATGACAATAACCCTCCAGTCTTGGAGGATCTCATACCCTGCAGTGGATTATTACAGGCTGTGCTTATTTAGCCTTTAAAATAATTTTCGGCTTACCATACCACTTTTCAACACCCTCTATATCTCCCACAGATGCTGCTAAACAACATAATCAACAAGCTCGGAGACCCGTCCCAAGCTGTCGCCTCGAAAGTGGTCTACCACCTGTGTCAGTTGCTCTTCAACCATCCCAACATGAAGAGTGTCGTACTAGCTGAAATTGAGAAGATGTTGTTCAGGTAAGGATTTTATGAAATTTTTGTTTTCAGCGGTTTTGGCAAAATTTGTAACCGCGGAAATGCCACATTTCACGCGGATATACATTTGAGGCGAAGCTCAGAAACTGCTAGTTCTAAAGAGATGGTCTCTCATCTTCTATTAATTTTTTCCGATGTTTTCAAGTCAGGTGATTCAACTCACACCTCTTGTAGGTTGACTGGTTGAAATTGCTTTTAGCGTTAGGTCCACCCTTCTTACACTTGTATGAATATTTTTGCAATTAATAATTTAATAATAATAAAATGCCTCATATAATTCATAGATTTATTTTAATAATTTTACTGTATTGTATATAGCTAGGTACAGTTATAACAGTTTGTTGATATTCATGGATTATGCCTGTACTAAATATTCATAAACATTTTCTTTCTTACTCATCTATCTACCTTTCGATTTCAGGACAAACATCTCCCCGCGAGCGCAGTACTACGCGATCTGCTTCCTGAACCAGTTCTATCTGGGCAAAGATGACTCGAAGATAGCCGAGAACCTCATAAGAATATACTTCTCGTTCTTCAAGGCCGCTATTAAAAAGGTGAGTTTGTAAAACAAAGTACTAGTACATATTCCATTGTCTGTGACGGTGTAAGTACCTGCGTATGGCTCTCTCGAGTGGAACCTTTGTGCATATCCCCAAGGCCTTAACTGCCTTCCTAAGCTTGGACCATTTCCCACCACGCTGGTCCATTGTTAGTTGGTGGGTTCACACATTTAGATGTGCAGGGTTTTTAACAATAGTTGCTACACTGGCATTTTATTTGTGACAAACTAACTAACGCTTTTTACCACTTACAGGGTGAAATCGAATCCCGTCTAATGTCAGCAATCCTAACCGGAGTGAAGCGAGCCTACCCATTCGCAGACAAGGAACGTCTGACCCAGACGTCCACCCACATAGACGCTATATACAAGCTAGTGCACCTCGCTCGCATGAACATAGCTATACATGCGCTGGCTCTGTTGCACCATGTCACTGGTGGGGCGGAGAAGGACTCAGATAGGTGAGGTTATAACAATATATACAGGGTGTTGCAAAAAGAGTATAGAAGGGGTAGTAGAGAGGAGGCTATTCTAAAAAAACTTTTGTTATATAGGACTTGGGGTATTACATAAGTTTTGCATCGCGCTCACTTACATCGCGCAGCCTCAAGAGCGAGCGCGACGGAAAACTTTTTCAGGTCTAAAAAGCGCCCCGTAATAGCCCTTCTGTATAGACAGATAGACACAGAGAGTTGACATAGACGCTATATACAAGCTGGTGCACCTCGCTCGCATGAACATAGCTATACACGCGCTAGCTCTGTTGCACCATGTCACTGGCGGGGCTGAGAAGGACACAGATAGGTGAGTGTATAAGTTTAAATCTAGGATAAAATGTATATGTAAGCAAATACTAGAGTCCTTGACAGTGTTGATGGGTAAAAGATAATATTTTAACTGGTAGCTATATAAATAAATAATGAACACTAAGATTAACCACCTATTTACCTTGTAGATGTAAATGGCTAGCAAGTGTATATCAACAACAAAAAGACTCACTCATCATGAAGATATACACTTGCTAGCCATCTTCCATATTACCATTCCACAAGGAACTTTTTCGTCTAGTTAGTAGTTACGCATACGTAATGAATAAATTTGTGTAGGGTTGTAATTTTTCTTTCATCATATTATATAATTTGTTATTTCCATTACCACTGTGTTTACTTCGGGTAAACCCCTTATGGAGTCCCTCGGGATTTTAGCAACCTCGCTAGCGCAATCCAATTTCATCGCTTGAGTAAAAATACCATTCCTTCTCCACAGATTCTACACAGCACTCTACCGCAAACTAACAAACCCTGAAATCTTCAACACGACGCATTCAGCATTACTCTTCAGTGTCATATACAAGTGCATCAAAGCGGATACTAATGTGGAGAGGGTGACTGCGATGATCAAGAGACTGCTACAGCTGTGCGCTTATATGACTCCTGCGCAGGTCAGTTTCTTGTGTGAAAATGGTATATGTATTAGAATAAAATATTACAGTGCTAAATCTCTGTTGAATTCTATACTTTTGTGGTAAGACCAACTGTTTCTATCTATCCGGCTTGAAGGACCACTATTTGAGTCTCAGGCTCCTGGTATTTATTTTAATTGAGTTCGTAACTTCTTGAATGATACTCAGATAGAAATAAGAATAGACTGTATTATTTAATACAATAAGGCACTGATTGTGCAAAAGATCGAGAAATATGTTGCGCGGTCGCAGAGAGCGAGAGTGTGAAAAACATCAATTTACAATCACATGTACAATATGTACATCACTGTTTTTGTTGTTTACTTCCAGGCTTGTGGTATGCTGTTCCTGATATCTCAAGTGCTGAAGGATTCCAACAAGAAAGAAGCCATCAAACTCACTTGGACTAAGAGGGAATTGCCAGAAGATGTAAGTTTATTTTAGTTTCAAAATACATTGGTACTGTATTACCACAAAAAACTTTAAACATTGTTTTACAAGTGCTTAAAACGTAATTAGAAGATTTACTACGCATTTGATAGTGTTAAACATCTGTTAAATACTGTCATTTAGTGTTTATGGTAAGGCCCATAGAGTTTGTTGAAGTTTTATGACCAATATATAAGGTTTCCGTTTTTTCCTTTTGAGGTATGGAACCTTAAAAAATAATTGGTATAACAATCACCTATTGCATTGTTATTAGAAAAATGTTTACTGTTTGATATATTTTCGACAAATCTGTTCTGAAATTGTGTTTAAATCAATTTTATTTGTATAATTAATTACAAATTCCTATACAATACCTCATTAAACTAAACTAAACAGGAGGTAAAAGAAGAAAAGCCTGAAAAATCAGACGAACCGAACGCAGAAACCTCTACTACAGAAGTGAATAACACCATAGAGTCAGTGGAAGACACGACAACGGTCGAGGAAGTGAAAACTGAAGACAAGAAAGTGAATCTACTTATTGGTGATAAGAAAGATTTGTGGGCAGGTTAGTTAATTAATTTATTAATTATTATAGTAGCTTTTCTGTAAGATGTTTGCCTCGCGTTAAAACAGGGTTTCTAGTGGGAATTCAGAAATAAAAGCACTCAGGGACACTGTAGCTTTATAATGGTGAGCAATTTGGCTACGTACGAACGAACACGTATTTACTTACGAATGAGGAGAGAGGTTAGCATAAAACTAAAACACATTTTCCATCTCATCACACCTCTTCTAAAAAATTGCAAGAATTGCCTGAAAACACGCATGAAAATTGATCTTCTGACTCTCGTGTTTAGGGAAAATTTCTTTCTTACTAAGATTGTTTCTTAAAATTAAAACGAAATTTAATGATGACCGCACCCCACCCCATATTCTCCTCTTCATTTAATATTTACTATCGAGCGAATATTAACATAGATCACAACTGAACCACCCCCCACTAACACCCCCCTTTCTCCCCCCAGACGACGACGAAGAGCACTACGTAGACCTAAAGCTAGACTCCCAAGGTCAGGTCAAGGTCGCGCGCCGCCGCGCCGCCGCCGCGCCGGGCTGGCTGCACAAGACGCTCGCTCGGGCTGATGATGATGATGAGAAGCAACTGAAGAATTGCATACTGATGAAGAAGACCGCTAATGTTGATAAGGTTAGAAACTGTTGCTGTCGCTTTTTTGGTATGAAGGGTTTAGGTGCACGATTTCGACTAAAATATACCGTCTAAAGGACTATTCGACTGGTAGCAAGCAATATCATACAGGTTAGTTTATAAAATATAAAGAAACTAAATAAAAATGGCGGCCTAAATTTGTAGCAATACAGTTATAATTACAGCTGTATCCGCTTATAAAGAGCAATATTAAAAATGGCGGGTAAAATAATAACAGTGTCACAATATACAATAAGAACACCAGATAGACCTGAAGCCAGACTCTCAAGGTCACGTCAAGGTCGCGCACCGGGCTGGCTGCACAAGACGCTCGCTCGGGCTGATGATGATGATGATGAGAAGCAGCTGAAGGACAGCATACTGATCAAGAAGACCGCTAATGTTGATAAGGTTAGATACTGTTGATATCACTTTTTCCCAGCTGTCCGCCGATTTTCGACTAAAATCAACTGTAAATAGCAAGCTTATGAAGGAAACCGTTAATATTGATAAGGTTTGATACTGTTTCTGTAATTTTTTGCTGATGGAGAGTTTAGGCGCCTAAATGCGCACGATTTTCTACTAAAATCGGTCGCTAAATAGGTGGAAATCAATTGCATACAGGTTAGTTTAGTTATAAGATTCATAAATAAAGAAACAAAATGATAATGGCGGCCAAATTACAAAGAAATATGTTTGATAACTGTGTGCATAAAGAAACAATATTAAAATGGTGGACTACAAAGAATGCGTTATTATAAGGTAATAAGATCCCTACGTAGACCTAATACTAGACTCTCAAGGTCATGTGAAGGTCACTGGCCCGGGCTGGCTGCACCAGACTTCGTGTGCGAGTCCGACGCGCACATGGCCGGTTTTTTAAATATACAAAGTGAAGCCCCTAGTGGTCACAATGATGAAACAAATGACAGAAGGTGTACTTACGACATAACGTTGTTTGTAAAACCTGTATTTAGGGTGGTGTTTACAACAGTGCTATTCGCTATATCAGTGGTTTCATCCGTTTTTTGCATAACAAAATTGCGTGCCTCTGGCGGAATAATCATGAAAATTATGAGAGATTATATTACGAACACATTTTCGGTTTCCACACTAGTTAAAACATGTAATTTGCATATATAATTCCAGGAAATAACCTCCTACAGTCCCTACATGCGCAACCCCGTGTTCGCGGGCGCCACTCCGCGCACATCGAGCTGAGTGTACTCGCCCGACACGCGCACCCCACTGTGGCTAGATACTGATAGTGTGTGGAAATGGTGGACAGTCTAGTGTCTAAATTCTTTACTAGATTATGTAAAGGACGCCATTTTCACAATTATTATTTTTTTTATTTTTTATTTATAGACACTTTATTGCATACTAAAAAAATAACATACACAGACAAAATACAAATTGAGAAGAAGTTAGTACACAAAGGCGGGCTTATTGCCAAAAAGCCAATTATTGTTTTTTTATTCACAAAGCTCATCTAAGATACGAAATCAAATGATTGTAATAAACCCGAAACCGCGACAAATCGACACAAAACACACTAACCACTGCGATTTACTTATAATACCAGATACTTTATAACTGAGCTGAGCGTGCTCGGCCGACACTTCCACCCCACTGTGGCTAGATACTGATAGTGTGTGACAATGGCGGACAGTCTAGTGTCTAAATTTCTTACTAGATTATGTAAAGGACGCCATTTTCATAGTAATTGTTTCTTTATTCACAAAGCTCATCTAAGATACGAAATCAAATGACTGTAATAAACCCGACATCGCGGCAAATCGACACAAAAGACACTAAGCACTGCGATTTACTTATAATACCAGTGCGCTCTGGCTTTATAACACTAGGCTTAGTAAGGGTTGTAATGGTTTTCGCCGTTTTCCATTACAAAGTGGCGCCTCTAGCGGAATTTACCATGAAACTTTTGACACATAATACTTACCGTATTAGAAACCACTGCGCTATCCGCTGTATTTATAACAAAATGGCGCCTCTAGCGGAATATACCATGAAACTTTTGACAGATGACGCTGTTAGGCAGTAAGAAAACTAAAATACCTGTATTTAGGGTGTTGTTTATTATAATTTCCAGGAAATAACCTCCTACTCTCCCTACGCCCGCAACCCCGTGTTCGCGGGCGCACATCACTCGGCGCACATCGAGCTGAGTGTACTCGGCCGACACTTCCACCCCACTGTGGCGTTGTACGCGCAGAGGATTTGTAACAGTGAGTTTATACATATTCATTGCTATAAGATTAAGGCCCGGGTCTCCTATTTACGCCGTAGGCCGCGTCACGATGCTCACTACGTCTACGCGCCAACGTCGGCGTGTGAGGGAGACCGCATCAGTACATTTCTATAGTGAGCATCGTGACGCGGCCTACGGCGTGACGCTGGACGCGACCTACGGCGTAAATAGGAGACCCGGGCCTTATACTTTTTTTACATACATATTATGGTCACGACTGTAATCCCAAAAGGGGTTTTTTAAAATTAAAAATAGTTACCCCCATTATCTGGCCGTTCACAGATGAAATTAATCTGTCACACAGTGTTCTTATAACTATAACCACTGATATTCTAATATAAAAAGAGGAACACACGACATATAGCCCTCCCAAGTGCCTCTCAAAGTATTCTCAAAGTTGAAGCGTGCAATAAAAGATAGTCTTTTCTCATATAGTAGAAAGAATACATGTTTATGGTCATGAAATACATACACTGCCACCAACTTATCTGTTCTTATATATTTTCTTATACAATATGTTTTTAGTTTTTGTGAGCATGGTCAATCTATAAAAATATCATAACTGTCATTGCTTATAACCATTGTAACCCCTCCACAGACCAAATAATCCAGTACTCCGGCGACCCTCTAAAAGACTTCTCCGGCATCCGTTTCCTGGACCGCTTCGTGTTCAAGAACCCGCAGCGGAGACCTGAAGTGAATGAGGATGAGGGAGTCAAGACTGTCCGCGGGTCGCACCCCAAGTTCGCTGTCAGGAAGAATTATGTTGCTAAGGGTTTGTAGATTAATGTAAATTATGGCTATATAAATTCCGCCGCAGAAAAAATCTAGAAAGAGTGGTTTTGTTTTGTAACACTAGCGCTATGCTACGACCGATGATGGAACTTCTCACTGAATATAAATATGTTCAATATAAGTAGGAATTGTGTGGCTAAAGGTTAGTATTTAATAAATAAATATGTGAGGACATTCACACACGAAAATCCGATTGAACTAGGCGTGTAATATGGGTGTTGGACGGCTCATATATCTACATGAATTCATAGATTGATGTAGAGTGTTGCAAAATATGTTTAATCTTTAGACAACCCCTAACGTTACTATAATTTATATAACATCATTATGTGCGCTATAATAAAAGCAACACAACACTCTGTCCTCGGCCTTCATCATTCACCCAGACAGTTACTTTTATCAGAAACAATTTTATCTGTTTAGTCATAATGTTTGCAATCATGAATTCATTATATTTCAGGAATAAGGAGTATACCGGTGACATCATCGACGTACCTGAACGAGGACTCCAAGAATATCCCAGTGGACGAGCGGTTCCTTTACGAGTAAGTGACGGTATTCATTATAAAAATTGCAATGAAGGCTGGAAGGTATCCCTTTTAGCCCTAAGATCGCTTATAAAATAAGTCTCTTTGTTATAAAAGCAGACAGTTTATTCGTGAAACAAAAAATGTGACTATTGAAAAGTCTATTCTAAAGTAGAATGGATTTACACACTATATCAAACTCAAATATGTTTCATATACATACCTACATACATACACGCTCACGCCTGTCTCCCAGAGGGGTTGGTAGATATTACAGATTTAATACAATATGTTTCAACAACTACATATTTCTAGGTTCTACCTTTTTTGGCATAAGATTTATTTGCCTAATCTCGTATTGCATAGTAACGTTTGGTCAAAGTCTCGTTACGCCGAAAATCGTATGGCATAAATCTCGTTTAGTAAAAAGTTATTTCGCATAACATTGTTTAGCCTAATAATGGTATGGCCAAATCTTGAATAGCCTAATAATGCTATGGCATAGGTTTATATAAATAAAGTAATAATATTCGTTTGGCTTTAACTTTGACGGAGCGTCTCCCTACACAGCGCAAACTGGTGCCTTGTATTGTTTCCGCTGTTTGGAAAACGCTCCGCTCCGCTTCGCTGCGCTCCGCTTTGGTTTTGATGAACATGTGCACCTAACACGCTCCTCCTCGCTTTGCTCGTCGTCGCACCTATTTTTAGGTTTCGATCTCATGGGGGTTGTAATAATTATATTGGTCGTTAACTTTCGATTTTTTGATCATACAATATCGTGATTTTCGGGATGTAGGAGAAAAATACCACAATTTGTACATTTACTACATACTTAATATATTATTTATTAAGATAACATTACGAGAAACAAGATTATACATAGGTATAGACGAACATAAATTTGAGCAAACGAAACTGGGTGCGTATTGCGACGTATAAAAACGAAATGTATAATTTCACATTAATAACGTTCAAAATATATAATGAACGTTACGTATAACAACAACATCTATATTTTCATAAGGTATAAGATTCAATTGGTATAACTTACATTTCATATAATATCAAAATAACTAACACTCAAGAGGACTCATATCAATTCGTATAACATACATTACGTATATCAATTAAAATATATACTATCATTTTGTATAAAGTTCTTCTCATATCATACAGGGTGTCCCAAAAGTCAACGTCATCCCTTAAAGGGCTGATAGGTCAGCTCATGAGAGGCCAGAATATCACAATATGACCTTAGTAAAAACTCGATAATTTTCGAGATATTGACACTTTTATAAATTTGCTGAAAATCGACACCTTGGATCAGTTTTTTGCGTGCCGTCGGTACAAAAATCCATATTGTTAGAATTTGTTTGGTGTTGCATCACCCTGTATAGCCCTGCTATTGATCGCAGTCAAAAAAAATATCGAGTAATTCTGTATGTTTAAAAAAAACACGGTTTTCAAAGTCATAAAAGGTAATCGTATTTTTTTATAAACAACTTTGACTCCACATACTGTAAAAAAAATATACCACGCAAACCTGGCACCTTATTTGAAAAGATTGCTCATTTAATGCAGTTTCCAAAATGGTATGAAACGTTGCTATTGTTTCAATTAACAAAAAAGTTATTGCTATTTTAGTACAAAACGACCTCGATGTAAAATTGTTTGAAGGAAATTTATCTGACTGAATTTATTAAGGGTAAGTCATGTTGGAATGAGTAAAAGTAAAATAGGTGATGGGGTCAGCCGTGGCAACATAGATGACGCAAAAATAGCTAAAAAAAAACTTACCTTACTCTTATAAAACATATTTTGCGTTTTTTACACCTTATTTAAAAAAGCAAACATTTATTGACTTTTATTTCTATTTCTCAAAATTATAACACCACATTATTATATTAAGTACATAATCAGCAAAAAATAATACTCATTAATGGTCATAACCATAATTTTGAGAGTTTGGTTTTGTTTAACAATAACTTTAAAATAAATAACAATAATTAGAGGTAATGTTAATGACAAACTGATCTGTCCCTTTTTATGTGTAAGCGTTTTACTTCATTATATCACACATTAGCACTACTCAGGAATGTACGTTACCATGCGCTACATTTATGGGGAATGTGGAGTTGCTATAGTCCACTTTTTTCGATAAAGATACTCAAAATGCGTTTTTTTTTACTAACTGCGACAACGTTGTCTCTTTTCCCACTCCCGGCCACACCACCTATTTTACTTTTACTCACTCCAACATGACTTACCCTTAATAAATTCAGTCACATAAATTTCCTTCAAACAATTTTACATCGAGGTCGTTTTGTACTAAAATAGCAATAACTTTTTTGTTAATTGAAACAATAGCAATGTTTTATACCATTTTGGAAACTGCATTAAATGAGCAATCTTTTCAAATAAGGTGCCAGGTTTGCGTGGTATATTTTTTTTACAGTATGTGGAGTCAAAGTTGTTTATAAAAAAATACGATTACCTTTTATGACTTTGAAAACCGTGTTTTTTTTAAACATACAGAATTACTCGATATTTTTTTTGACTGCGATCAATAGCAGGGCTATACAGGGTGATGCAACACCAAACAAATTCTAACAATATGGATTTTTGTACCGACGGCACGCAAAAAACTGATCCAAGGTGTCGATTTTCAGCAAATTTATAAATGTGTCAATATCTCGAAAATTATCGAGTTTTTACTAAGGTCATATTGTGATATTCTGGCCTCTCATGAGCTGACCTATCAGCCCTTTAAGGGATGACGTTGACTTTTGGGACACCCTGTATATGTGTTTAATTACCCAACGCCGTCAAACCCCCTAGCACCAAAACCTAAAGATAGGTGCGACGACGAGCAAAGCGAGGAGGAGCGTGTTAGGTGCACATGTTCGTCGAAACCAAAGCGGAGCGCAGCGAAGCGGAGCGGAGCGTCTCCCAACATAGCTTCAATAATAATAACGCTGTGAAAAACCCTAATACCAAAACCTAAAGATAGGTGCGACGACGAGCAAAGCGAGGAGGAGCGTGTTAGGTGCACATGTTCGTCGAAACCAAAGCGGAGCGCAGCGAAGCGGAGCGGAGCGTCTCCCAAAATAGCTTCATTAATAATATCGCTGTGAAAAACCCTAGTACCAAAACCAATGATAATATATTTGTTTGTTCATTATACATAATGATATTATATCCGTTGAATAATATATGTTATAAACGTTATATATTATGAACTTTATATGTTTTAATCGATATATCAATTGAAATTATACTTTTTGAACGTTATTCTTTACGAAATTATGTATTTAGTAATTATGTCTTTCGTTTGTTATGCACAGTGATCGGTATACTTAATAAATTTATATCATATGGGCATATACCTTGTGAATGTTATACCATTCGTTTTTATACCTCGTATTACTTACCCAACGAAACTTAGGTGTTTAAAGATTGTGCCTAAAGAGTTTTAGACGAAACGAGCCTTATGCCACATAAGTCTTGGCAAAGTGATGGTTCGGCCAAAAAAGTTTAGACCATACGAGTTATGCGAAATGAGTTTTGGTCAATAAAGATTATGCGAGATGAGCGGAACCCATATTTCTATTCAGCTAGTTCAAGTTGACACCAACCGTTACTAAATTAGCTGGCTGATCGACCCGTAGTGAATCTCGGACGCCCCACCTGGGTGGCGCCCAGAAGGCTGCCCAGGATAGGATTTTGTTTAAAACAACCCCCCTTTCCCCTACCCAGTTACCTCCAGAAGCGTCGCTCGGCGAAGGCCTCCGACGACGAAGACAGCGACAGTGACAACGACTCCGTGACCAGTGAGGACTTCGAGCAGTACCTGGACTCTGTCACCGGCACCGCCGCAGCAGGTATTATATACTTAGATAGACTGATAACATAATAAACCGTCACTATACAACATTTTTTAAGAAAATTTATAAGTTAGTGCAATATATTCAGATTCAGCGTCAATCAAAACCGTTATTACTTCCTAATTTACATTTTTTTTGTATAGTGACGGTATTGGAATAAGAGTGCGCCATGCTCACGACTGTTATCCCCGAAGGCGTAGTCAGAGGTGGCTCGCAAGCGAGTCACCCGCTTTTGGCTGTACATTTGTACTCACGTGATAGGTCGCGAGCCGTATCGCCGTTTTCACATCTAGAATATCAGGTACTTAGGTAGAATATCAGTACGACTCCGTGACCAGTGACCCCCTGGCCACAGCCAATTGCGGCGCGGCGTGCGGCGCGGCGAGCGGCGCGGCTAGCGGTGAGCGCCGAAAACAAACGCTAGACAACGTACGAAGTATGCCACAGCTAGCCGCGGCGCGAAATGCGGCGCGGGTTGACTGGCGCGGTGCGCGGCGGCGGCGGGCGGCGCGGTGTGCGAGCGAAACAAATGTACTAGAGAGTATCGAGGCGGCCACAGCTCAAAGCGGCGCGCGCGGCGGCATCAAGTGGACGGACTAGCCAACGCGCGACCAAAACAAATAATTTTGTTAACGCCGCCGCGGTCGCAACTGGTCGAGCTGTGGCATACCACCGCAATCCGCACCGCCCGCCGCCCCTCACGCCGCACCTCATCCCGCACCGCTGAAAGCTGTGGCCACGGCCTGAGGACTTCGAGCAGTACCTGGACTCTGTCACCGGGACTGCTGCACAAGGTATTAACACTTTCCCGTGTTTCACTTTAATTTGTTTAAACTGGAACACCACCAACTCAAATTTATAATTTCATTGTAGAAGCGTAAACTTTGACGTGGTTATGACTAATTTATGAGCTATCTACAGAGGCGCGAGCATAGGATTCGATACTATTTTCGAATCTACACGAAGGGTCGCTTTTACCAAACGCTAAACGTATTTAAATCAAATTTTAAATACATTTTGTACTAACTGACAGACGTATGACAGGCTACTAAATACGTTTAGCGTTTGGTGAAATTTCACCTAACATATGAAAAAACAAATGTCACTTTTGGAACTAACTTTGCCTTACATTTTGACAGTGACAGTTGACGATACGGAACGTTAACGGAGGATCGAAACTTGTGCTCACGACTCTGGTTATATGCCATCAAACTATTGACAGGGTAGTTAACCTAACCAAAAACGTATGAATGTAACTACTACTAAACCAACCCATAACTTCCTAACAAAAGGCAAATACATATTTAATTTAATACTCCAGACTACTGATCCGAAGGTCCCGGGTTCGATTCCCGGCTGGGGCAGATATTTGTTCTCGGGTCTTGGATGTGCCCGTAAAATGGCAATAGGCCCACCCCCTATTACATTGGGACTAACATAACACTCTGGCGAAAAGTGGGTGCAGCAATGCACCTCTGCCTACCCCGCAAGGGAGTACATTAGTACAAGGCGTGAGTGTGTGTGTGTGTGTATAAGCTATAATTTAGTGAATTACTAATAATAATGATTTTTATCAATTCACAGAAGACTCGGACGAGGAGCTAGACTTCCTGACTGAGATGGAGAAGGCGAAACAAAACAAGAAATCCAATAAGAAGAGCAAAGACGAGGATGAACAGAGCGATGATCAGTTGGGAGGTATGTGTTTAAATAATTTGAGAAAACAGTGCTTATTAGTATAATAATTAGTATACAGGGTTTTGCAAAAGTGGTAACTATAATTAGCCGAAATAGGGGTTATAAAAGCTCGGTATTCTTTGCAACTATTGGAAAAAGTAAATAATACAAGTTCCTATTTGTAAAAAGTCACGTTACTAACAAAGTTTCTATGGAGTAGACATTCATTTCGCAAATGACAATGGGCGTTTTGGGACCTATGTCCAATAAAGACGAGACATACATCGTTGGATAGCTATTTTCAAGTGAGCAAAAAAGTATTATGACGACAAATCCGTATAAGTTGTCCATTTCGAAATATATTCATCGGAAGGAAGTATTTTTCTATGGCATTGCACTCTCTCTTTTGATGACAGTTAGCGCGTAATACACGTAAACACGTATTATTGAAATTGGAAAAATTACTTTGAACTGGTTTTATTTACAGAGATAATAAAAAAATATAATATTATATGAAATATGATCATTTTGTTATAAAAAATATAAAAAGAAAGTGAAAAACTAACAAAAACATTAAAATTACAGAAATAAAACATAAAAACTTTCAAGGTACGATTATACTAATTGGACAGTAAATCAAGACTAGCGCTTCCGTTATTCATATTCTGCTAAAAAATACCTTTTCAACGACGTATCACTCATTCCTATTGGTGCTGGTCCCAGCTTCCATAAATTTTTGCCCATCATCATTTCTAAAAGTTGTAGAGGTCGGATCGACCCCATGAGTCACGACTTTCGGATATTTTTTTTAACATTTAACTTAACACCGGCAACATAAAACATAAATGATAAAAACGCGTCGTGTTGACCACCTCAGCTGAGGCAGGGAAAAATAATAAAGGTGCTTCAGGGGGTTCTTTAACGAATTCTTCTCCACAATGACCGTGGCTTTTGCAAACTGTGGTAGACTTATTAAAATATTTTTTCACTAGACAAATAATTCTAAAATTTTACTTCGAACAACGAATATTTCAATTTCAGGTGACGACGACGATGATGATGAAGAAAACGAAGCTGGCGGATTCGATGATGATGATGATGACATGGAGGGCGAGGAAGGTGGGCTTGACTTTGGTGATGATGAAGGTATGGTATAGTTTTTACTTCTTAACTGTTGTCCACTTGACGTTTCTTCTTCTTCTTCTTCATTCCCGCTACTCCCCTTACACTTTACGTTTGGTCATAAAAAAACGAGGGAATTTCGGGAAAAAAATAACCCTATCCATGTGTACCTATAATCTATGATGTTGGCTTTCTACATAATATTATGCATGTGCTCTTTTTGAGAAACATCAATAGAAAATTCCGTGTTTAAAGTTACTTATTAGTACCTATATTTTTCATGTTCCGTATGTCTCTTATATTGTTAAGAAATATGAGTTATTCTTCACTCCATTACAATTACAATACAAAAAGAAATTTTGAAAGTCCATAAACCAGCTCAAAATACCTATTTTCTACCACCCAACTTTATAAATTAGCTCAAAACGACTTTTCACTGAAATCCCTATTGTTTCCTTGTACAGAGCTACTCCTAGAAGGCAGTGATGATGAAGAAGATCAGATTGAGGTGCCGGGCGCCAGCGGGAAGAAGGGGGGAAAGAACAAGCTGGGGCTGAAGCTTAAAGGTATGCTTCACATAACATTTTATATTCTACTGCTGTATCTGCTGAAGAACGAATGATCAGCGTAGTAGAATATCAAGTAGAGTATACGAACAGGCAAATGTAACGTAGGACTAGAGAACAAAAACTATGCAGCGGATAAAATATAGGAGATTATTTTATTCTTTGCAAGGCATATCATGTCAGTGTCCAAAATTTATAACAAAAAATCTTTTTTGTGTGGGCTTTTGTTTCCGTTGCGAAGTTAGCGTCATCGGATTCTGTGGTTAAGTGGCGCTCTTTGCCAGATGCGAAGCTCATTAATTTTACAACTTGTCAATCACTAAAGTTTAAACATCACTTTGCAGGCAAAGACGACCTCGGTTCCCTCTTCGCTTCGGCCGAAGAATTCTCCACACTCCTAGAAGACACGGCGACCAATAGTAAACAAGGCTCCAGTAATGCTGTCTCTAACACAGACAACTCAAGCATGAAGCAACTAGCTTGGGAGGACACCAGAGACAAATGGCTCAAAGGTTACAACAGGAAAATGCACGGCGCTAAAAAAGGCAATTTCAAAAAAGGAAAGAAGCCACAAAATGGCGGATTCAACAAGATGGCGGATAAAAAGGCCGGGAAAAGGAAAGGGGGGAGTATAGGTGCGGCCGCGTCGAAGAAAAAGAAGTTTAAGTGAATGATAGTTGTAAATAAATGATTGTTTAATGTGTATTTTTATGCTTTTTTTTTTAATTTGATGCCCTTTATTTAGTCCCCGACTGAGCGTAACGGCTTTCACCCCTTGAGTAACAATGTATTCAATGTTCACCTGTTATCTCTGTTTTATTCATCTTAGCTTAGATGTATAATTTATGCATGTTTACATAGCTCCCTGACCTCTAAAACAAGCAAGGCTACATGATATTGATTTTACCTTGAAAACTAAGACATTGTGTTGTACCTATACTTGAATATAGGTTTCACTAGGCATAAACAGCTCTTCAGTTATTCGTATCATTCGTATGATACGTAATGTCTAAGTTTATATTGGTTGGGAAGGTACTTATTAATTTGATCCACGAAATAGGTATTATTATTATGAAAGAGCTACAAGTTTTACGTGCAGGCAGTTAGTTCGTTACCTCTGTAGCTCCATGTTTTATGAATGGAGTTTATATGCCTGTTAGATTGGATACCCGAGCTTTTCGTAGTAGATAATTAGTTACAAACATCGATATCGTCACATTTTACAAATAGGCAGATAGGTAAGTATCTCAGTTAGTAAGTCTTATTCTATTGAAATTAATTACGTAGCCCACCAAATATTTTTCAGGTTGAATGCTATTTAAAGTTCCATTAAGGTCCCAAGGTCAAGTATGATAAATTTAATGTAGGTGCTTCTTCCTTTTCCTTTATCATAAGATAAGGACCGCACAAGAGCGAGGTTACGATTAGCAACTCCTTACAAAGCAATAATATTGCAAAATCGAAAGTAAGTAGGTACCTACCATTACTGCTAAATCGATTAGCAATACATAAATATGCAACGATTGAATGTCCAGTCAGCCCATTTGTTGACCGCGCAATGTATAGCGTCGCTTGTTGACAGAAGGATCAAGTTTAGGTACCTATACACGATACCTATAGATATTAGATAGGTATTCAGCGCGCCGCGATAGCTGCGCTGTGTTTCTATGGAAAATAAACCTCAGTGACCGAAAATACGCGTCATTTGCACCGAAAGCCATTGCGTGTGTACCTGCAACTGCAATATTCACCAACAAGTTGTTATTATTTTGTGAATGGACTAAAAAGCGCGGAATTCTCAGTGCATGTTAGTACAGACAAGTTATTTATAGCCGGTTTGTGTGTGATTTGACTGTTTTATGTGACTTTTTGTGTGCTGGGCGGAAACCTGGGAATTTGAGTTTAAATATACGCATAATATTGTGTTAAAATAACAATAACTATACGTTAAATTCCTTAAATTAGCTAGATGCGTTTAATTACAAACGTTCCTGTTTACGGAGTTCAGTGTATCGAACTATCTACATACTAACAGAAGTTGGAAAAGTGTATAAAAAATTCTGAAAATAATTTTTAATATTTTCAATAATATTCCCGAATTAATATTTTTAATTCAGATGCATTGTATATCCTGTTGTTTGCATTTTATTTAAATTGGTAACAAATTATATGTGTACAACGGAACGTAACAATCAGGAAATGGCAAAAGGGCAAAAACAAATCTGACAACTATATTGACAGCTTGATAATTGCCAGATGAAAAATACTTTCTCCAAACTCAGACATTTTTAAGTAAAACTTGTCTTTGGCTATAAAATCAAGATGGATTTACCATTACCAGATTATGAAGAAGTAACGAACATATCGGATACAATAGTATCCTCAACCACAACTATGAGTGACAGTCTAGCTTCACCAGACACAACAGATACATTTCGCATGAGCTTGGATAACTTTTCATTGATTGGTGAAAATGTTACAATTGGAGAAAGAAACCTGTCATTTGATACTGCGGCCTGTTTTAATGTTGCTACCCCATGTTCTTCAACGCCAACAGTTGATAAGGTTGACCCCTTCATACAAGGAACTTCTACTCCACTGCAAAATTCTGCGACACAAATTAACCGACCGAAAAACTTAAAGTTGGATATAAGAAATGAATTTTTAAAACCATCGCCTGTTGCAATTATGTCGCCGGCAAGAATGTTACAATTTGAAATGGACAAAACCTCAAGCGCGACGCCGACAATGAAAAGAACTCCAATAGACTTTGACTTCTTCACAAAAGCAAATTATGAGAAATTTATGTTTGAAGAGCTCAAAGATGAGGAACAAGCAAATGAAGAGGACAAGACAGAGAAAGAGTTTGAAGAAACACCTGTTATCGTGAAAGCTGTTCGTCATGAAATTGGATATGGTATGTATTCATTTTATACTTTTGTAGCACCGCCCGCTGGCGTCGTGAATGCGGCCTAAGATCCTTCAAGAGGACCTCGTCTAATTTCCTACTATCGTCTAACTACTTTCTTATTTCGTCCAATATTCTTATGTATGTTTGACCAGTTTGACCTACCGCCTACTGAATTTTATATAGAGGTTCTAATGTCGCAGCCCTTTGCTTGCAGCAATAGAGTGGCTCTCAGCTGCCGAATGTACCTATGTGTAAATTTAATAATCATTTAATTCAGATCGGTACAGTAAGGGCGAACTTACCCACGTCCCAGACATGTTTAAATAAGCAACGTTCCATGTGGGAGACGCAGAATAATAATTCAAGTACAGATATATTTTATTAAAATTACCTACTTATTTACGTCATATTTCATATTGTCTGTAGGTGTCATAGTTTTAAGCATAAATTGTAAAGGTGTTGATATGAAGTAATAGTTTCTGCTACAAAATATAAGAAGTAATATTTATTATACAATTTAAAAGTCAGTATTTATTAATGAAGAATTAAAGAATTAAATGATGAATTAAAGATCCGTATTAAAAGTTATGACCTTCAAATCGTTTAGGGAACCTACCCATAAGCTGTTCAAAGATTGTGAGGTGTTGTCAGTTCGGCAATTATACATACTAAACGCAGTGTTAGCACAACATTCAAAAACTATTTATGATCCCCAACTTAAAACAATCAAACGAAGGCATGACATTATTTGTCGAACTCAATCTTTTAACACTATATTCACTAATAGATTCTTTTGTTTTCTTGGACCATATATATACAACAAATTAAATAGCAGTTTAAGTTTATACCCAAACTCCAGGGCTGTAGCTAAAAAAATACTGCAAAAGTGGCTCATAAACAGAACCTATCAGGAAACTGAGGACTTGTTGGTTGTTGTTACCTAACTAATTAATTAGTAGAATTACAGCTAGATACATTATTTCATTGCTATTATTTTATTTTATTTTTTGTTAAAAATCCTTTGCATCTAATTTCATGTTACCCATAAATAATTATAAAATTAATTACCTACACTATAAACTTCATTATAAACTTTATTGTTTGTTTAATTTAAATAGCAACTCAAATTCTCTTAGTACTTATCTGTATGTAACTTAACAATGTAACAAGAGTAAACGCTCACAAAATACCTTCATTGTCAATACTACATGTACCTACTGGCTAGAAAAACATTTCCTCCTATAGTACAGGCTAGACCTAGTTTAGGTGGAATTAAAAATGTAAATAACACATTCCTAGATTACCTAAGTACCTATATTGAGCACTGTTAAAACACCAATAACTTAAAAAAAAAAAAAAAAAAAAAAAATGTTCAGAAATAAACAATATAATAAACAACAACAAAAAAAATTGTCATTTTAGGTTCAGGGTAAAAGTTTAGAATAAAATAATGATAATCCATTCGTGACGACTGGCAACACTGGTTATTTTTCTGCGTCGCGCTGAGCGAGCAAACGTCTCCCTCGCGCTAGCATTTTATAAATATTTTTATAGTTTACATATCTAGTTAGTTATATAGCAAATTAAACTGTTAATATTTGTAAAGCAAATAGTGTAGTGACAGTGTAAAAAATATACACTAACGAACTGTGCCGTGAACGGATTGTGCCCGCAGTGTAGTGTTTTTTACGATTACCTGGATTGACGCGTAGCTAAAGTGCAAACGAACCGAAATATTCGGTCTTAGGAGCGAATTTCGATAATAAAATAGTGTGAAAGTACAGTAAACGCGAGTGAAATTGTCAGCTAACCGACCAAAAAGGTTGACATTCGGAAAGGACAAATCGCAACATGGAGAAAGGTTTTCAGTTTGGTCGGGTTATCTGACGTTAGCAGCGCCACCTGGTGGCGACAAATTTGCGGGTCGCCCGATCGTCGGCCGATTATGCTTGCAAAAGAATATACGTGTCGCCGATAGGTACTTTCACCAGTAAAGTTCAAAGTAGATTTATTTTTAATTTATTTCCGTCGGTCCGCGCGCGGCGTGACGCCCTCACGCTCGCAACTGTCGTTACGACGAAAAGTTTGTGGTGAAAAAGTGTGGTGTTTTCGGTGCTGATGGTGTTGAGCGGCGGCTGACACGATGGCCACCGGCGAGATGTCAGTCCCTGACAAGAAGCCCGAGCACGAGTCCGGCTACTATGAGGGCAGCGACCAGGAGGGGAGCATGGAGTGCGGGTGCCCCTCGCCAGTAAGTTCCAGAAACTCCTCGCATTCCACCAAGCTTAAGAGGAGGAACTCTAAGGGCAAGATGCCGAGTAAGAAGCTGAGGTCGGACCAGGCCAACGGGGTGTGCAGCAAGCACAGACAGGACAAGAGTGTGGAGATAGTGGAGTGCAGTGGCGGCGAGGGGAATGTGACCAAACAGCCGGAGACGGTGGCCGCTGTGCCGGGCCCGAGCAAGCGCAGCTCGTCTGTGGAGCTCATCGGAGCAACCGTGCCCGCGCCGGCCCGGGATTCCATTGATTGGAATCTCGTGGAGGCCAGTAGGATTAGGAAAAGAAGTAAAGGTATGTGTTGTTTTGGTTTTTTAAAGTAATAGTTGTTAAAAAATATGACTCTGAATGTTTATCACTCTATCAATGTTGTGACATCTTGTACTTGGTAAGAATTTCTTTTGGTTACTAAAACATGCTGTTTCTTTAAATAAATGTTATACTTTATTGCAAAATTTATTGATAGACACAGCCACTCTAATAACAACGTGAATAAAAACACAATGCATTAACAAACAAAGTAAAATAGTCAAAAAGTGGAATATTTGTTCCAGCCAACCCTATGTCAATTTCCAAGCGTTGTTTATAGATTACTATTGCATAAATTTTGGATCACATAGATATTACCTATGTGTTATACTTACCAAGATATGTTTTTATTATTTTATGGGATTAGCAATTGGTGGTCAGTTTATAAGAAGCCCTTTCCCCAATAGTGGGATACTTAACAGACTACATTTTAAGAAATAATTTTTATGTAATATTGCATAATGTAATACAAGGGAAACCATCCTTGTTCATTCCACCATGGAACCCTTCAATATAATAAATTTAATCAACTCACAATATTTCATTACTTTGATTCTAAAGTGGAAAATAAACTTAGGTATAGGTCTACCTACTAACTAAGTGGAACTGATGTCTTTAATGGGTATTAAATACAATAAAAAACACACCTAATAACATATTTCATATAATGTTTGCTACAAAAATGATTTAAAATTTAATTTAAATTGAATTGGGCAGATTAGAAATTAACAGGAATACAGTAATGGTCGATACTTCCCCACCCTGCACAAAACAATCTACAAACTCATTTCGTGTGTATCAAACACTATCAGAAGTAAATTTAATTTTAATTAAATGTTCCATTCCGTAAGTAGGCCGAGTTATTTTTAGTTGTTGTGGCCAGTGCCAAGCACATTTTTTCCCTTATCACTCCTTGTGATATGAACTTTACTTTCATTGAGTATTTGACACACTTGGTTTGTGTTATCTTCTGTGAGAATAACCTAGAATAGAATATGAAAGAACTTCTGAATGAATGAACCAATGCTGATGAAAGAATGAAGATGGAATCATGTAACATACATACAAATAATGTATACCAAAGAACCTATAAACCAAATATACATATATATAGAAAATAGAAAAGAATAGATTTGTATTCTATAGCAGCCATATCGCAATAGAAATGTACATAGGAAACTTCACCATCCTCTTTTTCAGTTGGTGTTTAGGTAAAAATTTAAATATAATAGGTTACAAAGACAGTCTTGTATGTGTCCTAATTTTCTAATGGGGAAATAATAATATGGGGTATACAATACAGACACTAATCTGACTGGCCAATCCTTTCACCACAGTGATAAACCCTAGTCTATTAGTGTATGTCACCAAACTCACTAGCATCCCAAGAATAAAATTGAAGACATTGCCTGTTTATTTATACAATAGAATAGATATACCTATAATTACTTGATGATATTATATTTGTAGACTATAATTAATTAATATTTATGGGCTTGTCCCCACAACTTGTGGTTTACACAAATGATAAAACACGATAAAATTGTATGCAATTAATTTCATATTATCTCTTACGAAAGTAAAAGCAAATGGCACATAAATAAGGTAGACAATTATAAATAAGTTTGTGTTTTTTTTATTTTACAAAGTCAAGAGTGCATTGACATGTTGCTCGTAGGTATTTGTACACATGCACATATGTTTAGGATCTGTTCACAGTTACACTAGTTAATTGAATATTTCTTTTGTAGGATGAAATGACTAAACTTAGTTTTTTCATTAGATACCTAATTTCAGTCAACAAAAGTTTGATACCTACTTAAAGTCACAGGAGAGAGTAGATGAGTCCACAATTTCGTTCATGTATTGGATTAACTTTCATAAAGCCTGTAAATCATAATATTGAACAGTGTTATACAGGGTGCACCTTTACTTTTGTTGACCAATTACTGCACAAACCATAGTCAAGTAAAACAAAACTAAACCTTCACATGTAGATTCCAGCTGAGTACCATAAATCTAAAACGATGATTGGCTCGCGACAACGACAATTCACCACTTAATTACCCATCAGGGATTACCCCACACAGTAGAAAGGCACAACACCCATTTTTTGCTGTAAGTTAAAACTGGTAACAAGCCCGCTGTGCGTCTGCCCTAATGCTTCGCGTATCCATTAAACAAAAGATAAAGATGTGGTAATTATGAATGCGGAGTGGCGATTGGTAAATGAGTTTCACACAAAAACTAATTAGGATTACAATACAATGAAAACATATTTTGCAATGTTTAGGTTTTTTCCTTTTTGTTTTTAAGGCAGTAGGGGAAGTCCAAGAGAGAAGGTTTTAATTGCTAAATAATATATTCATCATCATCATCAATATTACCATATATTTGTGCACTCCTGGACATAGGCCTCTCCCAAGGAGCGCCACAATACTGTCCTCTGCCTTGAAAATGTTACAAAGTTATAAGTCCCTTTTTCTGTCGCAGGTTAAACATTTATACACAAATAATTGTTATCAGTTTGCCTGAACTGTTAACCCCTTATCTGCCAGATGGGTTTCCCCTATCTGTGGATAAAAACATAGAGAGATAATTTTATGCCTAATGGAGGCATATGGTGTAGAAGATTTTGTATGCATTGGTTTTTCTAATGGTAATTTTTGACAAATAATATTTTTAACCCTTTGATCGGAAATTTGAAATGAAATGTTGTTAGTTTAACTAGTCTGGGTGTGTTCGTGGCAACTGGCATCGTAGAGTACGAACAGATGGACCGATTTTAGTAGTTCATTTCGGTTTTAGTAACATCTTCACAAAATATTAGCCTTTAACTTAACTCAACGTTTTTCTCTAATTAAGTACAAATTACGTTCACGCTCAAGTATATTTTTTTTTATACACATATGTAAATATCCAGAAACGAGAACCAATAACCTTGTGTTTTGACCTAGCCATGACTTTGTATAGAAACACTCGCCTATATACAACATATAAATTCATACATACATCATACATAGCCAAAGTTATATTATTATCAAAGAAGCCAGTCTTTTTCACAATAACCAGAGATGTTGAGCTAATTTCAACAGTAATATCAGGTGTTTAGTGTTAATTTAGAGTGTAGTGACCTTCCACGTGAAACACGTGGCGCTAGGGTTGAACATTTCGTTGTTTTGTTTAGGGTTGTCAACTCTTGAGGAAAAGTTTGTTATTCTTTTTTAGGACTTGTTTGTATGGGTTCCATAAGTTTAGTTAGATGCCTGATTTTGTGTTATTTATAATAATATTGAAATCAAGTATAATTATAACGAGTTGTATACTGTATGTTAATTCAGATTGTGGTTTAAGATTAGTTATTTTAAACTGATTTTTTTAAGCTATCCGGTTTTTGTTTTACAATATTTAACGTACATAAATTCATAATTACCTACTTGAGGTCTATACGTTATCAGGTTTTGAATAGGTACAAACCACTTTTATGTTAATTTATGGTATTTTTTGCAGTGACTACTAAACTAACATATTTTTTTATAATAACAATTCAATTGTTTTGTTGCAGTTAACCTCAATGGGGCGGCCAAAGTTGACATATCACATTTCGATTTGCTCAAAGTGCTTGGCACTGGAGGTGAGTTTATTAATTTTTATTATATATTATTGTTAATGCACCCTGAAATTCGTAAACTGTATTGTAAAATTTACAAGAAGGTAAAAATTTACTTTGAACAACACGAGTTTCGACTCTTTACGTCAGTCGAAATTCGTATAACACAAACGTCAACTTTAAACCTATTTTAAAATGTCAAATAGCTCTATGAATTCGGGGGTGGTAATCATAAGTGGCGGTTATTCAGATCCGTAACCCTGGAATATTCACCCTTGGGTGGATTCTGGTAAATGCATGTCCGATAATTTAATTACCACTTACTTATAGGTAAAAAACAAATTTTTTTAGAATAGGCGTGAGTTTGTATTCAAAAGGAGGTGTAAAATTAAAAACATGCAGACGCCTATTCATGATGATTATGATATGTATGTAAGATACTTACAAATAATTTAATATAAGTACAATAACTACATATTTTTTAAATCACTCTAACGAACTGTAACTTGCAAAAGTAGATTTTTCAGAACTACACGGGGGCATACCTTTAAGTGACTCATGTCATGTTCCTACACACTCATAACTAACATAATAATCCTCTTACTGCATCTATCATTTGATGCAATTACTTACACACGGCTGTAGGTTTTGCGTTTCCACAAGACGTGAGGGTCAACTGGCCTGTTTGTGTCCGTTATACGCTTTCGTACGCGATAGAAAGAGACAGGAGGTTAGGGGAGTGCGTTCGTGATGAGCAATGTTCATATTTGAACCGTAACTGTGCATGGTAAACTGTTTAAATGTTTCTTCTGAGAATGAGGTTGCTTTTCTCAGTAGTAGGTAAAACGGTTGAGGCGGAATCAGATATTACAGGTCCATAGCACTTCTGTCCTCTACCTTCCTCATCCAGCTAAAGTACGAATGAATTATAATACTATAAATCTATAAAAAAAACCTAAGTTTGTATATATCACCGGGCCTTACTCTTCTTTTTTGTCCCGGAATTCCCACGGGAATTTCAATGTGCAGCTCGGGCCCAATTGCCAGTTTAGTAATAAGATTGTGCAAATGTAAATAATTGCTGTCTGTTAAAAAATGAGACTTTACTTTTCTATATCAATAATAATTTGACTTTGAACAAAAATAATGTCTCTTTTGTCTTTTGCGCAGCTGTCCTGTTGCCAGCCAAAGATATTTAAGCCAACATTTCTTTTTAAAAATTGAATTTCGAACATCATTAAAATCAGCCGGTCACATTGTCATCGAATCTAGTTTTAAAATAACTCTTATCCCAAAGCTAGAAGATGCTATTTTCTTCGCACGAGCGGTATTCTCACGCCTTATCCTTTTTCGAAAACGTTAAAATTTAAATGTGACGTGTGTGCATTGACCATAGAGGGGGTCGTTGACCCCAACAGCTGGCTAGCTGTGGGGTGTTTAATAACTTTACATACGATTTTATTAGCACTTTTTATTACTGCATACATGCAATTATTGCTTATGTGTGTGTGTGAATTTTTTGCTAACTCTTTCGTGTGTGATGGTAGTTTGTGACTTTGTTGCAGTACTGAACTTTGGCTATCGAATAAAACTGATACCGTTACTTTCTAATATCATTATTTTTTTCTTGGCTTGTGTGTCTCATACGCTAAAATTTGTTTTTGAATCTCACACTCAGGGATAAACTCTATAGCCTTTCTTTAAAGTCTGTTTTTTAATCTCAGATACTATGTTGACAGATTCTAAGACGGTTCATCAACAGTCGATTGTCCAGCCATTAGAAGGATACGTCACTCAACCGTGGTAAAATCGACCGTCGATGAACCGTTCAGAATCTGTCAATTTAGTATCTGAGATTAAAAAACAGACTTTAAAGAAAGGCAGTATAGTTTATCCCTGTGTGAAAGAATCAGCCAGTCAGTATTTTCGGTCGCTAACTGCCCATAGTGCACCGGACGTATACTACACCACACGGTAACATCACATAACACGTGATTAGATAGCGCTAGGAACAATACGCCACCGCAACGTGTGGTCGACAGTACCCACATCCTCTGGCGATCAGGTTACACGGTTCAAGATAAGCTGTGGAAGAGGGAAGTACGAAAAACTGTTGTGGCGGCCTGTTGACACTGTGACAACCCTATTCACTGTCCCTGAGCTGGTGATTTTGATATTACTGTCAAATAGTTTTGTTTATAGATTAGTTATTCATCCAACCAAAAAATGGTTTTGGCAATAAGGCCGCCTATTGATTTCATTTGTAAAATTTACTTATCATGACTCTTTTATGTATAGAATAGAATAGACTTTTTTATGTATAAGTCTACAATTAATTTCTTATATTATCGCTGGGCAATCTGGACATAGGCCTCTCAAAACTAATCTTCGTCCTTCCATGTGTAGCCACTACCGGCGACCACGATTAGCAAAGACTGTTTTAATTACTCTCTCAGTCAGTACGGACGGAGATATGCGAAGGTTTTTCCCATGCAATTGTACAGTCGAAAGCAAAAGTTTTCTGATAATGATGTGAGTCGAAACATACTTGGTTGGTTGATTAAATATAATATTTAAATACAGTTACCATTTATGTCTACCACGAAATATATTTAAGAAGACTATCTACTCCAATCTGCTTATTATAATTCTTTGTCTATCGCACAATTATAACTATGAGTTCACGAAAGGCGCACGTAATGCCAGACAACCTACAAGATAAGGTCGATATACCTATCGTTGTAATGTTCCGATGCTATTATTTTATACCTTTTTGCTCTTCGTGAACGCTTCCTGCACAAAAACAACAATAATTACTTTTCCTGTATAGTCCATGCATTTCATTAAGACGGTAACGGTCTCTGACATGCTTAGACTATAAATGGTAATAAGTTAAAAGGTTACAATCGGTAACCTTTTTTTTTTAAACTTCCTACTTTGTCTGGTTTATGCTTCATTGGTTGTTATGCGATTCTACCTAGCCAGTGTGGTTTGATATCTGTTTTATAGTAAAAAATCCAAACTAAAATGATCTCTTATGCATAATCTTTAGGTGACGAACACTAGGGCTAAGATTTATCACCGTGTTGAAATGATCGCCCAGTCAGACTGCCCATGGATACGTCACTCCCTACATGCTTTATGCATATTGTGATGTGATGTTAATAATTTTCAGACAATTATCTGTATCTAAAATCTGCAAAATTGTGAACTAAATTTATTCTTAGACAGCTATTTATTGGATCACGATTACCGTCACAACACTTCTTGAGATACGCAACAATGTGATATGTTAATACGTGATTACGTGTAACGTATTATGCTGGGCACCGAGTAGGTTCTGACAGCACGGGTGCATAACAAGACGTTGTTTTCATAGCGAGATCAATGGTGATTTAGATCGGGGGTGTCCGATTACTTAGCGGAACCTACAGAGGCCCTCAGGGCTACCGGGAAAAGTCAGGGATACTCAAATTAAACATTAACAAGGCATAGGATAGGGTTGCACCAAAAAAAACGGCGAATATAAATAGTACCTGTACTGTAGGGTTAAGTATTAGGGTACCGCTGATCCAGATATCTTCCTCAGGAATAATGACTGTATTGTGTTACCTACCTAACGGAAGTTAAAACCTCGAACAGGAGCCAAAATTTGAAAGGATGAACCGTGTTTGATTAAACATGGCTAAGTAGTGGGAACAGTATTGATTAAGTCGTATTTATTATAACCACAAAAATAAATATTGAAATGCGTCGATCCGCTTTTTAGCTTGTAGCCATGACCACAGACAAACAAACAGCTACTCAGCCACACTTATAAGAGCTACATTTTTCCATCAAATACAAAACAAGAGCTACATTTTTCCATCACATATAAAACAAAGTTACAGTGAAAGCGAATGGTCTTGCGCGTAAACTGTTGATGGATTTGATGCACAATAGATAATGTGAATTATAGGTATTATTTGTGTTGTAAATTGACTTGATGACGTCAGTATTTATCTCGTGCAAAACATGCCGTCTTTATGCGCATACGCAGGACCTTACACATAACATTGTGTACGTCATAGCACGCGCCGCCCTGCGTCAAACGTCATACGTCACAGTGACGTTTCCGGTTGTTGACCCCGCGTCGTGATGATTTGAACCCGTGCGGTAACTTTTATGAGAGGGGTATTGCTTTAATTAGTCATTTGATACATCGTTGAGAGACTTGGGAGGTTTGGTGCAGTGCAGATGCTATAATGTTTTATAAGAGTGAAAAAATATAAACAAATTACTCACGCCTTGTACTTGTTTATTTTGAGTGGTAGGCAGGGGTGCATTTATTGCTACACCATGTTTTTGCCAATGTTACACCCAATTAAATGGATAATAAGCAAATTGCGTTTTTCGGGCGCTATCAAGATTCGAGAACAATATGAAAATTCATGTTTAAACAAATATCGATTGCCTTACGAAAATATCTCTACACAGGAAATGATGATGTTTTAGAAACAGCTGCTAAGACATTGAAGTATCTGAACAAAGTCACCCTACATCTATGTTTATTTGAGGCTCACTATCAATACCAATTACCAAACAGAACTATTTTCGGAGCTATGTAACTGAAGGGTTACTCTACACTGACGAAAAACGAACGAACCAGAGCTGTAGTACAATCGGCACATTTAATACAACGAGATAGTCGTGGCTCCGACAGACCTCCGAAACTAGGTTTTCCGTTATATAGAGTGACCCCCTGGCCGGTAATGATTCGAAATTCCATAGACAAATTACATGTGCATACGAGCGCGGGCCATGCACTCAAAGAGGTTTAAATAGTTTAATGTAACGTAAAAACAAGCGGTTGGTATGGATGGTATTTAATAATGAATACAATTTTGTAGTAACATTGTGCTTTGGTTTAAAGTTATATTAAATAGTGTGGAGTATTGAATGATATATCAAATAATATGGCTGCTTAATGTGTCCGATAAACTGATCAATATCCGATAAAAAGGTCCATTATCCTACTTTCGGGGCGTTTACTGATAACTTACACCCTGCAAGAATTAGGTGAAGCAAAAATTGGTCCAGTGTCTCTAATGCTCTAGTTAAATCAACCAAATCAACTTCGTCTACCTACACTACAGAACAAAGACTTCCAATTAAATGGCAAAGACCACCTTACCACAAACAGCCTATCCCAAATTTAAAACAAAAGCCTGCGCGTTCGATATTCAAAAATCGAAACGGAGACCGTAATCAGATCTCCTGTCGTGTAAAGGACGTCCGGCGGGTCGTTGAACCGCCGAATCTGGCGCGCTTTGTAACGGCAATGGCGGCAGGTCGTTCGCCCGTCCTTACCGCGCCGCGACCTTACGCGATTGATGACTCCTGGCAGCCTGCGGAAAAAAAAACAAAACCTTGTCTATGAAGAATAAAAACCCACGTGTGCTAGTCTGTGGTGGTTGAGGCCCGAGGAGGGAATGTTGGTGCGCTTAGTTCCTCGTGGTTTCTGACAGCCTGGTACTTTTGGTCTTGTTGTAGCTTATAATCAATATCCAAAGGTTGTGTGGTAGAGATGGCTATAAGCAATAAGGCCGCCTCTTGTCATGTTTTATTTTTCAGAATTTATTGTTCTTGTTGCAAATAAAGTGTATTGTATTGTATAATTTCGACTTATTTATTAGTACAGTGCACTTGTCATAAAATTATATTATTGATAAGGCCTTTTAAGCGTTTTCGGAATAGGCAGAGGTGAATGTTTGCGTTTTGTCGATGGTATGTAATAGGGGGCGGGTTTATTGATATATTCTAAGTAATTTGTAGTCAAGACTCCAAAACAAAACGTTGGACTGTTTCATTAATTATTTTAACTAAAATTCTTTATCATAAATAATATTGGGCCGGCATTTTACTTTGACTAAGTATTTGCAGAAGTCTTCATGTAAAGTAGTACGTACCTATCTTCTTTTATCTTTTTTCAATAATGTATTGGCATTTGGCACTCAGCACTTCCGTTCGTGTGCCATTTGAGTAATAAAAAGTCTTTAATGATAATTACTACTTAATATTCCTGCGACCTTATGATTGCCTGGTAGCAAGGTTGATGACTCCTAGAGTTAACGTAATGGTCGGTGGTTTCGAGAAATTCAAAATGGCACTTTTTACACTGGTTGTACCTACATAGCAACTGTTTGCTAAAAGGTTAATACATATTATTTGGAATAGGTTTGTTAATACATATTATTTGGAATAATGTTAAACTATTGCCCGTGAACTATCAAAAGGACAGTGTTGTACAGTGTGGAAATCACAGTAAATCTAACTCTTTTTGAAGCCTCTAAATAAAATTCAGAATGAATTAAGAACCCTTATTGTAACGCCCAATGTACCTACCAAAACAAATAATGAAATCTTACAGAAGAGAGCCCTATTGTAAATATTATGATGTAGGATTGTAAACTTTAAAAGTACATGAGTAGGTTGCCTTTTAACGTCTATGGAGGACAAAATAAGAGCGAAGGATGTTTAAAAATACGGTTTCGAAGTATCTTATTTACGATTTAGTAGCAACGCTTATCTTGACCTTACGTAACACTGGCTCATGAAATATTTAAAAGTGTTTGAAATCGTTTGAATTGACAAACTAACCAAGATTTCAGCTTACTCAGTACTCACGTTTCCCCTTAATTATGACATAAGGTAATTAGTTTGAACAACAAAATATGCGTGGGTTTGATGTGACTGTTCTGTTTATACCCTAAATATGAATAATATTACCTTTTATTGTAAGGGGTAACACATAATTAAAGCACTAGAATTACAATAACGTTGTTACATCCATTGCTTTTTGAATTTGAATCCTCGTCAATAGGCCCTATTACAATGCAAAACGAAGCCAAGTAGACGACAGACCAAAAAGGATTTAACCTAGAGTTTGTTAACCGTCCTTTCTGGTTCGCGACCTCGTTTCAACCGCGCGAAGTTTGATGACTCTACGGGCGTGGAAAAAAAGTTGCTCGCGCCGCCTCTTTGATACTCTGCTGCCCTGGTATAGTGCCACAATCTTATCTGTTCCGGTGGTCAAAATGTGTACTAACGAGACGTCATTGTCAAACGTCATTTCATACTCTGTGCGTTATTTGAGTTGTCAATTTCTGCGAAGAGGCTGACGCTACGTTATTTAATTTGTTTTGTGATTTTCGGGGTGTAATAATGCCAAAAGCGCTGAAAAGTGATGCAAGAAAAGTAATACTAGATATATTGGCTTTTATGCAAGAAGGATAACGTATTCAGGCGCCTTTAATTCCGTTTGAAAAATTGGAAGAACGAGTTGCAGCGGTTACAGGTTAGTGTTGCCAAATATGACGAATAATTTTACCCATATACTCACATGTAATTTTATTAATATTTTCCCGAGTGACCCGTACCCCAGCAGTGGGGACGGGATGGGTCGTGATGAAAGTATATAATCTTTATTTTTCTTTGATTACAGGTGTGAGTGAAGCTGCGATCCTATACCTTAGGCAGTATACCAAGAATAATTTCTCGCACCTGCAGTTATTTTAGACGAAATAATGATGATTAATGATCATCATCTTCTTCTTCCACTACGAGTATCAAGGGTTGGCTGGAAGAAATTTATTTTTGGCAATTAGCCTTTGTACATTGTCTGAATTTCTTTTAATTTTATGCACTTGTTTCTTGTTACTTTAGAAAATGAAAATAATAAAGTGTTCATAAATAAATAAATAATAATTAAGTACTTAATAGTTTTTTTTAAGTCTATCTATCTCGTTATTCCCACGACCCACAGATATTACCTATATCATTGTAAAATCTAGATTTAATGTCTTAAGTATAATAGAACATAATCAGAACTATTTTTGTTTCTGTTCACCGTGGACAAATTTTTTATACAACAAATGTCGTTTGATATATTATATCCTCTTTCATTTACTATCGACCCTATATTTTGATTTATCTATACTTATGAATGTACCTACCTAATTATAAAAATAGGTAATAGCAGAAATGCATTGTCGTTTAAACCAGAAATAGGCAACATTTAATCGATGGCATCACTGGCTTCGATCACAGTGACGTCGCCACCGGAACAGATAAGATTGTGGCACTATAGATGAGTTTACGTGTAAGTGAATATCTAATGTGAGGAAATTAATATCTACTGTGAATCTTTGGTGTTTTGTGAAGGTTTTCTGGATAAGATATTTCTTATCGTGAAAAGCTGTACTTACAAGAATTTAGTAAAAAAAAGTTATTTAATGTGTACAAATATTGTAGAATATCTATTTCAGCCATCCGATTTTGGTCGTAGAGTAAAATAAGTACTTGCCAAAATTCTGTAAGGCCTATTTTGATGACGATTGGGTATTATATTATGTAAATGGGTGACACAGGCTGAGAACCAATCAGGGTGGAGGAACACCGACAATTCAGCCAACTAAGCGCATAAGTAGAAACAAACACCTTCATAACATGTATATGTCGCAGGCATCTGGTTTAATCTCCTGTTTGATTGAACCGCTAGCCCGTTCATTGGATGACGCTATTCAGTTGTATGGCTAGGCCGAACGTTGATTGTACAAGCGTCACAAAACGTCCAACTAGTTAGCGGACTTAAAATCAGTCAGGTGGTGAATAAAACAAATATGGCGTCTAACAGCGAACAGCTGACACAAAAAGCACTTGAATTGTTATTTTTTGCAAATAAATTAGCTTTAAAGTGCGTTATTTATGTTAAAATAGTGTGACAACATGGATTTACCTATTATTACACTGCCGGCGGATAGTTTCAAAGAAAAAAATGTGCTCTAACTGGATAATTATGAACAACAATATCAAGGTACGTTTATTGTTATTGTTTAGTTAATTTGTGAGATGAGAGCTTTGTAACATAGTCTTTTTGTTGACTCTTGTCTGGTCATGTTCATCCTAAACAGACATTACAAAGTTGCTATACCATATCCCATTTAACGACTTCGCTGAATAACGTTCAGTCAAGACGTTGGACGTTACAGTCAACCACTTGACGAGTTGTTCTTTAGTCATTCAACTGAGTAGCGTCATCCAATGAACGGGCTAGCGGTTCAATCAAACAGGAAATTAAACCAGATGCCTGCGACATATACATAATTATCTTAAAAACAAAATTTGTAGCAAGGCATCTACATAAATACACTTTCATTGTTCATAATGTCGGTTTATTAGTAATTTTACGCCACCGTTGCATCGCGTGAGCTACCGACACTCTCATCTTGACTAGAGAATAATCTGTGACACTTGCTCATAATCTGACATCTGGTGTTCGACACGAAAGTAAGAAATGCTTAACCGCCGTGCAATAATTAGTGTATTGTACGTTGGTGGCACGGGTCTGTGAGATTTCACCAAATAACGTACTGTAGATGAAAAACTGGTTACAGATCAAAATCGATTTATTCTTTTGGGATCTCTACGTTGCCACACACATAGACAGTCAAAACACACACACAAACATCGTGTCGGTGTGGTTAAAAAAATAACATCTGGAATATGAGACCTATAATTCATGCCACTAACCTATTTTGAGTCGTTCTAGTTTTCGTATTTTTGTAACCCAATTTGCTTACTATTACGTATTAATGAGAATTGTGTATTATTATATCGATTCTATGACCCAAAAATGGATGTAAATTAATCTCTATTAAATTGATCGCTTCACTAATCGAATGGTGGTATGGTAACAGAGATCCTAGGGTTGTTAAAAAGGTCAAAACATGTTATTTATTATTACTTTATTTCCATATGTATTTGTATATTTATAAATAAACAGAAAAACCTAAAATATGATCACATCAAAGATTGGCATTCAGAGTTCGTTGGCCGGTGTCAGTAACCTGCTATCGTTTGAGGATTCCAAATAAATAGGAACTATATTTCTGCTAACTACTATATACTATACTAATATTTCGCGTGATTTGGGTTTGTAGCTTTAACTAGGTGTTATGTAAACTTCGGAGCGTCGCTTTAATATTTTTCTCCCGTGGGATTTCCGGGACATAATATGATTTTCTGTTGGTCCTTTCCAATCCTTTTTGTTTTAAAATTGATCCAATCTTGTTTAAGTTTTAAAACAACAAATATTGTTATACAAAACTTTCACCCTACACATTCCGCACGCAAAATCTTCGTCCTACGTTAAACGGCGAACAATATTCAAAAGGCGAGCAGTATGCGGGCATATTGTAAAAAAAATATGGCCACCTGGCGTCGAGCCTTCGTGTTGCTACCCTACGGCTTCCCGTTTAGAAATAAAAACTGTCAAGCGTGTCGTTGATCTGGTAAGGAGGGGGTTCCGTTGATCATTTGTATGTGTGTTAATTTTGCAATATAACTTATTGATGCGTAGATAATTAGGCGGTCTTATGGAGAAAAGGCTGAAAGATATTTGTGGGTGGTCGAATGAGATATGAAAATAAATAATTGATGTTGAATAGTAAAGTTAATTAGTAAGCAGTATCGCTAGAAACGATATATTTTATAAAGCATATGTGTTAATCCAGGCTGTCAGTTAACTCCATACCAAATTTCATTAAAATCGGTTCTGCCGTTTTGACGAGACGGAGTAACAAATATTAGCACTCACACACATACTCACAAACTTTTGCCTTTATAATATTAGTAGGTTTTGTACAATGAATAATGAACTCAATATTTGACGATTGAACCCTGCATCGGATGCGTGCGCGCAGGTGATACCGCATCTCCAGTAGTCAGCTGTTGCACCCAAGGACGTCTCTGGAGGCTTGCCGCGGTTACTGTAGGCCTTAGTACAGGTTTTGTAGAGGTAGTTTGGAATGACTGAAAGTTTCTAAAAGTTTCCGCTAGAGGCGCCACTTTGTATGTTGTAAGAAAACTATAACGTTGCCGTTGATTGATTTGATAGTAATTTATACAACTAAGTATCTATTGTATACTATACTTCTTGCTAATTAATTTCGAACAAACAAGTATAAACCGGATAATGCCTTCTCAAGTTCACAAAATCGGGATACCTTACCTATGCTTTACCTAGTTTACCTGGCTTTACATGCGGGTAATGAGCTTCTACGTAAATTGTTAGAAATATATTTGCCTTAACTATACATTTTAAAGATAGACTTTACATTAAAATGATTTTTTTAAGCGAAAAAACCTAGGATTACCCCAGCATTTGTTAAGTCAACACATCTATTTATTGTATTATGTAAAGTGCAGTCGATCAGAGGCTATATAAATTTATTAAGTACAGTACTTACTGAGTTTTATAATATTGCTGACCAAAGAAAATTATCTTCAGATAACCAGCACAAACTAGACAACATATTCGGCACAAATATCTACACAGATATCTATCACGTAGTTACACACGACACGGGTATCCGAACGTGCGTCGCGCACACACGTGACCTGCCCACGTGGGGGTTATTGTCAACTAATGTACATAATGTGTAATGTACGTTTAACTTTGCACTACCAACACCAAAAAAGTATAATAATATGATGACAACGTTTTTCTTGCCCCCAAGAGGATGGCAATGGCATAGCATACGAAATCCCATAGATATTTGATGACTGCATAGGAAACCAACTAAGACATAAGTGAACGTCAAAAACGCATTCTCTCAACCGCCGAAGTTTAGTGTACTAAGCTCGGTACAAAATAAATAGATAAAAATGTTTTTTTGTTTTAAATTTCAGATATTGATGTAGTAGATAAAAACTACCATCTTTTGCCCGTTACATAGTTAGCATTGGTCCCAATATCGCTGTAATCTCCAAAGTGGTGCACGCAAGTTTTAATTTGTGACACAAATGCATTCAGGAAAGAAACTTATGTCAATAACAGTATTTCAGGCATCATCCCGTCTAGTACAGGTTTCATAGTTTATCGAAAATTATAAAAGTTTACATTTTCCCGCATACAAAGTGGCGCCTCTAGCAGAAATTATGATAAAACTTTTGACAGATAATGTATACAGATGACAAAGGGAAACCTAAACTTTACATACTAGTAACTAGACGGTCTGCTCTCAAGAGCTTAGGCGCCACAGTAGCCACACATCGCCTGCTGAAACATAATGTCTTGTAAATTCACGGAATATCATCCAATCTCTGCGTTTCTTCGTAGGTATAGCTTCACAACAATCGGACAATAACAAATTCAATTCTGTCACCGCCATTATCGACCTTACTGTTAGACAATAAAGCCCTAAAGGGGCCCTCTTAGATCAACAGATGGGTGGTAAATTGACCTGCAAACACACAGGAAACAAAGTCTGAACGATCGTTTTATTTATCTGTTGACAAACAAACGAATTTGCGCGGATATACTACGCATTAGGGTAGTGGGTCAGTCAACTTGGTGCTTGCTTTGCTTTGGCTCTATATGATGTGTAGATGTAAGCGAGTAGGTACAGAGTACAGTCAGCCAAAGAGATACCTGTCCTGCCTCAGTGTAAACAGTTTTATCATAATAGTCACAGATGATGGAGTGATTGCAGATATTAAATTATTAATACGTTATAGGTATTATACTTGATAAACGAGGTATATTGTGGTGGTTAATATAAACATTAAAACTGAGGTAGGTAGATGCTTATATCTTTTGCTGAAATACATCCATCATGGGTTTCCAAAGTAAACCTAATAACGCTTTCTTTTTCATTCATCTGATTTCTCGAATATGTACTGATGTGGCCTCTATCGGAAGCTATCCTGAAACATTTGACAGAAAATGTGATACTACTTATTGCTGTAATGTGTCCTTACATTGTATTTGTGTGAATGATATTGATAAAGCCACTAGCCCCGCAACTAGCGATACATTTGATAAATAAATAAAGTTATCAACAGTTTTATCGTGCAATCAATTCAATCAATACGGTTTGATTGGGTGTCCGGCGCTTGTACGTTGTGTGAAATTGTTGTTTACAATTTAGTTGTATTTAGTTTCGCATGGTGCGAGAAATGTTGACTTTTTCATGGAATATTTTAATATACAGGATGTCGGTAAAGTGGTAGGTATACTAAGCCGAAATGGGGTCACTCTTAAACCACTTTTCCTTAACGAATTTCATAAATTCTTAATAAAAATATACTACTTATAAATGGCTATGGTTGGATGGTTGTCTAAGTTGGATGGTTGTCTAAGTTGGATGGTTGTCTAAGTTGGATGGTTACACTACAGATGAAGATAAGTTCCATGAAAATGGCACAGACGTAGACGCTAGCGTGAATCAAAACCACTTTCATTATTGACAAACAAAAGCATAGTTGGCAATCTTCATATTGAATTGTCGCTTGAGTTTCACCTCGGCTCCTTATTCTGATTGCTTTTTACTAATGTTACTTTAAAATAATTATGTATCTGTATATTAACCGGTCTTTAGAAAAGCATGCTGAAGATGTGAAATTCCAAAACTGTTCCAACTCAGCATTATGGTATGTAACAACATCAAAGCGATGGTGGACTTCCAGTTAAGAGGCATAATTTTAATTTAATCATCCAAATGTAAGTCTTTTCAAAGTTTACTAACCCAGACGTAAAAAGAGGGGTGTTATAAGTTAAACGTGTCTGTCTCTGTGTAACCGTATGTGGTAGCTTTCAATCGTCCCAACAGGTCGTTTATTCGTTTTTTTTTAAGTTAGTAAATTATCATTGAAACTGTTTATGAAACTGCAATGTACTTGCCTAATATTTCTCCAGAATATGTATGCCTGAATCATGCTATCGGACAAAGATGTATAGATTATGACATAGCTCGGTCTCTTTCGCCCATCGCAAGTATTTGTGCAGTCTCAAATTCTTCGTTCTAACGTTAGATATGAACGGTTACCCGACCAAGTGAAATATACTTCTCGCAACTTGGCCTAATGGCTGAGGGCGCTCTATTTTAAACCCTTGTCAGTCGAAATAAGGTTGATCTTGAAATTATCATGTTTTACAGTTAATGTAGTTAACGGCAGATGTAGCTATTATCGCCTGTATGCCAAAGAGATAGAGGCTATTGTAGTGAGAGTTGCATTAGTATACCAATAATGTACATTACAAACAAAGTGCTCCTTAATTTATCACAGTAACAGTTGAAATGTTTCGATTTATCTGCACTTAGTCCACTATCTTTGAGGTTGTGTATTGTTTGTGGATAGTTTTGTTTTAGTGCCGTTAGTAATGGAGTTTAGTGTCCATTTTTAGGATTGCATTCTTGCTTTATGGTGCATTTCAAACTTTTTTTAAACTAAGTAATGTATCTGATTTGTCCGGAAATCTAGAATTTAGATTCTAGTTCTTTTAAAATTTTACTATAATCGTATAGAATACTTACCCTACTCCGTAGATTCAGTAGTGAACGGTACTTACACAGAACATAGAACGTAACATAACGCCCTGTACCCTGGAGCGATGCCGATGCGGTAACGGATCGCCAGTCGTACGGTAACGTGCTATCGTCATCGCTCGCATCGCGATCGGGGAAATTGACGTGTTGTTAGTAAATAACACACTTCTGTAGCTACAGTAGGTACTGGGTACCGGATGGTGCAGTGGTTAGTGGCTGAATGCTGTGCCGAGGGTCCCGGGTTCAATCCCCGGCTGGGCAGAATTTGCTCGATTTTATAGGGTGGATTATGTATCTGTTTTGCTGACTGTACATACATAGAGAATAGTATGTCTATTGCTGGACATTGGCCCACTCCAAGGACTGGAGGGTAGCGTCGGACGCCATACAGCTCACTGGATGAATAGGTATACAACCGGTAGAGGTTGGATGAGGAAGGCCTACCGTGAACTATTGTGGCGATCTTTGGGAAAAGCTTATGTCCAGAAGTGGAAGTTTGTTGGTTGATATGATACAGGAAATTTGTATATTCTGTTATAAGAGATTGAGGTTTTACTTCGATTCAAATTAACGAAGAAAGCGAGTAAGGGCCAAAGTTCACTATGTGAAGGTGATATCGTGATTTTCGCATACAAAAAGTAGGTTTTGGTGTCACGCATGCGAATTGTGTAAAAACAGAGATAATTCTTTGCTTTTCTTGAAGAATACATAATGTATTATTATTATAAGGTACTGGACTAGGTCATTGTCATGTTTTTGACGCGAAAAAGGAAACTTTTCCTGTTGGTCACTAGTCGATTCGCTAACTAACCGGGGGTTTCACAACGGAAAAAGTCTAGTTAAACAGGAATTAAGTATGAAATGCGCTGTGATTGGTTGAATTGTGACAGCAGGACATACGGTCATGCTTAGGTAGATCTATATAACCTGACTGAATACCTATCTCTGTCGGTTTAAATAATTTTCTCAAAATATTACGCTCGCAAAGCATGATACACAAAGCAGGTAGGTATTATATTCTCAGTTCACTATTGTGTCTATATCGGGCCTCAATTTACTAAAAGCCTGGTCTAATTATTCAAAAGCCCTCAAACTCCCACGCCAGACCTCAAAATCAAGTACCCCCTTATACTCCCTGTCTGTGACCTCACCTACAGACGAGCTGAGGTCACGGGCCGACCTTGAGGGTCACGGGCCCAAGTTCATGACCCCAAGGTTGAGGGCACCAAGGTCAAGGTCGGAAGTTCGGAGGCTGTATGTACGACCTGAGGTCTCTGACTTCCAGATTACGTAAAGGGTAGTGATTTATTAGAGTTTCTGAGGGGATTTCGATTGGGTTTTATGAGTTATGATTTGTTCAGCGGTGAAGATTATTTATGTAATTGGTGTTAGGTAACCCCTACATCGGGACTCGTGTTTCTTTAATATACTCGCATTTTACTTGCAAGCATCGCAGTAACAATAGTCATGATGTGTTTATGAAAACCAAAATTACATTAAGTTTCTATTTTTTTTAAATCATTTAAATTAAATGTCTTAAGATTTCCGCTTTTTCAGTCTGTTTCAAAGCAGTTTAAGGTATATCAATCCTCCATGTCATAGCACTTATTACATATGCCTAGTTCGGTCAGTTCTTTATGTCCTCGGACCAACAGGCCGATTACCACCTACCAACAACCTCACAACTTCCACCTCAAAACCAGGAGTTCCCTTTAACCTTTCTAACCAATATGTGCCCAAAGGCCTCAAGCCACCTCAAAACCGTGATTTCATTTGTAAGCTTCCTTCACTCGTTGCAGCATACGGCTGTTTTTAACAGCTTGCACATTTCCTCACGCATGCGGGATTGCACGCCATTTTCCAGCGTACATATTCCATGCGTTACAATGATTACTTGCACGAACACGTGCAGGGCAATCCCGCGTGCGTGATAAAATCAGCATGCTGTTAAAAACAGCCCAAGGCAATGCCAGCAATCTATGCAGTTGCGGAAGCCTCCAGACTACGTCACACCTTATAGAGTGTCCTAATGCCCCAAAGTGCAGTCAAGGAGACCTGATGAAGGCCAATGATCTCGCAATAAGAGTAGAAAAACACTGGAGGAAGTTAGCTTAGTGCATTTACACGATAGAAGAAGAAGAAGCCCAAGGCAATCAAATCCAGTTCTTCACCTTCCTAACCTTTTCTCTCTGTTTGTTGCAGCATACGGCAAGGTGTTCCTGGTGCGCAAGCGCTGCGGCGCGGACGAGGGGCAGCTGTACGCCATGAAGGTGCTCAAGAAGGCCTCCATCGTGCAGAAGCTCAAGACGGCCGAGCACACCAGGACTGAGAGACAGGTGAGGGCAGCAAAATAACTGATGTAGGGCGATAGTAGGTAGTTGTAGGGCGAAAAGGTAGGACAACCGATTTAGTCTTAAATCTAGGTACTTTTTAGCCCGGATCTGGATGTTTTCTAGTTATGTTGTAAGGGCGAGGGGCAGCTGTACGCCATGAAGGTGCAGAAGACGAAGACGGTGCGACGCAGGTACGAAGGACGGTGCTATCGCGAGAAGCGGTGTTTTCCAGACGCAAGGTTTGTAACGTTCCAGATGCTGCTTATAACGATTTCTTCATAAATTACATAATTAAGGCATATGTATGGCAAACAGTTATAAATAATGAAATACGCATGGTAACCGTCTACTATTTATGGTAAAATACGTGGATAGTGTGAGGCGCCTAGAAACAATCATACTATCTGTCCTTGACTACGGTTGGTTCATTAGAATCTTCATCAAATTACACCTATTTCACACTCAGATAACAATATTCCGTGTTTGTGTTTTGTAAATTAATTGCTTATCAAAGGTCACACGATTTGTTTCCCTGTTTACTTCGGCTAAATGTTTAATAACTGTATGTAACAGTTACCTACAAATATTATAATATGTTGTTAATAACACATTAGGCCTAAGTTGTCGATTTAAATAAAATAAAATTAATTAAAATTAAATTAATATGTTAGTTTAGGTGCATGTATTTATCCATAGAAAATAAATAAATAAATAAAAGACAGACCGTAGTCCAGCTCTCCTGTGTTTATTATAATCCAAGAAGATTATCGCAATGTATAATTTCCACGAATTAAACAAACGTATGAACTCGCCAGATAATTACTTATTCATAACTACAGATTATGGTTAATTCTTATCAGAAATTACTGTTATGAAATAACCTCAAATTACTCAAAAAATATGTAGAATCTTGAAAAAAATGAATGCGAAAATCGTGCCTAAATGCTTAGTACTCTCCGCCAATGCCACTATACATTTAATAATGCTAAAACTGTTTGTAGGTCACGGCTGGTACCGCTAGTTTAAAGAAATTAAGGCTGCGCAATACGTTTCTACCAAAAAGCGAGGCAGCAAATTTTGACATTTACTTCATAGAATAATAGTTTGGTAAGATCATCCAGAGAAAGGAGAATAATGTTGGAAAGGGCCAAAAGGAGGTAGTTCACCAATTCCAGAATCCATATTTTTAACACCTGTCGCAATAAGATGGGATTTATAAGTTCAACGCGTCTATTTTATGTATCTATCTGTGAGTTGTAGCGTAGCTCCTAAACCGACTTTCGCTTAGTTTTATTCGGATCATAGATAACGTTACCATGAATGTTCTTATACATATTTTGTTAAAATCGGCTTAGGTATTCAAATGTTATGCGGCTTTTAGTGTCGACTCGGAGGTATTTAACGATTGGTTAGGTTATTCATCATCATCATCACCCTATAGCAGTCCACTGTTTGTCGTAGGCCTCTCCCAAAGCATACCACTGGTTAGGTTATTAATAAAACTTTATTGTTTTGCCCTCAGGTGCTGGAAGCGGTGAGAGAATGCCCGTTCCTGGTGACCCTCCACTACGCGTTCCAGACCGACTCCAAGCTACACCTTATACTCGGTAAGTCTATGCGTTTGTTACCGATTCACTCCCTTTCATAAGCAGTATCGCTTATCAGTCAAACATCTGTCAGATCCATACAAAGTGTCAGTTTTGACAGATATGAAATGTTCTTTAAGAATACCACCGTACATTTTAACTTGCCCTACTGTTTCCTATTTCCACACATGACATGATTTTTCGGAATTGACTGTGCTAAGTCTCGCACAGTACAAGTGCCATACAAAGCAAGAATAGAATAGAATTTTGTTTTTTAAAGCTAATTCGTGGTGGTGGTAAGGTCTGCTACGTTTTGTTAAGATATTTTCCATTGAAAAAACAGTTAAAACTTTACTAACATAGTACGTAGAAAATACATTTTCTGTCAAAAGTTTCATGATTGTTACCGCTAGAGGCGCCACTTTGTTCGCTAGAAAACGTAAACTTTCATAGTTTATGCAAACTATTACCACCCGCATACTAGGCACACATAGGCTACTGTAAAATAAATCTTTGTGATAATAATACTTTTTTTTGTTCTGATAACAGATTTGTAGTCACCTTGCGATAAGCATACGTCAAGGTTAAATATAAATATTTTAATGTTTATTTCCGCACATCAACCAGATTTTGTTCATCTTATCTTAAGGATTGGTTGGTTTATTAGACTACTGGATATAGCCCTCACTCATTTCTCTTCTTTTAACCCTTTTACGTCAACCAACCCTCACTAGGCCAGCGTGGTGGACTAGGCCTAGTACCCTTCCTTCATTGGAAGGAGACCCGTGCCCCAGCAGTGGGGACGTAATGGGTCGTGATGAATCCTTTTACGGACAAATATTGCCACCATATTTGGAAAGTGATGCGGATGATAAAGTTTATGTCAAAATACCATTAATCCTTTTAACTATTCTACGTTGTAAAGGTTTAGATTAATTATAATTTATATTCCGGAATTGAATAGAAAAGTTTTTATAAACGACCCCCAAATTCATACCATTTCGACTTACCACTTTTGCAATTCCCTGTAAATATATTTCTGGATAAGGAAACCTTTTCTATCATCAAACGGTTGCTATACAGTGAATCTAACGACAATGGGCCACACACCTGTTTAAATGACTCATTAATTCAATTGACTACTAAAAAGTTGTACGTTTGTGTTAGGGACAAAGTTTGTCAATTTGTATTTACAAGAAGATGATGATTGTTTATTTAGAGGTGCTCTTATTAGTTTTTTTAAAATAGTTTATGTATTTTCCCACTGCTTAGCAAAGACCTCCTCTTTAATTTTCCACTGGATTTTACTTACTAATAAATCAGATTAACTTACAAATGTAAAGCAAAAGTATCGTAGAAAAGTCTCCTTACAGTTATACAAACAAACAGGTCACCAAAAAATTCGGTTACCTCACAATTATAGTTACCAAGCCGACCACTGCCGTTGGAAACAAAACCTTAAGCGTATGTAAATAAGAGCTACTAAACCGCAAAGCTAAAGTGGTACATGCATTGAGTTACTTACGCAAGCCTCGAATGCTCCCTTGACACACTTTAGCGCCGGTTTCAAACACTTGATGATAAAAACTAACAATCAATTTTCCGCCTTATCCTTAGACAAATAGGGTTCATTTTCAACCGGTAGTAATGAGCAACAATAGGTGAAAAAACGTGGAAATTTCAGCTCTGATATTGAATGATTTGAGGTGATTTTTCAATGGATAAGCGCAGCGAGATGTAATAGTTTTTCTGTAACGATTAGTCATAATAAAAATACGGTATTGAATCGGTTCGACAGGTAAAATAGCGGAGATGGGTGGATGATTTGTTTCGTCTATGAACTACCTATTTATTTATTTAAATTCTTTATTGCATACACATAGAAACATACAAAATAAGTACAGATGATTACAGTTTACAGTCTATGTACACAAAGGCGGACTTATCGCCTTAACGCGATTTCTTCCAGTCAACCTTTATGGTGATTTGGCAGAATTTCTCTAGAAATAAGCTTTTGTCCTTCTATCATCGGACGAAATGTAACTAATTTCTTTCCTAAGTTTCCAAAACGGTATTTATCTGGCAAAATTTTCTGCGAAATGGATGGCTTTGTTACATTGTTTGTTTAAATGATCGAGTGTGTTCCATCAAAATCAGATCAGTATACCGGAAAAGAAATGGTTCAGGCATGATAGGGTTACCTTACCCCCTATAATCATAATCAGATAACTTCTTTAGGTACCTATCCAACGATTTCGAAAAAACTTACCTAACATCTAAAATCCAGAAACAAAATGTACAATTTGTCTTTTGTAGAAATGGGATTTCCAAAATGAGCTATATCACATAAGTTGAAATAAAAAAAGAAACCTCACAAAAGGACTTCGTTGTACCTAACTATACTTACTAAATCTGTGTACTTTTCGTCAACATCAATTCGTATGAGTTGCAGAAATTAATAACAGTTTCCGCGAACAAAAGTCGACCCGAATCGCATCGGAAATACTCGGCTGCTAAATATAGATCGCCCGATACTACTACCCACCTTCCCCGTGCGAGGGAATCAAAATTAAATGCACTTTATAAATAGACTGCTCGACATTTAGAATAGAATACTACTTTATTGTACGAGCAGCGAGAGAGAGATAGGTGTCCCGTGGGAATCCCGGGGTAAAAGGTTGCGTGTAGCAAGGATAATGAGGGATGTTATTAAGAAACTTTTGTCCGGGATATTTATGTGCCATGGTCTAAGGTCAAGTCTAGTAACAAATTTACCGTGTACACAGGATGTTGCAAAAATGGTATACTAAGCCGAAAGGGGGTGTCAAAACAACAGACTGCAGAAGAGTTTCATATTTTTTCAAGTGTTTTATAAAAGATTGTGATCTTTCAAAATTTGCAATGTCACCTTGACCTAGTGGTGTCTCGCGTGTACTCTTTATTTGCACACACTATTGTATTTAATATTTAGTATTGCAATGGATTTAAACTATCTATTTTTATTTTTTTCTATAGAAACTTCGTTAGTCACGAGACTTTTTTATTATCTCATTAAAGTAATTTGTCGAACTCTAACCATTTATCGATGACTTTTATTTCCCCCTATTTTCTTAACACCTAAAGTGTTTAGATGTATAATTTAGCACTTCACACAGCCTACCGTATCGCATAGATCAATCTCGTTTTTTCTCACGCAAATGTGATCTTTATTATTATTGAAATAAGAGCGGAATGTGATTAGAAAACTGATATTGAATGGCAGTATTGTCAGTAGGATTGAGGTTGGGAACAGAGGCAAGAGTGCGCTTGAAATATTGTTTAGTTTTAAGTATGTTAACTGGTTTAGTTATAACTTGTTACTTCTTCTGAGAAATTACCTTAATCATAACCATAACTTTTCATATGAAATAGCTGCACCGGTTTTGACTAAACATCTTATTTTTCTTCAAGCGAAGAACAGAGAGGAGCTGCTGAGTCAGCTGAGTGACTGACTCGTGAAATCGGATAAAACATTTAATATTATAATTTAAATTATAATTTAATATTTTCTTGGATCATCATGATGTGTGTTGTCCTTTTTAAAGCCAAAATTCGATCCATGCGTCAAAATTTGCGTTACTATCACCCCTCTTTTAACGTAAAGGGAAGTAAATGTCCGGAAATATTACATGTCATCCGTTAAGCACACTCAAACAAGCAATATAAAATACTCCTATATGATTTTATAATCTAGGTGAGCTATAGTTAACACCAATTAGCATACTAGCTCTGTCCCTTTCGCACTCACGGGCGTGTGCGTGGGTCGGAAAGAGACGATGGTACCAACTCGACGATATCTTAAAATAGACCATCTTAACTTTGATTAGGTGTCGCGCACACTTTGAATTGAATTACTGTAAGTTGGTGGTTATGAGGATACATGTATTGTTTTTTTTTATAATTGGATATTGACGATTACCCATCCGCATTTTTAAAAATTATAATATTATATAGCTTTAAAATTTATACAGCAATATTGGTATTGTTAGGTATCCACCAATTATACCGCCAAACAAGGTGTAACTTTTTTTAAAAAATGTTTCTTAAATAGTTTTACGGGTTTATATTTTATATATTTTTCTGGGTTTATATTTATATATTTTTCTGGAGACCCTTGCCAGCTACGTAACCTTTTGGGATACCCTGTGTAAATACTAATAAGCATTATGAAACTGACGTATTAAGTTTGTTGTATCTTGCCATCGACAGTGCTATAATAAAATAATAAATAGTAATTTATTTCAGGCTAGACACCCATATTACACACACTTTAAGATTACATGATATATATAAACAAACGTATTTACACAGATAAATTAAATTGTAGTATTACAATATAAGCTACAAGTGTGCGCCGGCCCTAACGCCGGACGATCCGTGCCAAGGTCCGTAATAAGTTTGACCCAGATATCGCGATATGCAACTGTTACACGCACAATTTGGCAAGTTTAAGGTTCGCCAATCATTAGAGAAAAGGTTGACGGGCTGTCCGGTAGGAAAACGTGGCGTGGGACGCCCTCCTAGAGCATAGGCTGCCTTTTCACCAGAGCAAGCCAGCGGAGCAGTGTGTGAGGTAATAATCGTTCAAGGACATTGAATAGGCTGAGTTTTTATCCAATTTCAGTGGCCGATATTTACCTCGCACACCGCTCCGCCAGCCCGCTCCACTCTGATGGGTAGTCAGCGACTGGCATCTAACTGGCTAACCCTCTTACCACGGTTTAAAACCCTAGTTCAGCTCTAGTGTTTGTCACCAAAACGCTAAGAAGAAGAATAACAATAACTACCTAAATAGGTTAAAATACACGTAATAAAATACCCCAAAATTGAAACCACGCGACCTAATTTGATTAGACATAGATAATACTGAAACTAGAATTTCCCTGATTACAAGGTTTCACCTTCAGGTCAGCACACTTTTTTATAATTATGTGCAAAATTTTAAGTTTATAATTATTTCTATTATTTAATTCTTTATTGCACAAATATATTTAATAAATGCACAAAACTTGGCCAAATGCTAAGAGCATTTTCTACCAGCCAACCTACAGGATGTATAGGAAAATTGGTAAAAATATGTGCAAAAAAAAAAAGTATGTAAGATGAAAGAACTAAAAATTATGCCGAAATTTGGCAAGGTTTAGGTTTTCCCAAAGGCTGTGAGTCATTGGGCGTAGGATCACAAATACGCATTTAACCCGCATCGTATTGTTTTGGTTGCACCATTTCGGCTTTTTGTCTTTGACCTACTTTAGTTTAGGCTATTGGTTTACCTCAAATGTAAAGTAACGTTGGAATAGGAAATAAACTAAATGTTTCTCTCTTGGCTGAATCTACTTAATCATGAACTTTAGCCTCTGGCTGCATTTGGACTACAATGTATGCAATCATATAGCATTACATCGGAAAGCTATAGATAGATCGCATCCAGAGACTGCTATAGGCTGAAGAAGAATAAGATGAAGAATTCATAACGGAAGCTTTACTTATATACAGAACGGCTAAGCCGATTTTGATAAAAATATGACTAAGAACAATACCTACGGAACTTCGCAACCACAGACAGATACACACAGACACCTCAAATTTTTCTCCGGGGGTAAAAAATACAGTTATCAGGCAGTTTATTGGCCACAAATTCACTCTCACAAACATCTCATTCACTCAATCGGCACACATTACATCACACGGCGTCAGTTTCGCAAGTCTAGCAGCTAGCCGCGTCCGATATGACCTGGATACAGTGTAGCTATGCATAAACAGTGCCGCAGTTTGTCAAGTTCAATGTTTTGTCCCACCGCCCACTGAATATGAATACTATTAGGTTTGACGCTGGGAAAGAAAGTGGGTTTGTGAGAAGACGGAAATAGGGTTTAATGAATTAAAAAAGGAGGAGGTTCTTTTTATTTTATTTTATTCGGGAAAACAAACAATTGTACAATGTTTTATACTAAAGAAGTTCTCAATTTGTCTCTATGTTTCGTTTTTGTGAATATGGAATATTATAGTGTGTTGTTTATTAGCGACGAGTGTGTGGCTGTATCGATTTTGATGTAGAGTATATTTTATCTTTGCTCCTTTTTACTGTATATGAGTACATTCTACATGAGGATGGGAGAAAGGCACCCAGGCCAGGGGTAGTGCTACAGTTTTTGAAATTCGTGAAAAACAAAGTCGTTTCCATACTAAAAAAGTCACGTGAACAACTAAGTTTCTATGTATATAGTTAAGTAAAAGGGCTATATTCATATTATTATGATGCAATACCTTTCGTAGTACCTAATGGTTATGTGTAACTTTTAATAACTGACGCCACAATTTTATTTTCAATTTATTACGAAGATATTGATAGTCATGTTACAAGTATTTGATTTGCGTAAATGTTGTAAATTGATGCATTAAATTAATAGTTTTATTTTAGCACTTAACTTTTTGGGAAAGCCGTTTAAAAAACCAAACTATTATGTGATTTCGATGTATTATTGATTATACATAGTTTCTATTACACGTATACCATTACACTGTATCGTAATACTCGTAATATTCTGATTCAGTGGTGTTACCACCATCAAACATTAGCAATAAAAACTCACTCGCTTGTCAAATCTGACGTTTCTTGTATGGATCTGACAGAGGTTAGACAGGCGAATGTCGCTGCTTATGCACTGTTCGCTACTACCTAACCACCACCGCACATTAGTAATCAGCGATCCTTATGCAGCATCGCTTATCTGTAATAACTGCCAATTTTTTTATAGAACTGACAGATTTAGGCAGTCAAGCGATGCCCCATGGGTTGTCGGTCGTGGTAGGCAGGGACAAGTGTTTGTCTCGCTATGTCTTCTTCTTCTGAAGGAAATACTTCTGTGGTGAAAATATTTGCCTTACAGACTACCTCATAGTAACTGACAGTTGATTCATCCGTCGAGGGGGATTCTTCGTCCTAATAATACACTCACGAGCATTTAAAAAGTTCCACTTACAAAACTACGACACCATTTAAAAAAAAAAAAAATTTAAACTTTGAACACATTAACTTAGGTTTTTATTTAAATAAATGAGGTAACACAACAACGTATAATACCCCTATCTCTCCCGCAGACTACGTGGCGGGCGGCGAGCTGTTCACGCACCTGTACCAGCGGGAGCACTTCACTGAGGATGAAGTGAGGATCTACATCGCGGAGATCATACTCGCGCTGGAGCAGCTACACAAGGTGATTACGGTTTAGACCGAATGGTGTAGCGGTTAATGATGCCGAAGGTCCCGGGTTAGTTTCCCGGCCGGGCAGATGTTTCCACTCGGGTAGATACATATATACATATGCTCACGACTGTAATCCCCAAAGGTGTAGTCAGAGCTGCTTTTCGCTGTATGTATATAAGAACTAGCTACGAGCCGCTGGACTAAGCTGGAGCGAGGCCAAAAGTACAGCTGAAGATGGACTGAAGTTGCGCCTGGTGCTGGAAACCCTCTGCACCTCTGGAGTGTCATAGAACATCAACATCAGCTTGTATTGTCCACTACTGAGCAAGCTGTATAGGTGATCTATCTTATCTAGTGCTAGAGACCCGAGGGTTTTAGCATAAGTGTCTTCAGTTGCATAACAAGACATGTAAGGTTGATTCATCTACCCCCTTAAATTTAGTTCTTCATCTCTTTCTACTCCTCATTGACACTAATCTCCCCATCTCTCTCCCTTACCAGCTCGGCATAATCTACCGCGACATCAAACTCGAGAACATCCTGCTGGACGCTGAAGGCCACATCGTACTCACAGACTTTGGTCTCTCCAAGGAGTTCTGTGGCAATGAGAAGAGGGCGTACAGCTTCTGCGGGACCATAGAGTACATGGCGCCCGAGGTGGTGAGGAGCGGCTCGCAGGGGCATGATATTGTGAGTCATTTTGTTTTATATATACCTGCATACATCCATTCTGACGTCCCTCAGCAGAGACAATTGGCTTTGAGAAGATTTCTCCTTCTGACTCGATCTTGGGAAGGGAATTTTGTTTTATTGTGCTTTTTAATTTGTCTGTGCATATAATGTATAGACCACCAAAAGATCAAGAGGGTAGCTATGTTCGTAAATGGAACTATGACTTTAAAAATGAATCATACATGATTCGGAGGACTGCATTGTGACATTTCGAGAAACGGCTTTCCCGTGGACAATCCGAGAAAAAATTACCTAGCCTTTGTTGGTGTTTTTTTTTTCAACTATCCAGTAGTTTCGAACAATAATTTACAATCAATCAAATCTTTTCAGCAAAGTTTTTAGTTTAGATTGTATAATACATCGTCCAATATACAACAGTAACTCGGCTAATGAGTGCAAACATTGTACATAATATACTGAGGATAAGTGTGTGGTGCACAAATCCGTTTAGCTTGTCAGCCGGCCCACTGCCCCACTATACATTGACCTGACCTTTTTGTATACTTATGCTTACTTGGCGGAAAGAATAATCTTAAATACCTATAATAATATACATAGGATAACTACAGAAACAAAAAGGCCATACCCCAACATAACAACTGAAGTTATTGATTATATAGGTTTTAAGAAACTCTGTCCCTGAATACTCTAGATAAAGTCCAATCTAAATAAGACATATTCCAATCTTTCCATCGAATTCGAGCTCACAGGAGCACAGACACTCAAATCTGCATCTCGAACGTATAAAATACGAGTAACAACCCTAGTTAGCGTTCAGTAGTTAAAACAACTAGTTTTCCTCTCACGTTACACGAAGCGATGCAATGTCGCGGCAAATATAAAAGTTATATTATTTCAATTAAAACTTTCGCCGCCGCCTTCGTATGAGGTCACTCTATGTTACGAAAAACTAAGACTCAGACCACAGCTGCGCGAGCCACGACTCTATCTTTCTATTAAATTATTTATGGTATACTATTAATTCATAGTACACTTAACCCTTTTCATCGAAATATCCTTCCACCGAAAGGTTGCCTGGAAGAAATCGCTTTAAGCGATAAGGCCGTCATTTGTACATATGTGTTTATCTAAGTTTTTTGTAATTTTTATCCATGTTTTTGTGTACAAATAAAGAATATCTCTTCTATTCTTGTTGTAGTAAACGTGCCGATTGCACGACGGCACTCGTTTGTTTGTTTTTGTTAGTATAGAGTGGCCCCGCTGCAGCGCATGAATACGGGATTCCCCGTGCGGTGAAACTGATACGTTATCTATGTACATACAATGAAATACTGTTAACTGCTTTATATTTTCCATCAATAACGCTAACTAACGTGAACGGGGTAAATAGAAATGGCAGAGGTACACATAGGAACATTAATCTGCCTAATCAATTATCGTTAGTATCATTTAGCATAATAAATAGTGCATACTTACCTAGGTAAATAAAAATAAAAAACCTATGTCTTCTGGAAAAGTTGATGTTCCTATGTACCCCTGCCATTCCTATTTATCTCGTTTTACGGTAGAAAGTTAATTTACCAACAGTTCAAGTACAATTTTTACTAGAATAAAAGAGATATTGAGCTTTGTAGAGCCATGTTATGCACATTGGAGGATTACAGATTACAATATTTACGATACACAGGGTAGAAAAAGGATCTTCTGTATATTTATAGTATATTTCATCATATATTTTTCTATGTAGACATAATTTATAAGACCACGTAGGTTGCAGTTGGTGTTAACATAAGATCATATATTTTGCCAGTGTTGAAATTGTAGTCTCACAGAATTAAACGTTAGAACCTATTTATGATCAGCTGAAATATTGTGTAGCGCATTTGTTGCCCAATATTAAGTGAGAATCTCTCATATATTTTATTCTGATGGCAGTTCATCATCATCATAAACTAAACCAGGTCTGAGTCCCATTCTGGATGTAACATACGTATACATATAATACTTACTAGCTGTGCCCGCGAGCTTCGCTTCGCCTTAAAAAGTTTTCCCGTGGGAATTCCGGGATAAAAAGTAGCCTATGTTCTTTCCCAGGGTCTATACCATATGTATACCAAATTTCATTCAAATACGTTCAGTAGTTTTGGCGTGAAAGAGTAACAGACAGACAGACAGACACAGTTACTTTCGCATTTATAATATTAGTTAGGATTTCATCATATCTTTCTCTATGTAGACATAATTTATAAGACCACCTCGCAGTTGGGTAGGTGCTAACATAAGATCATATATTTTGCCAGTGTTGAAATTGTAGTCTCACAGAATTAAACGTTAGAACCTATTTATGATCAGCTGAAATATTGTGTAGCGCATTTGTTGCCCAATATTAAGTGAGAATCTCTCACATATATTTTGTTCCGATATTTACCGATGACAGTTATAATAATTTCATCATAATTCATCATGATAATAAACTTTGTGAGTATTGATTGAGTCTGAGTCAAATTCTAGATAGGTATATAATATAATACCAAAGGACACACTCAAAATGAAGTCGCCCTTTACTCATGTAAAAATATCAATCGTTCCAAAAGCGAATTGCCAGAAGTTATGCACGTATTATCTTTGAAATAAATAAAATCTTATAAAGTAACGAGTGCCGGCCAAATATAATCGCGAAGGAGACCTAATTCTCGTTATCAAACGCAAAATTGAGATTTAATAACCTCGCATCAAGGCTCATAATACAATGACAACGCGCTCAGCCGAGTCTTCAAACAATGAGATTTAGTTTTTATTCCCAACAGTTGAACGTGCGTTTTGGAATGGCAGCGATTCGTTCCGTTTTCACTTTCACTGGATGGCCCGTTATTAATGAATCTTTTTCTCATGCCTTGTGTAGAGAAGCGTTACAGTTACTTGTTACCAGTGTTATGTGTGGATTGTTCTAGAACTCTGGTATTATGATAGCTATTGGAGAACTGTGAAGCGAACGTCAATCCTAAGTAATATTATAAATGCGAAAGTAACTGTGTCTGTCTTTCTGTTACTGGATTTGAATGAAATTTGGTATACATATGGTCTAGACCCTGAGAAATAACATAGGATGCTTTTTATCCCGGAATTCCCACGGGAAAACTTTTTAAAGCGAAACGCGCGGGAACAGCTAGTATGAATATAATATTTTTGACGCCGAGAGGTTGACAACATAATTTTGACTATGGTCTTATGTTTGCCAAGGTTATTATATTTAGTTGTATTGACCTTTAATGTTACCCAAATATAAGTGTCATATCGGATTTAAGTATTTAGCTACTGTGAGACAAATAATATCAAATATACCATTTTTGTTCTCCCCCTTATAATGTAGAATTTATTTTATCAATACCTTCATTTATTATTACTTAAAGCAGTATATTTTCCGCCATTTTGTCACGAGGCGGTTCTCTCTTTCGAAGAGAAAGTGCCTCATTTACTGTATCAAAGAGGATGGAATAACTTTAAAAGAAAATACTATCAGTGCAGCGATTATAAGATTCGAAACCGTTTACGCTGCGTGTCGTCAACTGTCACTGTCAAAATGTAAGGTATTTTTTTAGGTCCAAGTGACATTTGTTTTTTCCATGTTAGGTGGAATTTCACCAAACGCTAAACGTATTTATGCGTCTGTCAGTTAGTACAAAATGTATTTAAAATTTGATTTAAATACTATTTTATACACGTTTAGCGTTTGGTAAAAGTGACCCTTAGGTAGTTTCGAAAATAGTATCGAATCCTGTGATCGCACCTCAGTAAAACTTTAAAAGAAAATACTGTCAGGTTGTTTGGAAAACGCAATAAGGAAAAAACACCCTCAGATTATGTTACAGAGTACACCCAACACTCCCACGTGGAAAAATCACGAGATACTGTTCATTAGACAAAGCTAAACAATCTTTTGATATTATTACCCATTGATTTTGGATTAATTTCTCGTATTCGACGTTTTATACAGGACAATTTAAGAATATTCGTGATTATATTTCACTTCCCATAGTTAACTTACCAACCAATTTTCTATGTAAAGGCAAATTTTATTTTCCGCATTATCAAAAGTCGGATAACAATAGTTGTTTAGGATGATCTCTGTCACTCCCTTTCGGCTTACTGAACCTTTATTTTTACACCCTGTATAAAGTCGGTGTTTCACCTACTTAATCTGCAATGTAATTCACATACCTACGCTTATTATCGACAATGCGGCCACAATGCTAAAAGCATTGCCAAAAAAAATGTAACTCAAATCAGGGCAGTTCACAACTCGTGATCAGTACAGTAGAAATATTGCAGGCAGTGCTACAACTTACAACTTGATGACTTGCGGGTCAGTGTATAGTTGTATACTGGGGGAATAGACAGTCAGGCGGTAGTGAATGGATGAGGAAGGGTGAGGACAGAGTGTTGTGGTGCTTCTAGAGAGATACCTATTTCTAGTTATCACTCGGATAATACAGAGTCCTATACTTATATCGCTCATATAATTATTGCAAGATTATGTACATAGTAACGCCTGGCATTGTTTAAAATAAAGTGGTCCTATTAAGAAGTCGGCATTTTTTCTATCTGTCTTCTGGAGAAGCAGTCCTTATGACCGAAAATACAGGTTCCAAGTAATCAATACATCAAACAATGGCTGTTTTAAAAAGTCCTTGCTCATATCATATCCCTAACAATCAGATCCAAAAAAAAACAACCTGAAAAAAAATCATCCAAAACACCTGAAACCCACAAAAGAGGCCGCACGCAGCCATCTCACTGTCGATGTCGCCGCGCCGCCTCGAGGTTGCGTATCTCGGTCAGTGGGCCACCGCCGCGTCAGTGGGTCGGCCCGCCCCGCCCCGCGGGGGTTGGAGGGGGGGAGGCATCCGTGAACTTGAACCGGGATGGTTGAGGCTGGTTGGTGGGGCCTATTGAAGAAGTCATGCGTAAGTTCTTGTTACTTCTGGAAAGCGTTTCAACAAAAATGATAGGAAAGTGTTAGAAATTGGACCTCGTGCAAATAAAAAAATTTAGGAAGCATGGTTACACGGGTTCTTTGTAGATGTCGATAAACTTGTTAAGTGCGAGTTCCGCCAATCACAGTGCCTTATTTATGGCAAATCGCAATATGATAAACTTCTATGTCGATAACGAGCCTATGTAGCGGTAGCAGCTCTCAGGATCAAGTACGTACCTAGAATTGGCAATTTCATAATTATTTCTTGAAGTCAAATGTATAAAATCTATCTTTACATACTCAATTGAAAAGGTTGAAGTGTGAACTTAAAAATTGGCATGGGAAATTGCAGTTTTTACGGCTTGCGTGATTGCCTTCCATCGGTCGATTGTTAGTTCTTCGTCTTAGTAAGATGACCGACTGACATTGACACATTGACAGCTTGAATTTAACAGCTAACCTTAGTTCTCTGACGGCTGACCTCATCATCACCTATTGTAGGAAAGCTAAATTAACTAGGTTCTTAGCGATTGCCGAGGGTCTACGGTTCGATTCCCGCACAGGGCTAAATGCCTTTTGAGGTCTTGTGATGTTGATTGTTTGTGTTGTGTGATATCTCGAACCCGCCTGCTAAGCGTGGAGATTATGGCAATAATCCTGCAGTCTTGGAGGAGGCCTATGTCCTGCTACCGTACCACGACCGACACATTAGTAATTAACAATCCATAAATAGCGTCGCTCGCTTGTCAAACAGCTGTCAGATCCGTACAAGTTACGTCAGATTTGACAAGCCAGCGACGTTGCTTAAGAATTGCTAATAGCTAATGTTCGGTGGTGGTAACCCCACTGTAGTGAAGAATTTTCGGACTGTGTGTGTGTGGATGCAGAATTCGGGCATAAATATGTAGGTCGCAACCTTAAAAGATATAACGGTAGACATAATTCTGTATGAAGAGATGATGTGATAAATTATAATTATTAGACAGTGTGAAATACGTGTGAGAAAGTGACCATTGTAATTTGTAATTAAATGATTGTGATCTGGCAGTGTTCTTGTGAGGCCGAAGTTTGTCCGTTTTAATAATAAAATTCATGCTGTATACATTATAAGTAGTTAGGTAATAAATGTATTTATTCCTGTATAGGGTGTTGCTAAAGTCACATAATAAGCCGAAATGGGGTGACTTCAGAGTTACCAGCAGTGGCTAACACACTGAATGTCGGCTAATACACAAAAGATTACATATCGTTATGAAAGCCTTAGAATTTCGTTTAAATTTATCATTCAAGTTCCAACAAGCAATCAGCATACCCAACCGAATACCGCCGGAGAAAATATTGCAACAAGAAAAAAAAACAGGCTCCGAAAAATTACAACACACTCGAGCTTGTTTAATCAAACGGCACTAAATAGATTCCGGTTTTCAAATTAGCAAGATCCGTTACCTACGGTCCGCCATTTTGTTTTGCCAACGTAACAAACAAAATCAGCTGTCTTCAAAACTATAACGTCCGGTTTGCAATTGCGAATATACCGGTTTAAAATAAGGTTATTTTTTCGTTTAAAACCAGTGTTGGATAGGTTCAGGGTTGTTGGTTTTTTTACCGTTATGTTTTGTTTAACTGAATCATTTGCTCCTTCAGGCTAAGTTGGAGGATATTGCTTTTAGCGATAAAATATATAAGATACTATTGAAAGTCAGCGAATGACTATTCTGACTGGCTGATCCTTCCACCACGTTGACAAACCCTAGTCCAGGTGTAGTGTTTGTCACCGACGACATGCTAAGAAGTGATATAAGTATTCTATGACGTTTTTTATATTAAGAAACTGGCATTTATAGTAACAGCTACTTTAACATTAAAACTGTAAATTTGACTATTTAAAATACATTTTAAACTATTCAAAGGTATTCTCATTCAGCTGAAACATTCATAACCCTGCACCCGCGCCGCAGGTCGACATTAAAATTAATTAAAATCGGTTCAGTAGTTCACGATGCATTGAGCAACCGCTACATTGTAGATTCAATACAATTTATTTAATACAAAGCAAGTGTGGCATTGTCTGTTTGTGTGTAATACAGGAAAATATAACTTGTTCTCGTAATGTATGTGAATAACGGGAATCCTGGGATAAAAAGTAGCCTATAGCACCAAGAAAATATAGTAGCAAGATATGGTGCAAGAATTTATAAATTGGTTCAGTAGTTTCGGAGCCTACTGATTGCAAACAAACTTCAGATAATATAATGTTTCCTATAATTCATATTAGTGTAGATACCTACTATTTTTGCCCCACAGTAACCGTATCCTATTTTTCCTATAGCATAGTAATGATCTTTACATAATCACAAGTAGGTACCTACGGCCATAATTAAGCAAATCAGGCAAATGAAGGGCGTCCAACACTACAATTCATCTACCATTTTATTAAATCTTTACAACGGTTATCATAATGCAGCCATTTAAATACAAACTTCGCCAGCACCCGTGTTTCAACATAGTTTTTACTTTCATTTTAACTTTTGATTTAATCTCCCAGTCATGTTCTACCGAAAACATCTAACATTACCAACCATACAATTCAACTAGTCTCGCCTAGTACTCAGCTTGTAGTCCGTATTTCTGTAGCATTAAAGAAGGTTTTCGTTGGACTCGCAACAAGTTCATGAGACAGTTTTGTATGAACGGCGAGTTTTACCCACACTTGAAAGTTTATTATAATAATGTTATGTGTATCAACACTGATAATTTTAATACGCACTAGATGGAGTGTCAGTGCAAAAGAAACGTCTCGAAAAATAACACCCCACTTCTACCACTGAGCTCTTATTTTGAAATAGTTCGGTTTGACTATTGTGACTGTATTATTTGGTACAATGGTTGTCATTAGGTTCAAATTAAAACAGTTTTTTGCTTTGTTTTTGTATGTGACACATCTTCTCCGTGCTTCGGACGGCACGTTAAGCCGTGGGTCCCGGTTGCTACTTCGGCAGCAGTCGTTAAGCCTAGTCAGAGGCTTTCGGGCAGCTTGAAAACATCTGCCAGTCGGGTTGCCCGACAACTCTCTCAGCACAAGCTTGCTTGGGTTGGGGTCCACCAACCTGCGTAGTGGACTAGGCCTAAAACCCTTCCTTCATTGGAAGGGTACCCGTAACCCAGCAGTGGGGACGTAATGGGTTATGATGATGACACCATCTTGTTCCTACATTATTAATCTAAGTGTATCACACACACACACATATACAGTCACATCGGTCGCGTTTCTGTCTCAAACATTTGCGAGACCTGAATTTATTCGTATTATCGCTACAGAAATGAGGTTACAATACGTTTTGTATGTTCGCTGTAAGGCACTGGCCACTTGGTAAAATATAAACTCTTTGGTGTCGTTATGACTTTAATAAAAAGTTTAGTTGTTCAGATCCCAGACAAATGATAATGTAGAGCTATGTAGAATATTATACACAAAAGTTGTACAGGGTGATCGAAAAAGCGTATGGTTACTATAGTTCGCCGAAGCTGGGTGACTCAGAAGCTCATTCTGAACAACCTTTTCTTGGGAAAATTTGCTTCTTTATACAAATTTTGTTGCTTACGGACTTTTTCCCGTAAGTCGTAGAACATAGTACGTTTTTCAGAATGACAAGTTAAGTGAAACGAAGTGAATTCCCTTTATTTGAAATGATTTTATGATGAATTAATTTATTTCTACAAAGAAACCTCAAATCGCATCAAATACATCAAAATTCAACGCCCAATTTACTGCCGAACCAAAATCCGCATTCCCACCGGCCCCCTGCAGTCGAATTAGCATCTTATCAACCGGTAATACGGTCGATAGTTGCGTAACGTTGCGGCGGATAACGTCATTACTTTCTTCGTACCGTTATAACGTTGGTTGAAAACGAACGTTACCGTTTAGTGAGAACCTGAGACACGTCACGTAGGGATCATGTAAAGTTGGCCGCAGTGTCAGATTTAAACAAGTTATGTCATTTAGAAAATGATTTTGGTAGGGGACCTTCGAGTAGAAAGGTTCTGGAGTGGAACCCCGTGTCGGCAAACGGCGTGTCGGTCGCCCCCCAACCCGTTGGTCTGATGATCTGCGAAAGGTAGCGGGAAGCCGCTGGATGCAGATGGCAGGTGACCGTTTGGGGTGGCGATCGTTAGGAGAGGCCTATATCCAACAGTGGACTATAGAAGGCTGAGAGAGAGAGGGGGACCTTGTAAAAATTAATGATTTTCTGGAAGAATATGCCATGGTTGTCGATTAGTAATAAGGCGTCTAATTCTGATATATATTTTTTGTTTGATGTAATTACTATTGAACAAAAGTAGTTTTGTCTTCATCTTCAGCTATGCCACCACTTTACTAAGGACTTGTTGAAGTCATGTGTAAGTTAACATCTACCATTTTTCCAAGATCTGGTATGACATTGAGCTTAAACGTGCTCATAACTAAAACAAAAATATAGTTTACGTGAAAACATCTAGTAACATGCATGCACGCATAATATATTATTAATAATTATAAATGGGAAAGGCGTGATCTATTTCTTATAAATATGAAGAAAACATGTAAGTACATCTAGTGGAGTTTTCTAGGAAAAAGGAATGATTTGAAAATTCTCGTTTTTTCTTATTTTTAATAGAAACTTTGTTGGTTTTGTGACTTTTTACCATGGAGAGTTGAATTTTCCAAACCTAAACGACCCCTCGGTTTCTCCATGGTGAGTAAAAGACAGGAAACCTCCCAACTCATACTCTACAAGCGACCAGCCATCACTTCACTTTCACCGTGTAGTTTAGTTCACAGATTCACTTTAAAAAACGAATTCGGTCCGTCACGGCCAATTTCACAACGGGTACACAGTGAAATCTATATTAAATACATTACTCTTACATTACTACAATATTTATGTACAGGTGTTGCAAAAAGGGTATACTAAGCTGAAACCTACATGTGCATGTGCATGTTATATCTAAGCTATGTTATTCAATAAATTTTGGGATTTCAATTGCTGCATCTAGGTCTTTTATAACAGAAGTTTTTCAGAGATCCCGTTGTGGTCCTGAGTCAAACTCTTTCTGAGGGTTATTTTACAACTTATCCAACACATATTAAGCAATATAATGTATTTGCTCTGATACATAATAGTGTCAATATGAATAACTGTTTATATTTTTACTCTATCAAATCGATTGCATTTCTTTTCAATACAGAAATATTATTATAACCTCGCTATAGAAGAATACATAACTACATAATATAATACATAACGCGATGCACGTGTATAAAATCAAGGATACTGTACAATTATATCATGTTATATGTCCTTGTTATGTAATTTAAACCTGTGGGAATCGGTAATGTCACAGGTTTTGTATTGTTTGTTTATGTATTTTAAAATGATATGTTTTGTGTTCTCATTATACCTCATTATGTACGTAAATGTATTTGTTTCCGATTTATATTTTCTTGTCTTATAGTGTCGGTGACAAGCACAAGAGCTAGACTAGGGATTGTCACCTTTGGTGAGATTGGCTTGTCACTAGATATTGTGTCAGTGTCAGTCGCTGACATATTTAAGTACTCTAATATCATTGTAGATGGTTTTTAACTTTGGATGTGTTGAAACTGAAGAGTTATATGTTACCCATAGCACATAGCGTTGGCTACCCATAGCACAGGGTATCCTAGTTTCTTCTTCAATCCCGCTACTCCTCCGAGGAGTCTGGGGCTGACACCAGGCGCTTCCATCCTTCTCTATCCTAGTTTGGGAGCCAGGAACCCATTTCCAAACCAAATAGGCAAATAAATGTTTTCATTTCATTTTCATGTTGCAGTTAATTTCGTCTACTCGAGTCAACTAACGGTTTTGCGGCAGTCACAACCAAACTTCAGTTTGAAATGAAATTTCAAATCCACTGTTGCTATCCAATATACTGCCAAAAAATCTGTAAAATCTTCTCGACCTACAAACTAATATCTTCACTTGCATACAGCCCTAACTACCCACCCCTGTCACCCGAATACCGCCTCTAAACTTCACCTATTAAGGTTAATTTTGCATTAGCCGTGTAAATGTCTACAGGAAATATTATAGCTAGCGTGTTTCTCTGGCCTCGCTTGCGCCACGATCAAGGCTCGCTCTCGCCGTTCTATTTTCGTCTTTACGTGTGTTTGTTTAAGGACTGTTTTGTATTAATAGCGGCGGCAGTGTATATTGTCTGTGCTGAAACTGTCCTAGGCAAGGTTAGTTATGTATTTGTAATTTGTGTTATAAGTTTGTTTGTGAATGGGCTGAAATTCGTGATTTTTACTGTTATGGGCAAATTAGTATGATCATTCGAGTTATATCGTATTGTATCCTAAACAAGTTAGATATTAATGTTTCAAAGTGTTTTTCGGTATCGTTTGGCCGTAAACGAAATCTCGCAAGTGTCTCTTACAGTATTTACACCGAAACCATTACAAGTTGTAATAAAATCAGAGATTTGGGAGTGATAATGGACACCAAGTTGATTTTTGGTCACCACATTGAGAGCGTGGTTAATAAAGCATATAGAGCTCTTGGTTTTCTTATACGGTCTTGTAAACATTTTAAACGAATGAAATCGATCAAAATGCTCTATTGTGCTTTAGTAAGAAGTCATCTTGAATATGCATGTCAAGTTTGGAACCCACACTATGAGATCTACAAATTGAAGCTGGAATCCATTCAGAAAAAGTTTATTCGGTACTTGTGTTTCAAATTTAAAATCCCTAGAATAAGTTACGAATTCCATTGTAATCAATTCCATTTACTTCCTCTTTATATTAGAAGAGATGCGTCAGACATCGCATTTCTCCTGAAGTTATGTCAGAATCTCATTGATTGTCCTGAATTATTAAATAAAATTAACATTTTAGTTCCCCAACGTCAAATCCGCCGTAAGTTAATTTTGCATGTGCCGGTGGTTCATACGAATTACCGTCGTAACTCATTTCTTTTAAGAGCATCCCACTTGTTTAACTCCCTGGCAATTGAATGCAGTGATATTGATTTATTTAATAGTGATGTCAAGAGCATTTATTATTTCTTAACTGATAAGTTTAGTTCTAAGTTTGTCTAGCTTTTTTTTTGTGTTGCAATTATCTTACCTTTAAGAATGTAGGTTTTAGTTTTATTAATATTTTATTCGCAATTGGTTGTACAAACAGCGGCTTCCCTGGCTTTTTTAAAATTGTAAGCTATTAGTGAAAACTTTTAATTGGCTTTTTGTTTTTTACTTTTTACTATATATAATAAATGTGTTAGCTGTAAGTTTTCTTAAATAAATAAATAAATAAATTAATTAAAATTTTATCAATTTGATTTTATACTATATACATAACTTTTCATACTAAAATTTATAGTTGTGCTCATTTTATCAGCCTACTAATATAAAGTTCACTGTCAAAATTTAACCTGTATAATACACTCACGGGCAATGAAAAGGTTCCACTGAGAAAACCACCAAATTACTCCTAAACGGAAAAGGCTAGCTTAGTGACGCCTTCTGCAACATTGAAGTACATTTAACAGAGCATCAGGATATTACCAGCTAAAACAGTAATATTATGTTCAAATTTTATATTAAATGTTTGAAAAAATTGGGATTGTTTGGTGTCAGTTTTTGTGAGTGGAACTTTTTCATTGCCCATCAGTGTATATTGGATGGATTTTTTGCGAAGGAATACACAGGTATAGTAGCTGTCAAAGATACAATAAGTCAAGTTTAAACGGGCGATAAAATCGCATATAATGCATTGTTACCTAGCAATAACAAAGCTATAACCTCAGTTACCAAGCGAACTAATATTCTAAAACCCGGTTTCACACTTAAGTTACTCTACCTAAGATTGAACTTATGAGCTACTCAACTACAATTCAGCCAATCGATGCGCTGCATTCAACAGTTAAGTTCTGCTTTACTTGACATTATTATAAGTTGTGAAACTGACAGTTGAGCATATTTTGTTATCATACATAATTATGTATGAAATTAATCATAATAAGTACCTACAAGAATTGTTAAATTGAACCATAAGTTTCAGTATTTAGATTTGCAATTTCATATTCAGGTTTTCATCCTGTATTGTTGGTATTTGGACTATTTGGTCCATGTCTACTTTACATTTATATGTCATTTCATTTCGATGTAATTTATCTGTTCAGGCAATTAGCCAAAATTATCAAAAACGTAGGTACATTCTAGAGCAGATATACCCCTCAAGCAGCAGTAACACTCTGAGAGGGGTCAGGTTTTTTTCCTCAGACTGTACTCTATGCCTTCATATCACATTTTGCTTGCCACTTCAAAATAAAAGCTAACTAAGTAAGCCAACAATGGCGATTTTTTTCCTTATTATACACGTGTATTGCCGCTTTTGTATGAACATTCCTTTATTAGGCTGTTTGTTGGCGTCTATGGTTATTCAGGTTTTTTTTTCTATCTATAAAATGCCTGTTGCCTTGTGAAAAATCTGTCGGTAATCCACTTCTGGTTGTGTTAGCCGAAGTACAGTAATATAGAGTCAGACATCGCTAACTTTGCACCGGGTAAAAGATGGTAGATATTTTTTTCTTCAATGGTATCCCCAAATGAATGAAAATTATTATGAGTAGTGGTCAGTGCTAGAAATTACAAAGAATAATGCCGTAATAACCTTATTGTTGTTATTGGCACGAGTTTTTGATGCAAAGTTACAATTGTCGGACTCTAGACGTGAACTTGAGTTCGTAGAATGCATTATCGTGTGTTGTTATGTAGCTGTATCAGTTGTATTGAATTAACAGCTTTTCACATGAAAATAAAATAAACACTCAATACATGTAAGCTCATACAAGGAAAGCAGAAATACAATATTGCATTCACTACGCTTCCGTGTAAGAGTTCATAGTTCATACAGAGTGTTACAAAAAGGGTTAAGTAAAAGTTTTTGACGATGACCACCTGTGTCACCCCCTTTCAACTCTGACTCACAACACCCTGTATATGAACGGAAAGTCTAGGTAGAGAAGTGAGCGTCCATTGCGGGATGCAATCCTAACTAATATTATAAATGCGAAAGTAACTGTGTCTGTCTGTATGTCTGTCTGTTACTCTTTCACGCCAAAACTACTGAACGGATTTGAATGAAATTATAATAATAGGTATACAGATGGTCTAGACCCTGAGAAAGAACATAGGCTACTTTTTATCCCGGAATTCCCACGGAAAAACTTTTTAAGGCGAAGCGAAGCTCGCGGGAACAGCTAGTAATAAATAAATAACGGGCAATAGATTTCACAATTCTTGCAATCATTAATAACGATGTTGATGTTAACTATCGAATATAAAAGTAAATAACTATTGAAATATCGAAGCAATAAACGTATTGAATCTTCAAATATCGTGATTTTGATGTCGTGCAAAAACTCGAGCCAATAAAAGTAGGTTTTTAACTAGCAACCCCGATTGATTTATGGCTTTCAAATACCTTTCTTTATGTGTACAAACTAGAGTTGGTTCGTGGCTGAAATTGGACTAGATAAATAATATAAATATTTTTGTATTTATGGTTCCATGTTTGTCACTTGGTATAGTTTTCACAGTATAAGGTAAATACTTTCTGTATTACAAAAACAACAAAACTTTAAGCATAATTTAATAAGTGTTTAAAACGAACAAGTGTTTTGACAGCGATAAACATCTGTTAAATACTGTCTTTAGATTTTGATGCAAAATCTTTGTTGTTTACCTACTAAAGTCACAAAAGATTTGTTTCATCACAGTAAACTGTAATGCTTTTAGCATTAAGTCCACCTTTTGTACACTTATATCTCATATTTGTGCAATAAAGTATTAAATAAATAAATAATTTTATCGTTTGCACAAAATATCAAAACATACACACAATTTTGTAAAAAATAGCAGATATTGTTTAGTATCATTGACCAGCCTTTAGGGAAATTCGCTTATAAAATTCCATCCCATCTACCTGTTCTTAGACAAAAAATATCTCATTACTTTGGCAAATTGACCTTGTTGTAGCAGCTAGTTGGTTGGCTTGCGAAAATTTCTAAAGAGCGGAGTGAAAGTCGGCGTATACTCTTTGGTACTGGCACGATTTTGGGCTCGCCAAATACTTGGCTAAGTACTTTAGTCGCCAGAGAGAATTGTATGAAAGTGTTGCTGTAATCGGCGAAACGAAAAAAGTAAAGAAATTAAAGTAATTCGAAGTCGGTTAAAAATGCCAAAGTTTCATCGAAACGAACAGGCCTATTTTATTATTTGTTATTTTGGTTTAAACATGACCGCAAGATTCGCAAGTTTGTTATTTTGTAATAAATCTTGTAAGTAACACACGTAGGGTATAAATTGAACTTGGTTAATGAAATTGTTTAGGTAAACCTTGTATAACCTAGTGCCCGGCCACTAATCGATAAAGTATGATGAACAAAAAGAAATAGAGCGGATCGCTTCCATTTTCTTTGCCATTGAATAGGTTTTAAGCCCTGTTCCACTAAAAGTATTTGCATTAGTCGACATTAACAATGCTTTCAGAGAAGCAGGTTGTTTAGTTTTTTATAGATTACTTTTTATTCAGCGAAATTAGGTTATACAAATTGTTAATTCCTCAAGTCGTGTATTGTCAGATAAAGAGATGCTCAGTATGTCCATTTTCCATATTTCAATATTTTTTTGTTGACTGGTAAAATTTGTAAAACTTACTGCAGAGTATTAGCTTCTCTTTCTTCGACTTACTAACTAATAACACTGTATCCCCCATAATGTAATCACACTACCGATACCTTCCATTATTTACCAGAATGGTAGCGTTGAACACGTTTAGTAATCGATATCCGAATAAGGTTTTAATAACTCGGTTCTTTGTTGTACTAAACTTCGTCGTTTATTTATATTTGGCAAGGGTCCTTGGATTAAATTGTGGTAGTTTGCTAGTTATAATAGTTACCTATGGTTAAATCTTTTCTGGATACTGTAGCTCCTTGGCAGAGGCCAACAATCTTCCACAACTATGTGTTATTTTAATCCAGGTGTCCTGCTAACTAAATCTCAAATTTCTAAAAAAATTGTCCATCCGATTTCTTGTGAACGAGTAAAAAACATCCATATTTACATACAAACTTTCACGTTTATACTTAGTATAATTTTTATTATTGTTGCAGCACAAAATTTCATATTATATGGTACTTGCAGAAGTATGTTTGCCACGCCTATTTACACCGTTGCAGAGACGACCTCCGCAATTTGTATTCCCAGCTTTATACCCTTGTTACACCTACCGAGTAGAGTGGCGAGACAGCATACTCAGCTGATGCTCGACCAATAAACGGCTTGCAATTGACACTGTCTCGGCCACTCTACTCGGTAGGTGTATTCATACCCTTAGCGAAGAAAAATCACTCTTTTACCATATCTAATAGCAAACTTTTCCTTCCTTCCCAGGCGGTAGACTGGTGGTCGGTGGGCGTCCTCACTTACGAGCTACTCACGGGCGCCTCACCCTTCACCGTCGAAGGAGAGAAGAACACACAACAGGAGATCACGAAGCGCATCGTGCGCTGCAGCTACCCCGTCCCGCCGGACGTCGGCGCCGAGGGGCGGGACTTTATCAAGAAGTAAAGCGGGAGGCGATAGATGGCGCTTAGACAGTATTTAACTGGTGTTTAGCGCTATCAAACGCCTACAAAATCGTTTTTAACACTTGTTAAACAGTGTTTTAAAAATCTGACAAATTTACTTATATACACTTGTTTAACCGTGTTTGTGTAGCGTGGGACACCCTCATGTTGTCCGTTCACTGTCGAAGAAGTGAAGAACACCGGCACCGTAGAGAGAGTGTAGTGTCTCCTGCAGGTTTACTGGCAGAAAATGCTTTTAGCACCACCTTATCGTACATTATTACTGTTTGTAAATTGTGCAATAAAGAATAAATAAATAGCAACACTCAGCAGGAGGGCATATATTATGATAATACTAAGATGAATGACATATTAAATATCCTAATCCTAATAATATTATAAATGCGAAAGTAACTATGTCTGTCTGTCTGTTACTCTTTCACGCCAAAAGTACTGAACGGATTTAAATGAAATTTAATATACCGATCGTCTAAACCCTGAGAAAGAACATAGGCTACTTTTTATCCCGGAATTCCAACGGGAAAACTTTTTAAGGCGAAGCGAAGCTCGCGGGGACAGCCAGTAATTAACAGTATTATTTGTGTATCGCAGGCTGCTGGTGAAGGACCCGCGGCGGCGGCTCGGCGGCGGCGAGGGCGACGCCGAGGAGCTCAAGAGACACCCCTTCTTTCAGGTACGGACTTGTATACTATGATAGACATAGACATCATTTCAGTTAGTGTGTAGTATATTAATGAAACTACATTCCTTTTTAACATGTGTTTGGTGTATCTACCTATAATAAATAAATAAATAAATAAACATGTGCACTGCACCCAATCTTAATCTAAAGGTTGTCTGGCAGAGAGCGCTTTTAGTGATAAGACCGCCTATTGTATCCTTATTAAATTGTTAATTGTACGTTACAATATAATTGTGCAGATACATACTTAAATAGTCGAGAAATATTAGTCTGGCTCTTGAAAGAAACTATTTTGGATAATCTTTAGCTATCAAAAATTACAGTATCTCATAATTATTCTTCTACCATTTCAGTTACAAAATTGCTGCAAAACTGATGCTATCGTTTAAAATCATTGTCTGAACCAAAACACTCACTTTTTTCCTCAATCAAACCCCTATCTTATTTAACACATAACACACACATAACAAAATACAGCATCTTCACCATCACCTCCATCTCTTTCGCAGAAACTAGACTGGGAGCTGGTAGCGCGCCGCGGGGTCGCCGCGCCCTTCGTCCCTTCCCTCTCGCACGCGGCCGACACGTGCAACTTCGCGGACGAGTTCACGCGCATGCCGCCGACCGACTCGCCCGCCGCGCCGCCGCAGGCCTCACACAAGCTGTTTCTGGGTGAGGGGAATTGTCTTCCGCGATGTAGGATTAGTTCAAGCAAAGAGTTTCTGGGTGAGGGAATCCATCATCGGCCTATAGCAGTCCACTGCTAGACGTAGGCCAAAGCACGCCACTGGATGCGATCTTTAGCTTTCCGTATCCAATCATAAGCAGCCACCTTTCGGAAGTCGTCACCCCATCTAGGACACTCCGGAACACGATTTCCCCATCGGTCATCGGTTCTTCGACATAGTGACCAGCCTACTGCCACTTAGCTTACTCTCGGTGAGCTGTGTCGGTGGCTTTAGTTCTCTGTCGGATTTCTTCTTAAGCTTACTAACTCGGTGAGCTATGTAGGTTCTTTACTTCTCTGTCGCATGACTTCGTGCCGTCGCTCTCGCACGCGGCCGACACGTGCAACTTCGCGGACGAGTTCACGCGCATGCCGCCGACCGACTCGCCCGCCGCGCCGCCGCAGGCCTCACACAAGCTGTTTCTGGGTGAGGGATTAGTCTTCCGCGATGTAGGATTGGCTTAGCTCAAGCAAGGAGTCGCCCGCCGCAGACAAGCTGTTTTTGGGTGAGAGGATCCATCATTAGCCTATAGCAGTCCACTGCTGGACGTAGGCCTCTCCCGAAGCACGCCACTGAATGCGATCTTTAGCTTTCCGCATCCAATCATATCCAGTCACCTTTCGCAAGTCGTCAGCCCTATAGCAGTCCACTGCTGGACGTAGGTCAAAGCACGCCACTGGATGCGATCTTTAGCTTTCCGCATCCAATCGTAAGCAGCCACCTTTCGCAAGACGTCACTCCATTTAGCCGGAGGGCGTCCCATACTACGTTTGCCTAGTCGCGGCCTCCACTCCAGAACACGTTTACCCCATCGGTCATCGGTTTTTCGACATAGTGACCAGTCCACTGCCACTTAAGCTTACTAACTCCGAGTTAGTAAGCTTAAGTGGCAGTGGGCACGATACCCGTTTTCTAAACTACGTATTATTTTATAGTGCCTGTCATTCCCGACGACTTGGTCATAAACAACAGGCACTATACCTTCAGTCAGACGGCAGTCTGACATCAGGGATCCATGGAGCAGTGGATCTAGCCGCTGCAGCGTATAGCCACAGTACTCACAAGGAGAGTGGCAGTGGGCAGTGGTGGCAGTTACTAACTCGGTGAGCTATGTCGGTGACTGTAGTTCTCTGTCGCATGACTTCGTGCCGTCCCTCTCGCACGCGGCCGACACGTGCAACTTCGCGGACGAGTTCACGCGCATGCCGCCGACCGACTCGCCCGCCGCGCCGCCGCAGGCCTCACACAAGCTGTTTCTGGGTGAGGGGATTGTCTTCCGCGATGTAGGATTAGTTCATGCTAGGACTCGCCACAGGCTAGCCATAAGCTGTTTCTGGGTGAGGGGATTGTCTTCCGCGATGTAGGGGTAGGGTTACTGGGGGTTTGGTATAGGAGTGGTCGACCTTAGGGCTGATAGTGATGGTTGTTGGATTTATGATATGAGTCTGCCTGTAAGGTTCCGCAGTGGCAATATAACACCCCACATAAGAATGAACATCAAAGCATTTTCCACATTAGAACTGTATTAGTGATAGACATACAAGGATAACACAAATAATTTTTACCACTGCCAAACTTAAATAAAATACCAATGTAGTAAATGAAACTTACGTAACCGATCATAAAGTTGTAACTCGAGCAATGTCTTTTACGTTTTAGCTGAAAATTGGTGCCTCCAGAATTACCACCATTCATTTATTCTCTGTATAAATATATAAAAAATATTTAAAAGCAACTAAACCGTCCTTTCTTTACATAGACATATTCTAAACCTATCCATTCTCCCTTCCAGGCTACTCGTACGTGGCTCCGAGCATCCTGTTCTCTGACAATGTCATCTCTGATCAACTCTGGCAGGAGGCCACCGGGCAACAGCAGGATAAGCTCAAGGGGTGGATCGCTAAGGTAACCTATAGAAATAAATCAGTCTGTAATCGTCCACAGATAGACATAAAATATGCCTCTCCCAAGTAGCTACACAACAGTCGCCTTCCTCTAGTACTATGTATGTAGTACTATGTACATTGTAGAAATTTTACAAATATGGCCGGCTCATTGCCACTTGAGCTTGCAAAGAGCTATGTCGTGTCGGTTATTTGAGTTCTCTTACGTATATCCTCATTACTGTGCACTATTTTGCAGAGAAACCACGAGTATAACAATACGGTTACTGTTACTATTACTACTAACTCCCTGCTCCCTGTCACAAAAATAGCTGTTGTTGTATGCATGATACATAACATTACATATTTTTCTTTTGTAATCGGCAGGACTCGCCGTTCTTCCGCAAGTACTCAGTGGACCTGTCGGCGCCGCCGCTCGGGGACGGCTCGTACTCCGTGTGCCGCCGCTGCGTGCACCGCCAGACCGGCGCCGAGTACGCGGTGAAAGTGAGTACAGTATGAGTACAATGTACTCACGAGGGAAATGTGTCGTATAGGGTGTGCCGCCGCTGCGTGCACCGCCAGACCGGCGCCGAGTACGCAGTGAAGGTGAGTACAACACGAGTACAGTGTACTCACTCTGAAGATAGGTCCTACTGTGCGTCACAGTAGCGTAGATTATGCCGTACAACTGTACTCATCCCGTAGAAGGCTCTTACCATATTCTACTATGCTACTTTAAATGGTCCTAGCCCAAAAACTAAACACGAGTGAAATAATCTGTTAAATTCTCGACAATCATATTCTCAATTCAACTTATTTTGATTTTACACTAAATCTTTAACATATCGCTATTTACCCGTCCACAGATAGTGTCCGCCCACGCCCCTCACGTGAGACAGGAGGTGGAGTGTCTCCGCGCCTGCCAGCGCAGCCCCCGCGTCGTGGAGCTCGCGGACGTGGTGCACGACGAGGTATGTACACACTATGTACACACTATGTACACTGTATGTATGTAGTAGTATGTACAACAGGAGGTGGAGTGTCTCCGCGCCTGCCAGCGCAGCCCCCGCGTCGTGGAGCTCGCGGACGTGGTGCACGACGAGGTATGTACACACTATGTACACACTATGTACACTGTATGTATGTAGTAGTATGTACAACAGGAGGTGGAGTGTCTCCGCGCCTGCCAGCGCAGCCCCCGCGTCGTGGAGCTCGCGGACGTGGTGCACGACGAGGTATGTACACACTATGTACACACTATGTACACTGTATGTATGTAGTAGTATGTACAACAGGAGGTGGAGTGTCTCCGCGCCTGCCAGCGCAGCCCCCGCGTCGTGGAGCTCGCGGACGTGGTGCACGACGAGGTAATAATAATAATAAATATGTGGGGACATCTCACACACGGCCATCCGACCCCAAGCTAGCCAGAACCTGTGTTATGGGAGTCGGACAGCTGATATAGGTATTTACACAGAAACATAGATAGATATTATTTAAAAATGTTATTGGTATGAAGATTGCGAAGTTTTTGCGAAGAAGGTACCACAGAAGAAGGTGAATCAATCTCCTGTATCCTGATGGAATATCATTCCAGGATATTCAAACAGGTCTTAAACGAGCTTGATTTGTTTTACTTTATGAAAGAATGCAGTTTAGGTCGCCCAGGACTTTTCAGAGCGTCGTATAATAAAAGCTGTTCAGATTGATCGCCCGAAACGCCCGTTTCTGCTTAGTTTTATACATCTTTTCTCTCTTTCACTAACAGTATTTCTATCCCCAACAGGCCTTCACCTACATAGTAACGGAACTATGCACGGGCGGCGAGCTAACCCTGCACAAAGTGGCGGCGATGTGTCGCGACACGCGCGCGCGGCTCGCCGTGCAGCTGAGCGACGCGCTGCGGCATCTGGCCGCGGAGGGCGTCGCGCACAGGGACGTCAAACCAATGGTGAGGGGGGGATGAGGGTGGGTGAGGAATGGAGAGGATGGTAATAGTAGTGTAACTTATAAGGGAGGATTGAGGATATTTAGGTTCCAAAAGAAGGAGTAGGAAAAAGAATTGACAGGCGTACAAACAGCATGCTCAACCATCACCGTCATCTTTAGCAGCATCGCTTGTTCGTCAAACTTCTGTCAGATTTATACAAAAATTATGACAGTTTTTGACAGATAAGCAATGCAGCTGTTGACGCTACACGGGTTCGTTGTCAACGTAGATAAACTACACTGTATCGTGATTCACCACAAATGCGGCGCTATGATTGGTGGAACGCGCATTAAACGAGTTTATCGACGTCGATAACGAAACCGTGCCGCGGCCGCGGATTGTTGATTGCTTATATTCGGTGGTGATCTTGATAAGAAAGCAGCTTCACATTCATTGGACAAAATATTACCATAACTTTATAAGTATCTTATTCATAACATATGTTATTTTCCTCTTCCCAGAACATTCTGCTGACGTCGCCGCGGCTTCAGGAGGCGGACATCAAGCTGGGGGACTTCGGGTTCGCGCGGTTCATCCCGCCCGACCGCTCGCGGATGACCACGCCTTGCTTTAGGTGAGAAATTTGAAAATAATTAGGTTTACAAGTGGGAATTCCGGGATAGAATGTTAATATCGGGTTGTGTGTTAATTCAGGGTGTCAGGTTTCATAAAAAATGGCCCAGAGGTTTTCCCGTGAAAGAGTAATAAACATCCGTCCATCCATACTTTCAAGTTTCAAGAACGAAGCGGAAATAGCTAGTGCTAAATAACGTTTCCAAGATTTTCTCTTTTGGTCTTTATTTAGCGTCGTCGTAAAGAAATCTCAACTTTCCAAAAAGTTTTAAATAAAATTATGCACAGTTAAAGTACATGATGAATCACGTTATTGATGTAACCCTGCTAATTTAGTCCCCGAGCGAGGAGGAGTTTGGCGCCTGAGCGAAATTATCAATTTGTATCCCCTTTTTTAGCCACTTTTATCTTCAGATCCTGACTGTACTACCACAAAAAACTTGAAACAGTGTTTAACAAGTGTTTAATGTGAAATTTGACAGATTTTGTAGGCGTTTGACTGCACTAAACAGCTGTTAAATACTTTGTAATAAGGCCTTGAATTTTTCACATTGCAAACTAACCTCCCCTTTCCTTTCCAGCCTCCCCTACGCGGCGCCCGAAGTCCTAGACCGAGTCATCGGAGTCTCCACGTCCTACACCGCGGCCTGCGACCTCTGGTCCCTCGGCATGACCCTGAGATACCTGCTGCTGGGAGTCGAACCCGGGTCTACTAGGGAACCGATACATACCGCCCACGCAAACGCGCATAATTTTGTGTTGGAAGGTGAGTTTTTTTGGAGAATTCCTCTAAGTTCCTCAGGTTTCCTCAAGTGTCCTCTTGAGTTGTTTCGGTTTCTCCAAGTCTTATACTGCCGTCTGCGACCTCTGGTCCCTCGGCATGACCCTGCGCTACCTGCTGCTGGGAGTCGAACCCGGGTCCACTAGGGAGCCGATACATACCGCGCACGCGAATGCGCATAATTTTGTGCTTGAAGGTGAGTGATTTTTTAAGAAGTCCGGTATACTATGAGGAGTCAGTGACTGACGCTAACGTTTATCTAACTGGCCAATCCTTAAACCATGGCGACAGTTGGTGTTAGCCACAGACACATCGAAGAATATAAGAAATTAACATCTTATACTTTTAGTTCCAGGCAAATCTACACTGAACTTTTAGCGGCAAAAATATATTTAATTTTATTTCCAAATCCGTGATTACTTTCTAAAGGAATATTCGTGGTGGATACATGTGGTAATTAAAGATAATTAATCAGTTAACTCGTTTATTTTAAAATGAATAACGGATTACGAAAAAAGAACAGATTTGACAGCTGATTCAAAATTAAGTCTTAGCACGACAACAGCGCCATCAGTGCAGAGCAGAATTAGAAACTATATTTGGTTGCGTTCCAATATCACTAACACTTTCCGCTACATCATTTATGTCTCATTTTGAAACGACAACTAAACCCTAAATTTTCATATCCACAGGTCCAGAATTCGACGCTGCCCCTGACTACGTAAAGAAAGTCCTGACCGGCTTACTACAGCAGGATCCGTCGCGCCGCATGCCGCTGGAGACCGTTCTGGAAATATTGAGGACCGCAGTGGGGATGGACGAGGACCGCTTCCAACTCACCGTGAGTATCTTACTCGTATTATATTACAAAACGGTGACATACCCTAGTCGTCGAAAAACTTGTTTGATGCGCGTTCTACAAATCACAGCGCTGTATTTATGGTGAATCGAGATACAGTGACGTTTATCTACATTTATAACGAACCCGTGCAGCGGGGACACAAATTATTGAGGTAGATAAACGACACTATATCTCTATTGGCGATAAATACAAGGCTTTTATTGGTGGAACGCGCATTAAACGAATTTATCGACACAGATAAAGCATACAGTGTAGCAGAGACGGTAAATAAAGGTAAGTGCGCTATAGTAGAGCCCCCGACTACGTAAAGAAAGTCCTGACCGGCTTACTACAACAAGACCCGTCGCGTCGCATGCCTTTGGAGACCGTTCTGGAAATATTGAGGACCGCAGTGGATACTGACGAAGACCGCTTCCAACTTACCGTGAGTTTCTTACAAATATTTTATTGCATGTAACGGTGACAAACCTATTCTAGCAGTGGCCGCGGCATGGTTTCTCGACGTCGATAAACACGTTTAATACGCGTTTTACGCGTTGTAGTCAGAGGTGACACGTAAGCGAGCCACCGGATTTTAGCTATACATGCATGGGTATTTTATAATGTTACTACTTATTGACGTAGATATATCCTGAACTGCGATAAATACGTCGATAACAGACCCGTTTGACATAACTTTTTGTATTGTCTGCCACAACTTCTTTTTAAGTATTTGAATTTGTAATTATAACAACATATTCTTATTTTCATTGCAGGACATGACCAAAGCGGACCTCTACAAGCGGCGCAGCAAAAACAAGCAGCAACCGAGCACCGAACCCAGGACCTCCAGCGAAATGGAGGTCGACACCAAGGATACCCTCATGGAAACTATCAACAACATCAAACAACGCAACGAAATGAATTCCATAGAGAATGACGTAGAACTGATCCGAGCCAACACACAAGATACACCCGTCAATGAAATCAAAGAACCTACTTTCACGCAAGAGGTGGAAGATATACCTCATGTCAAACCTGTAGAAAGAACCTACGCCAAGTCTAGATCTAAGCTGGATGAGTTTATTTACATAGAAAGCAGTAAAGGTTTGGATGGAACAGAAGTGGCGTTCCCGAAATCTACACGCTCTAAGAAAGCTAAGGAAAGCCCGTCGCCTGTACCTAAAAAACGTAGGAAAGTTGAGGCAAAGGCTAAGGTTGATGATACAGTGAGGCAATTGAGAAGTAAGGCGGTAGAGAAGAAAGACACAAAGAAGGTAGAGGCTACTAAAGTGGAGACAAAGACTCGGGCGAAAAAGACAACGAAAGAATCTATAGAAAACGACAAGACTACTAAAGTGACTCGCGTTACCCGCAAACGTAAACATGAGGAGATTTCCAAACCGGTCCTTAGAGAGAAAGGACAGAATGCAGATGAGACGAGCAAGAGCGAGATAGCTGCTAGAAAGACGGCTAAAGCTAAGAAAACTAAACCAGATCTTAAGATAGACGTAGAAACAAATGTGCATATGACGCGCTCGAGACAGAGAAGATTAGAAATCAGTCTTTCCCCGTCTCAAGTTAAGAGCGTAATTCCAGCATTCTCCTTCGAATCTGACCGTAGAATGACTTCAGTTGATAGCGCAAAGTCCAAGTCGCCTAAAGGCAACGCTAAAGGAAAGAAAGCTAAAGTAGCAACTAAAGTAGCTAAAGCCGCTACGAAAGTAGCTAAAACAGCAACTAAAGTAGCTAAAACGGCGACTAAAGTTACTAAAACGGCGACTAAAGTTGTTAAAACAGCGAAAAAGACGCCGGTTCGTGCGACTAGAGCCCGGGCGGCGCGTAGGTGAAAGTGCTAAGATAACGTTGATTTCTAGGCTATAAAAAATTAGGTTACAATTGTGTAGTGACGAAGAGGGGTGATCCGAAGTGATCTAAATATTGTGGTGGACAGTGCATCAAGTGTTGTGTTAAGAACTTGATTAACAATCTTTGTGAAATAATGGAACAATGTTTATTTCTGAATGTGTACGCAGATTTGGAAATTGATTTTTGTTAAGTCTTTAATATCTACTCGAGTAATGTACTTGAGTTTATCAAAGATAATTTAGAATTTGAAAGGACGAAACTTCACGAAAGTTTCAATATCGTTTGAAGGGAAAAAAGTATGGGTATTTATGAAAAAGATTTTTAATGATAAAAGTCGTCAATTGACGAAAGACATGTATAGTTACTCCAAACTAGGAATACAACTAATGATGACATGTTTTAATATTGTTATTCGTTTTATTTAATGTTACTATTATTTCTTAAGGTATTTTCGGTCTTAATAATATTACCATTAGATTTAATTCTTCTTCTTCGTTATTTAGTGATGTGGAATAGGTTATACAACGGCATTTCTTTGGGGTAACTTTCCAATTGTTACCCATGAGGTGTTGGGGTACCCTTGCCTGAAGTCGGGATGACCCGTTTCACACATCATTAGTTAGTTATGTATTGCATAGTTGATAATTATTAATTTAAGGATGTCTTTGGCATATGATGTCCCGTAGTAATTTCTAGTAATTTCATGGAATTACTGCACTCATTTTACCGTTCATTCTTAGTCTAACAAATAATATATGTTGTATTCGGAAAATAATTTAGATCTGTAGGGGGTGATTTCAAAATCGCGACCCACAAGAGGCTACGAAAATTCACAAAATTCAAATCAATAAACAGATCTCTTTCAAATAAACATGATTTTAGGTTGTTTGTGTGTGTGTATATTTGTTTAATTATAGAGAACTAGTTCTTAAAATGGTAATTGATAAATTAAAAATTAATGATGGATTACGATTTTCCGTTCTTTTCGTCTGCCGATTTATAAAAAAATAAAATTATAAAAAAAGGTGGCATGATTTGTTAGGTTTTATCAATAGATTCGTTTTTAAATTTAAAATATATTATTTTTCTTAGGCTACTTTCCATTTTTTGCTTTTTTTTAAACGCTTTTACCAAATATAAAGCAAATCTGTTATTATTTGATCTGAAATACGCAGATTCCTCTGACTTTTTGAAATATTTAGCGGAGCTAAGTATTAAACTGAGAATTTTTCAGGTCACATAACTTATGGATTTTGCACAAATATGTTTGTATGTACATAATAGTATTTAGTACAAAAATGGTGAATGAAGTATATTATATGTACTATGTATAGCTAACAAGTGGATCTTAATACCAAATTTGTTGTTGATTTTAACGATCTTCAAAGAATTTATCTCTGTTTTGTGAAACTTCCATTTTCTTATAAAAGATCCGCATAAGAAGTCCTCATATCATTTATATCATAAATAACTTTATACAATACTGCTGTTAATCTTACAATCAGATGAACAATCTTCTTTTCCTAGCTCTTAACTTAATTTTCTTCCAAAACTTTTTATTATCACTTATAATTAGCAAATCTGTATTTTTAATTTATTTTTCTGTAACTAGTTGTTGAAATTTGTAGTTTAATTAACATCGAAACGAAGAGTTCTGTCGAAATGTTATTTAATGTTACACTGAAATCCGTTATTCTAGGTATTAGCTGAAGTCGACGTCAGGGATTTTGTGAAATGACCAGTCGATCTGACAAACGTGCTCAATTTGCTTTGACTAGGATATTTATAAAATGCTTGACATTTACTTCGCGCGCGGCGTGGCATTAGAGACAAACAAAGTAATATAAAAAGCATAATTAAAATATTTATAAAATTAAAGATTGATTTGAAGAATATGTACTTGTGCTTACAAATATAAGTCTGAATCACTCAGTAATAACTCAAGTGTACTACCGCATTTAGTCTTTACTGATGTTGAACACGAATTATAAATCATTTATATGTTATTTAACTTTGATCTGCGTGTCAAAAACTAAATTAAATAAATCTAAGCTTTTGATTGCATTACAAAAATACATCTCAAATTGTTTAATGAATGTATTACAAAATGCACTTGCCATGCTAGCTCGAGCTATAGTTACTATGATTAAATTAATATTGTTACCAAATCACATAAAATACCCAAATACAACTGTGAATTTTGGTCGATATTATTATCATTTACTAAACCGAGCTCGCGGCAAATGCAGCTAAAAAAGTGGCCCGAATCTAGCCTTATTTTCCTAAAAAAATTAGATAGACGCTAACTTTGGCTTTGCTCATTATTAGAGGACATTTCAATTATAGAAATTTCTGACAAGTTCGGAGAATTCATGTGAGTTAAAATTACACCATAAGGCAGTAGGGCTACTTTATCAGTATAATAATAGCATCATAACCGTAGAAACAATCAAATTTATGTAAAACTTTAATTTCTCATTCGTTGGAAATTGAGAATTTCCCTAAATGCTTTCGAAAGCCTTACGCGTCGACGTAAACATTTGTTAAGTGCACTTAAAAATGGATGAATGTACCAAAAGATTATATAATTTTATAATAAAGTGTATAGAAGTTGTTAGTGGGTCGAAGTGAGTTTTGTAAGAGGGTTGTAAGCTGGTGGCGTACGGATTGTAATAATTATACCATTTTAACAATATTCCTCTGATATTTTATTTTTCTAACCCTCAACATTAAAACACCAAACAACCCCCTAATGTCATTAAAAATATAGGTAACAAAAAGGGGTTTGTTACCAGCAAAAAGTGATTCAGGGGTCTTTTTGAATAACTCTACGCCTTTTGAAAATACATGAAACAAGTTATGATTCTCCATAGCCCTTTCGAACCTGAGATTTTTTTTCTATCATATGTTAAAAAAATTAGCATAAAATTGCCTTTTATGCCTAAAAGGGCCTGGAAAAATAATAAAAAAATTCATGCATTTTCCGTTTTCCCGGAAAAGCCATAGCACGTTCGTGCTATCTGGGTTTCAATACCACTAAAACACAATTGTGCATTACCATATTTTACTTAGGATACCTATTTAATTGACTGAAATAAAAAACAGAAAATATGTATTAAACACTTTCTTAAATCAATCATTGCAACAATATTATAAGAATTATAAAAAAAACTTAGCTTTTTGACTATTTTTTTTAATTCTAATGATAATAATATAGTTTTGAATTCCGAAACATAAATAACATATTTAAGGCGTGAAAAATGAAATCGAAGTGCATATTAAGGTACAACACTAAAAATAAATCATTATTAGCTTAAATCTTAAGTTTCAGCATATATTGAAAATAATAATAATAATGATAATCATAAAATAGCAGGGCAGCTTCTGGCCAGCTGTTAGGCATTAGGGACTCCACCCACCAGATTCTACGGAGAACCCCTGTTCCTCGTCTCTGGCTTGCCTTTACTGGTTTTCCAGAACACTGAAGAGGAACAGGATCTCCCACCCCTTGCTTGGCTGGTTTGAGTGGTGTTTCGCTAGAGCAGAAATGCTCAAGGAAGCATGTGTTACCCAGTCAGGTATTGTAGAGATCTTCACCCATAATTTGATTATTCTGAGAGCTGTGGAATCCCTCTCCATCCTTAGTACCTCATGTCATGTTGCCCCCTTGCTGCTACGCCACTGTAATGTGCTAGCGACTGTTTTGGGGGGTGGGGGTTCACGGGCTGTGTGTGCAAGTCACCCCCTGCCTTTTTATCCATGTGCGAAATATATAGGTCAGACAGGAGCCATAGTCCTTCCATAGTCCCAGTTACCGAGTCCATTTAGCACCCATTCCATAACCCTTTATTTATTTTCTCCATATCTTAGAACAGTCCTGCACCAACTGGGGGGTTTCTTTGGGCTTTCTTCTATAGTCTAAGCAGGGAATATCGTCGGTTGGTGTCACATTTCATATAGATTAATGTTGTCAAACGGGTCCCTACATAATAATTTGGCCCATGAACGCCTTCCAAATGTCTGGGACCCCATGAAACTGGTTCATGGAACGAAAAGTACTATTATTATGACAAAACCTACCTCATGCAATTTTGTGCATTTGTACATTTTGAACCTGAACCGCACATTTGTGCGTTTCAGTTTTGTCGGTCAAAAATTATCACTAATCATTGTGTTGCGCAAACTTTACTATGCTAACAACAAAGATAAGACTGTAATATTACAATGTAGGATAAAATATGTGAAGAAAATTTGCTAAAACAGCAAAATTACATTAATTCCTAAACACGCTCGCTTTCAGGTTCAAGGAACGCCGCCAATTTTTTCGCCTGTCACAGGCCAACTGTCTTCAAATATCAACCACAATTTTTTTTGGCATTTACAACGATACGCACAAACGATGCGTTTCGGTTCCACGCGGTGAAATAAGTTTAACGCTAAAGTAGAATTTCTATAAAATCGAGCGCACATTCGTATCATTCAGGTTCGAAAGGGATAGGAGCATATTGTTATTCACGTAGCTTTTTACAATGGAAAAATTTATTTTTATCGTGATTTCCAAAATAGGTAGAATAGACTTGTTCAGAATTACCCCATGGGTCACACCATTTCGGCTTAGTATACCACTTTTGCAACACCTGGAGATATATATAACTTCCGTTAATAATGAAACAATATAAAAATGGCGGTTGGTACATCAGATGGAGTTAGAAGACAGAAGAATTACTTACTAAAGTGGACATAGCACGAGTCTTTAATTCATTTTGATATTGTTTCTTTATCTGCTCGTGTTATACCATGAAGATAGCTTATGTGTATGTAGTTATAATGTATGAGTTTATAAAAGAAAAAGACAAGAAAAGTAGGTACTAATTCATTTTTATTAAAAGCGTAGGTAATTTGTGATGCTACAATTATTAAAACTGACCTTTGACAAAATGTGTAAGTATATTACAGGTATATTACACAAAAAAACAATTATTTCGTATTTTTAAATTATGCATGAAAATGTGCAAACAGGAACTTGTTGGAATGGTAACAAAACATTCATTTGTGACTTGAAAGTGTAAAGTCTATCAATGCCTATCTATCTATACCTATACAGATAAAAATACATAACTACTCTTATTACCCAATTTCTAAAAAAAAATTATGTGTCCTTTACTAGGAGGAAAATTTTGCGTCATTGAAAAAAACCCTTATGGAGGACCGACACTCCTAACCAGTTATCAATAAGTAAGTTTAAAATTTGTCATTAATAATTATTTTATAACACTTTCACCACAAGTATATTTCAGTGAAAGTGTTACAGCCGCTTTCATTCATCATCCGACCCCAAACATTCGTCCAACACCACACCATCATTCAGTAGTGAAGACATATCGCTCATATCTAATTTATCAGTTAAACTCGCATCTTCTGCTGTCTCTATGCCATTTTTGTCTTCCTTTATCTCTGTTCCATTTTTGGCTTCCTTTGTTCCAGTCATTTTATCATCTTTATCCATTTTACTTTCTTTGTCATCTTCATCAGCTTTTTCTTTCTTGATGTTTTCTTCTTTAACATCCACTGTCTTTGCTTCTGTAGTTTCCTTTGATTTAGTTTCTCCATCGTCATTCGTGCTAGTTTCTTTTTTCACTTTACTTTTTGTTACTTTAACTTTCACTTCTTCAGGCTGTCTGATGAAGTTGCACATGGGAACTACACTCAGTGAAACCCCTCCTGTGAAACAAACAAGCCATATTTAATATTATCATGGCAAGGTTTTAAGTTTCGTGAAACGTAAGGACCTTTTGAAACTATGAATCATTAATATTATTAAACATTTGGTGCTTTTCCACCAGATATGTGCTATGCAGGTATGCTACGATGTGAAATAAATCTGTTCCTACCAATGTTATATGAGGACCAATGCATATGATTGGTGGATATCAAACGAAGCCGTAGCAACGTATGATAGCACATGTCTGGAAAGGCATCCTTGTTCTATCAGTAGAACTAAAATCTTGCCTATGGCATTGTACTATCTGTATGATAGGTTTAAAATATTAAGGCTCTGATTTACAATATCTGAATAATAGTGTTAATATTTTATGTATCTCTAGATATATCAGCAGTACCCATATTACAGGTAGAATAAGTTGTGGTCGGATGGCCGTATGAGTGATACAAAAACATAATAATGAATATATAATGGTTACCTGTGGGATACAATACATGCTGCCACTCTCTGTATTTTTTATGTTCTAGACAGTGGTAGCCATTATCCAGATATTGTGAAACAGGTTCTAACTAAATGTTCTCTTGGCGATGGTGGTATCAATCGTCTGTTGATGAACCGTTCAGTTGGTACAACAAAACTTTAAACACTGTTTAACAGGTGTCTAAAACAAAATTTGACAGTTTTTGTAGGCGTTTGACAGTGCTAAACATCTGTTAAATACTGTCTAAGTTCTTGTGTATCGCCCTTAGAATATAAAGTTTAGACAGTCCTACTCACGGCTCCTCCTCATATGGAGCGCTTGTACTCTATCAAAGGCGCTATAGCTCTCGAGGCGCACTATGAAGGTCTAGCGCACTATATACTTACCAATTTTCCTCCTATATAAGTAAATAAATAAAGGCTAGACAGAAAGGCTAGCACAGAGCGCAATTAAGACGCGACAAAAGTTTTGCATCGCGCTCACTCGCATCGCGCAGCTTCAAGAGCGAGTGCGATTGAGAACTTTTGTCACGTCTTAATTACGCCCCGTTCTAGCTCTTCAGAATTACTCACGGCTCTTCCTCATATCCAGTGCGCAGACCCTATCAAAAGCACTATAACTTTTGAGGCGCACTATGAAGGTCTTGCGCGCGCCGGCGTGCACGAATTCGCAGCTGCGACACTCGTATCGGGAGAGGAACGACGTGAGCCATGCGGGGGGCATGGGCGAGAGAGCCGTGATCTGGAGAAAGAACAGTGATAAGGGTCATAAAGTCATTTCTATTCTTCTGTTGCGAGCTCGCGAACGCATGGTTGGCAGAAGAAAAAGAGGCAATCCTACGTCTCGTTATGCTTATAATTATGTGCTGTGACCTTTATACAGTATGACTTTATGACAGTAAAGGCACTCGTAGCGGGAGAGGAAGGACGTCAGCCTCGCGTGGGGCATGGCGGTGAGCGCTGTTATCTGGGGGGAAAGATGAGTGTCAAATGTGTTGAAGTCAATTTTGATACGAAGATACAGACCTACCCTAAGTGCATTGTAATCATTCCAAAGCGACGATACCGCACGCGACCTATCACGTGAGTGGAAATGTACAGCGAAAAGTGGGTGACTCGTTATAGCGATCTTGAGTGTGAAACGTGTTGATATAAATTTTGATACGGAGATACCCTAAGTGCATTGTACTCATTCCAAAACGGCGATACGGCCCGACCTCACGTGAGTGCGAATCTACAGCGAAAAGCCGGTGACTCGCTTACTAGTCACCTCTGACAACCCCTTCAGGGATTACAATCATGAGCAAATTATAATGTATGTTGATATGAAGGCGGAAAGTTGCGCGCTACAAAGACCACCCGACAGACAAACCGAGTCTTTTATAAGCTAAAGCGTATGTAAACTTATTTGATATTTGTATTTACCTTGGCGTACAATTTCCTTGGCACATTCAGTATTCTTTCTGACACATTCATCGCTATAACCTGAAATAAGAAAATAAGTAGATAAATATGTATAATTATATTTTACTAGTAGTGAATGTGAAAAAACTATATTAGGGTAACAATAATTCTTTGTAATAGTAAATAATAAAAAAAAAAACATAAAGAGAGGCCGATAAGAATCGTGTGGTATGACGGTATGAGCCACTCATGGCTGCAATTTTGTTCTGTCACTATACTCACTATACATTCACGGGCAATGAAAAGGTTCCACTGAGAAAAACACAAGATTACTTCTAAACGGAAAAGGCTTGCTTAATGACGTCTTCTGCAACATTGAAGGACATTTAACAGAGCATCAGCATATTACCAACTAAAAACGGAAATATTTATGAAATTGGATTTAAAAAAAAATTAAATTTATGAAAAAAATGGAGTCGTTTCGTGTCAGCGTTTCGTGAGTGGAACTTTTTCATTGCCCGGGAGTGTAAGATATGTACAAAAAGTTTAGATAAAAACTTACACTTTTCAGCGTATCAAAGGTTTCGGTCTTCAGTTTCTCGATGGCCACGCGCTCCACCTCCGACCTCGCGTTTTCAGGAAACACGCTCTGCGCCTGAAAACACATGGAAAAAGTATTAGTAAGATGCCGCTTCCGTGGTTTCCCGTGGGAATTCCGGGATAAATAGTAGGTACATACTTGTGATAAACGGACGTAACGTTAGAGGTGAGAGTAGCGTTGTAAGATTGTTTTGCCGAGTACGAGGGCTACACCGAAAAGATCGGGAATAGAATACTTAGGAATAAATTAGAGTGAAACCTTTTTGGTGTATCAAATGTAGTGTTTTTTCAAACATAATTCCATTTTCGAATTTTTAAAAAAGTAAAAAATAAAAGAGTATTGACCATTTGAATTTGACAAGTCGGTGTAAAAAATGGAGCTTACGCGGGAACATTTCCGTGCAATAATTTTTCACAACTTTCGTCGAGGTTTATCTCAAGAACAATGTCTCGCCGAGCTTGTTTCTATTTATAAACTTGAAGCACCAAGTAAAACGACTATATATCGTGATAGACATGTGACATACGAGCAGATTCGGGCTTCTCTCAGCATTGGTATGACAGCCATTCAAACCATTTTACATGAAGAACTGGGTGTCAAGAAGTTAGTTTCGCGCTGGGTGCCCCACCGTTTGACCGAGGAACAAAAGTCGGCTCGTGTTAATTGGTGTCGATCTGCTCTGCAACGGTTCAATGGAGGCAGTTCAAATGCTGTCTACAATATCGTCTCTGGTGATGAATCGTGGATTTATTCATATGAGCCCGAAAGAAAACATCAATCGGCAGTTTGGGTCTTCGAAGGTGAGGTCAAGCCAACAAAAGTTATTCGCTCACGCAGCGTGTCGAAAAAAATGGTCGCTTCGTTTGTATCGAAAACTGGCCATGTGGCTACGATCTACGATTCCATTACAAGAACAAAGGACGGTTACTGCTGATTGGTACACAACAGTTTGTTTGCCGGAAGTCGTAAGAGAACTTCGTAAAACTAACCCGAATCGTCGTATAATCCTTCACCACGATAATGCAAGCTCTCATACCGCTCGCAAAACAAGAACGTTTTTAAATATGGAAAACGTGGAGTTGATGGACCATCCTCCGTATAGCCCTGATCTGAGCCCCAATGATTATTTTACATTCCCAAGAATTAAAGATATGCTACGTGGTCAACGGTTTAGCGGCCCAGAAGAGGCGGTCGAAGCTTACAAATCAGCTGTTTTGACAGTATCCACTTCAGACTGGAATTACTGTTTCAATGATTGGTTTAATCGAATGAAAAAGTGCATTGAATGTCACGGAGACTACTTTGAAAAACAATAAAAGTAAATAATATTATGATATCTTTGTACTTTTTTCTATTCCCGATCATTTCGGTATCGCCCTCGTATGTTATCAGGGTGTCCACTCTAAATGCTCAAAAAAAATCCCTGACTTTTCCCTGACTTTCCCTGACCGTATCAAAAAAATTCCCTGACCAGAGATGAAAATAAAAACTTTATTTAAATAATTTTAACAAGAAATTGATTCGACACAGTTTTGATCACAAAAAACCGGCCAAGTGCGAGTTGGACTTGAGCACTGAGGGTTCCGTACAAGTCTACTGTCCTGAGATAGTTTTCCTTTTAATTTCGTCATTATGTCCTACATCCGTGATTTTTTCTTGATTTTTTGAACCAACCATTTAGTCAGCAGGACACTTAAGTCTAACAAAAATTAGCACTTTGAAGCTTAATATTTCGTAAACCAATAACTGAATCAAAACATTGTTTAAGCATACCTATAAACATTTTGAAAGACCTATTAAACGATACTCCACACCATCAAAACTATCTCAGGTAAGTAGACTTTGAAAGTTTACGAGTAATAATATTGTGATTACAAACTTACATTTAAAGTTTCATTATTGACCACGACGTAGGTATATCGATGTAGGGCAAAATATAATTTCAACTGCAAAGTTAGTTTGTTTTTTGAGAGAGCTTATCTTTGTACGGAACCCTCAGTGCGCGAGTCCAACTCGCACGTGGCCGGGTTTTTCAATATTTTATTTTACTACTTTGTTGGGCCGTATGTCTCTGGGAAATAATAGGTTGATAAGCTTACTCATTTCTATAAAAAGGGTGGTGACAGACAGGTAGACGGATTCGACAACAAAGTGATCCTATAAGAATTCCTTTAAAAAAGGGAAAAATCCTTTTGAGGTACGAAACCCTAATTACGTTACTTGAGATGTTATAATTTTGAATCTTTAGCAAATTTAGAAAAAAGTATAAAATCTATAATCCTAGTAATTTATGGTGTCAAGTTGTCAACATTCAAAAAAATCATGGATATTTAGAAGTAGAAAAAACGTTTTCTCTTTTTGAATAGACGAACAAGTGATATACTTCCCTCTTAAAACTAAATTTGTTTTGAATGGTGAGATGAGTCACCCTCTTTTGCAATAACTTGTATACAGGAAACTGTTTACATTCTAATTTCATTTTCGGGCCTAGATATAACATGCTGCACATGTAGGTTTCGGCTTAATATACCCTTTTTGCAACAGCCTGTATATACGGGACATAATAACCATTCAGATAATCTTTTATAATTCCTAATATTTTTATTTCCATCTGCCATATTTTATTAAACAATGTAGATTTAAAAAACTTAATTCAGTCAGAAATATTCCAAAACGTAAAGAGATTTTTTATTTTATGACTTATGTGTTTCACGTAAAACAAAGTACTTGTAAAAGAGAGTACAATTATGCTAGAAAAAGGTATTTTTTCCCTGACTTTCCAGGTGGCCCATTAATTTCACTGACTTTCCATGACCACCTAGAGCTTCCCTGACTTTTCCCTGACTTTCCCTGACTTTCCAGATAGTGGACACCCTGGTTATATAACAAAAGCGTCTACAAATGTATACAAACCTTTCTTGTCGCAATAAACATTTCACATTAACAAGCAATAATAGCATTTTGAGTTTCTGAATTTAACTATATACTTATTAAAGAAGATACACAGAAATTCCTGAAAAAAGTTCTATTCCCTACAGTTAAAAAGTCACGTGACTAACAAAGTTGCGCAAAAACGTTTTTCTTCCCCTACATAGCCTTTTCCAACACCGTGTATATGTACCCACCTCTTTCATAACCTCCTGTAGCTCTCCCTCCAAGGCGTCTCTAAGGCAGGGGCTCAGCTCGTACTCCCTCTCTTTCTCTCGCGGCTTCTCTTTCTTGGGGGCCAGGCGCGCTGACTTTCTTACCGCTGGAACAAAATAACATAATTAGGTATTTAATTATTTTATACACCCTTTATTGTATACAAAAGCACAGTTACAAAACAATCAGTCAGAAGAAAATTAGGTGTATGAATAGGCGGGCTTATTGCCAAAAAGCAATTTCTTCCAACCACTAGTAGTAGTGTGTAGTACTTATTTACATACATAACATACTGACTGTCCCAGCAATATGACGAGTAAGATACTATTTAAAATTGAGCGAAGTGGTGGCATAAAGGATAGGATATCTTCGTAGGCATTCGATTTATAATCGAAATTATATCCATAAAAAACTAAAAGGTTAGGAAACCTGTTTATTTTTAAATAGCTACAAATCCTAAAATTTGACTAGAATAGAATGAAACTACCAACCTCTACTGGGTTCCTTCTTAACATCTTTCTCCGTAGTCTTCTTAACTTCTATCCTCTTCTTGTCCTTCTGTGATTGTCGCCCTTCTTTGGCTGGTGTTTGAACTTCTTTCTTGACAGTTATCTTCTGTTGTTCCTTCTTTACTTCTATCTTCTCTTCTTTTATCTGCTTTTCCAATTTCGGAGAATCTTTCCGATTTCCTATAACAATAGAAGGGTTTTTTGTTATTTAGATATTAGTATTAGATTTGGATATTAAAACTAACGGTAACGAATATCGGAAAATTGCCCATAGGTTTTCTTGGAAGAGATCGCTTGTAGAGGTGAGGCTGCCTGTAGTATCGTTGTTGTAGAATGTGTGAAAACTCATGTGTAGGTTCTTTTTCATAGCCCTGAAATTAATGTTTAATATAAAGAAAAACACATAGAGACAATTATTACATTACACTTACCTTTAAGTGTAGTGGAATCAATGCAGCCAACAGTATTAGTAGGTCGTTAAGTTGACATAACTTTACTGCTTGTAGAACACTTCTGCATACTAGGATACTGCAATAAAACTAAACACTTACCTATTTCTGTGAATTAAACTCCTTGAAATCATGACGCCTAAATATAAAATGAGAGAAAGAAAATCAGAAGCTTAGTGGAACGAAAAGAATAATAATTAACAACAATATGTGGATCCATCAAGCACCCTGGAGCGATAAGCTTAAACAGCTATGTGGTAATGGCTGGATGAAAAATACCCCAGTGTATGAACACCTACACGCAAAGGTCGCATGGGACGCCCTCTTGTTCGCTGGACCAGTGACTTAGTCAGTAATAGCTGGGTAAGGAATGAAGTTGAGTCGGAGCAATCTAATTTTCTTTGTAGAACCTTAGTAGAAGCGTTGAACATGACTCGTCCAAGATCATACTTAGTCTTATCCGTTGATTGGTTGGCAGCGTTAAGGCGCTATTATAAGCAGAACTAGCGCCGCCAGTTGAAAAAAACATAACTTTCGTTTGAAAGCGTTTTTCCAAAAACTGCCAAGGCAATCCCCCTCGTCATGCTTATTCCAATGTTTAGAACCTACCTCATAATTCCTTGTGCTAGAAATCTAGAAGTTAATCTCAAAATCTCTGAAAAAACTGCGTTACTGAAGAAATTACAAAAATGTATGTACGGAAGCAAAGGTACAATATGTCATATCAGGGAAACCCATGCTAAAAATAGACTGAAGACCTTCAAATTGCAATACCAAGAAGATTACACTGTGCCTGTTATTTTAAAGCTCAGAATTGAAGATTGCACCATCTATATTAAGATATCATCAGAAAGTTTGGTGTTAGCGGAGCTCTGAAATAAATTCAGAAGAACATAGGCAACGATATTCATCCCATGGATTAACGGATACCGACACGACTGAAAAAGATGGGCACAGGGCCGACTGCTTTACGTGGCCATCCAACTGAATGATCACATCATCATCACAACCCATCACGTCTTCACTGATGGGGCACGGGTGTCCTTCCAATGAAGGAAGGTTTACAGGCCTAGTCCACCACGGTGGCCAAGTGCGAGTTGGTGGACCAACTGAATGGATTATCAAATCTATCAATCATCAGCTTTCTTCGACCTGACAAGTTTCCTATGTAGTGTAACCAACGTTAGAAACCCCTGAAATTCAACACCAAAAATAGGCTAACTTTTGAACGGTTAAACCGATTTTGACCAACACTCAGGATAACGGGGCCTCTATGGTCTTGTTGAAAGGAGAAACATGTTCCTCTTATGTGTTTACTACTGCAAAACTGTGACAATTACTGGAAAAATCCTCGGTACTGGACTCGGTGACTCAGTACGCTAGATCAGCAGACCAAAACATATACAGACGAATTAAGATCCCCCTCCTTTATTCGAAGTCGGTTAAAATAGAACACACACTGACTGAATCTGAAAAATCCTGAGAAAAAGCCTTAACTAGGAAAGTTTTTAATATTTGAAAAAAAGGGTACCTTTGATACTGTTGATGACTCCGCAGGCTCGATATTTGCCTTTGTAGTTTCAATTCATGATACAATGATGTGCTTACTAATCATGTAGACCTCCTATTAAAATAATTAAAATACTAGAATACTAATCTTAATAAAAGATTTTACAAACCTTAACCAGCTGGCTCCCAAACTGAAAAACAACATCAGCAATATAAAATTCACAACTGAAAATAGGGTACTCACCTGAATATCTACTGCAAATTCTTCAGCCTAAAAGTTTCCTCATTCGCAGCTCTACGTATCTTTAGCGACAGCATTGATCTTCACAGCTCCTTTACAATACACACATTCTGAAAAATAACTTAAAACACAAACATCTTGAAATTACACACAAAATCATCATCAACCAGTAATCATCCTCTGCTGGACATAGGCCTCTCCCAAGGAGTGCGACAACACTCTGTACTCGGCCTTCCTCATCTAGCTTCTACCGACTACCCGTGGTCCGCTTTCATTTTCAGGACTCGAGAACTCGTTTACTGGTTTTTATCTGGCTCACTGGCAGCTTGCAAAAGCCATGTCTGTCACGTTAGATGACTGCGGAGAAGGTAGCAAATCATCAAGTTAAATCGGTGGATCGTGTATCCAACTGTCAGTGTCCACATTTCTGATCCATAACTGAAAATAACAAAGTATACGCCATACCATTTCAAATACGTACCGATTTCCAAAACGTTTTTTACCACGAAATAAAATAAAATCCTGGATTTTAGTCTCCCTGAAACCAAGTAATGCACCATCGTCCACCTGAAAAACATACTAAAACAGATCAATGTTTTACAATAAGCCACCTACCGTATCGCTTACTCAAAAACCCTTTGAAAACAACTTCAAATAAAACAAGAATTTCGTCTACAATAACACCAGTTTATTAAGACATAAAACAAACTTATATTAGAGAAATACAGAAGATTTTTTTTCTGAAACAAAAAACTTATTCTAATACAATAACTTCAGAATCTTTGTCGTCAGTAATTTGCACGCCATCACTAGAAGATCCACTATTATCAGACCTCCTCCGTCTGCGGTTGCCATGTCTATCTCTGTCAGACATTCTACGATCACGGCCGCCATCTCTGTCTCTTTCTGACCCGCGCCTACGGTCATCACGCCTGCCTCTTTCCCCGTCCGAAACGGCATCTCTGTCTCTTTCTGACACGCGTCTACGGTTATCATGCCTGCCTTTTTCCCCGTCCGAATCGGATTCCAACTCCATATTAGCCACATCGTAGCTATCCTTGCTCTCAGACTTATACTTTTCAATCAGTGCGTCCAAATCCCAGTAATTATGCTCGACTTTAACCGTCTTATCGCGGTAGTCCAACGTGAAAGATATATTCTTCAATGCGAGCACAGAATCCAAGTCTACGTCCACATTCAATTGGGACCTCTCTTTCATCCGTCCGATCGAGAATATACTCCCGTACTGCCACTTGTGGAAGTCTAGACCCTTGATGCCTCGATTGGACGCTTTGAGCGCATTGAGAATGTTGGACTTGTAATCGGTCGCATGGATGTCTCTAGGCAAGGCCCAGTTGAAAAGCAGTTTCATTTTGAAGTATTTGCACGATGACACATCGTCGCCCATGACCATGATTTCGTGCTTATTCAACTTGCCGATATCGGTCAGGCGGACCAGCCACTTTCGCGATTCGTCGTTCTCTGGCAATATTACGAAATAACCAGGGTTACAGAAGCCGTATTTAAGGAAATCCGTTCGCAATTTAGCTTGCGGATCCTTTAGGTAGCTGAATAGTTTGAAGATCACGGATTCTTTGATCCCTTTCGCTTGTTCTGGCGATATCATCTTGTTTCCTTTCAGGCACATCTTTACCATCTTCGGATCATAGGAAAGGACAGGCATCGGTATAGCTGTGTGAGCGTTTTTCACCTCCGCTTCAGAAATCGAAACCCCTTTCAATCCCTGATCGAAAGCGTCCTTATCAACGGCTATGGCTTTCAAAAACACGTTGACCTTTTGCAGTTCGTAACTGAGCATCATTTTGCTCTTTTCGAGCACTCTGGCTGACGACGGTGGCATGTCGACATAGATTCTGGTGCCCATGTGGTTGACCAGTTTTTTGACCAGCTTCCACTTGCTAATGTTGATGCCTTCGATGTTTCGATTCTGCATCTCTAGCTTCTCGAGAGGTTCGAGTTTACGGAACTTTGAATGCCCAGGAAGCCAGACGGCTGCCCTTTCGTACCAAAGCTCTTCTTTAGTGTAAACCAAAATGTTGAATGCTTTCAACGAACTAAAGTCTAAATGCATCAACCAATTCCTGGATTGCTCATCGGCAGTAGCCACTTCGTAACGGTGAAGACTTTGCAAACCCTTTAAAGTGAAGGCGGGGGCCCAACCGAGATTCGCGTTGGACTCAAAAATTTGCGAGACCAAAAAGTTTTTGAGCGCCTCAGCCTCTTTGCAAGTTATGATGTCAAAATCGTCTTTGCACAGATACAAGTTGAAAGAATCCTCATCAGCGTTCATAAGTATTTCAGCGGCCTGTTGCTGATTCTGTTGTAGTTCCATCATCGCACCCCCGATATAGCCTGTTGGGTTCAACCCTTGAATAGGTAAAGTTTGAGGCAACATAACGTTTCCTGGCATAATTTGCGGGGCTACCGGAAAGCCGCTGACTAATCCAGGCGGCGCGGCGATGTCCCAACCTGAAAACGAAGGACTCCCAAGTTAACATCCGACATCTTGACAAAGACAACTCGTGTTTGATGGAGGATGGGTCAGACTTACGTGATGTTTGCGGTTCCGCGGGTGCACCTACAAAGAAGGATGAATGCTCAGTTAGATAACGCGGGTTATTCACCGAAATATAAACCAAGTGCTTTATGTAAAAGCTCCTAATGGAGCAATTTGAGATTTCTCATATTCTCCAATGTTATTTTTTGATTCGACGAAAAAAAAAGTTTAATTTTGTTATTTGAGGAATTATAAAAATTTATAACAACGGATGAAAATGTTATGGTTTTATTTTTAAGTGTTGTAATATATTTTGAGTAAATGAAATAACACCGCTATAATCTATTGTTATTAAAATCTATTGTGTAATTACGGTATTATTAGTACTTATTTAATAAAATGAAAAAATGTGACGGTTTGTATGAATTAATTTCTGTTTTGTTACCATTCTTGGGGCCTAAATAATTAAATTAACTTTAGGTATTCCTTCAATTTAACGTATTTAAAGGAAAGCCACAGTCTTCTGAAATGACATTATCAATGGAAAAAAGTAGTATATTCTTTAGAAATCAGTTAAAAATTCAATAATGTCTCAGTTTTGTTACCACAGTCAACAAATCAAGAATTATTTTTAATGCCTGAGGCGTAATTTAAACAACAACACATTAATAACTTTTACATAGGTTGGGGAATAACTGATATTAAATAATTAGAACCAAATAAATTATAAAAGTAAAGAGTTGTCAACAAAATAGTACAAAATCTTCTAACAAAATGCAGGGACAGCTACAAAACGGACGGTAACAAAATTGTTGGGCTTGGTTTACATGGCACCAGCACAAAATTTGAAAATGATGAATCTAAAACATGAGCCTAATTTCACATGAAATTCACTTCAAACATCTTCATAATAGGTTTAACTCTAAATTGGGTTATATCGCTCGAAAAAACACATTTAAAACAAAAAAAATACAATAAATAAACAGTCATAACAATCCGACTTCCGTTATTAAAGTCGCCATGTAAACCTGTCGATTTTGTTACTTTTTCGTTCCAACTATATGTTACCGTACCCACGGTAACAAAACCGAAGTAACAAAACACGCCCACCTAACCTTTGAAAAAATATAAGAGCCGTTCAATTACTAGCAGTGATAAACCAAATACCACAATTTATTTAGCATTAACCATGCCTTTTTATATTAATTTATCGAAAGAAATGTGTTAATAAATAATTGATTACGGTAGTAACAAACTTGACGACAAATTTGGTCACAGTTCGACCGGTTATAGAGACAATCTCACTGAGCTACCCACGGAGGCCTTTTTAAATTTTTTAAGCGGCAATCTCTAATTTCTTAGTATTGCCATATTTTAAAAACGAAAAATAAGCATTTGGTAAATTTTCTATAGGAAAAAATGCGGTAACAAAACCGACATTTCCGGACGTATCAAAATGAGGGCCGCAATTGTTTTCGATTTAAAAATATAAAACGGCTATTATTCGCACTTTTAATGATGTCAAACGATAATTATTTAGTAGATCTTCCGTAAAAACCACTCCAAAAGTTCGGCTACTTAGTAAAATTTTGAATTAATTGAGCTTATAGTTTCATTTTATGCTGGGGACAGGGCAAAATCGTGGGTCACGAATTGTTAAAATATTTTTGTAAAATTCAGTTTAAGAAGGATTTAATTACATTTTAGTTTTAAATATAGTCAATAAGTTATATTTTCAGTTAAAAGGCATTGTTTACCAATATAAGGAAAGAAATCCCTGCAAATAAATAAAGAAGTTGAGGGACATGCCAAAATGGCCGTTGTTATAAATTTTTATAATTCCTCATTTATAAAATAGGGAACGTGAATTATAAAATTAGTTATATTACCTGCATGTGTCACGTTGCTAGGAGATGGCCTGGTAATCTTCTGAGAGTTTTCAGGCATTTCTGAAACATAAGATTACATTTGGAAAACATATTTTGGATGAGGCGAAAAAGGGGAACTATTAAAGCGTTGTAGATTTTGCGTAGATTTGGACTTCAAAAATGTAGATTTGGTGATAGCTGAAAATGCTTGCAAGTTGAAAACATATTTGCTGAAAAAAAAATACACTGTGGATGCCACTGTTCACTGTTTCTTAAATTTGTTTTCAATCCTCAATCCTTGAGGGAAACCATATTTATAAATCACGAGTTATTCATTTAAAAACGTGAAAGTTGCATATAATTTAGAAAATATCATTGAAATTTTAATACCGCCATTTTATTACATGTAGCCACGTGGCCCCGATAGCTCTAACAACTAATTTTCATGGCGCATTTATTAGAAAAACATATTTCTGGGCGCTGCTAGTTATTGATTGAAACATTGCTTCCGAAACTCAGTTTTTCGTCAAACCAGAATGGGCTCCTGTACGATATCACGTTTTATGGTGTTTAAGAGGTAATTGTTTCAGTTAGTCAACTCTTACTTTTTATTTTAAACTTCACTTTCATACCAGCGGCATGGCATACCTATTCATCTACGACCATCAACCTCGCCAATCATATCAACGTGATTTAAGGGTGCCATCCTAACATAGATTTGCTATTCAGCTATGCTGCGATGGTGTGAAAAAAATTCGTTCTGAACAGTGCTATGCTATGTGGAACAATGAGTAGTAGCATATCATATATCTGGTGGAAAAGCACCATCGGCAGATCGTGATGTAGTGAAATTTGAATCGCTCAAATTAATAAAAACGATTATTCAAACAATATTAGTGACCGTGACCAAAAACGGGGCGGTGGTTTAGCCGTTTTTAAAAATAAATGATTCGGAAAAAACAAACACCTTGAAAAACTTACATAGTTGAAACACTGATTTCAATAAGAACAAATTTCAGAAAGAGTACTAGTTGTGATATATGCTTGATGGCTAGTTATTGGACAGGAAGGAAGGGAAAGGAAATATGATGTCATCACTAGTAACAAGAGGCCTATTAGAAATTAATCAATTGACATGTTATCTTTGGAAATTCAGGGGCATTCTTATTGTAATCAGTATCAGTATTGTTTACCATGTAGCTTTTGTAAAACCGACCATAAAATTATTAAAGTAGGGCAGTACTTAAATATTGAATACCCTCGAGAGTGTAAAAGCACTCTTTCCGCGAAACATGTAAAAAAACATCAATAATAAAAAGTCCAATGATCTTACCTGCAGATTTCCTTTCAATCCCAATCTTCTGGAAAACATCGTCCATCATTTTCTTTTCATCTGTCTTGGTATATGCGAGCGAATATTTTTTATGAACGTCGCAAGAAGGTCCAAACTTCTGGCCAAAGTTTAGTAAAATCTTTAGCAACACCATGTTAAGTTCTTCCAAAATCCGCTTAAAGTTTTCTCCGCTTGGGTTTATTCCCTGGTCCTTCACGATTCTACGTCGTATCTGGTCTATTGCCATCTTGAATTTTTCTTTCACCAACTCCTTTTGTGTTTTCAATGCCGCCGCGTCCGTTTTCTGAGTTTTCGCAGCGGGTTGTGCTGATGCCGCTAAATGTGTCATTGAACAACCATTTAGCCATATCAAGCGATTTGAAGCCATGTTACATAAACGTAAACATATAAAGATATAATTTCATTTATCTCTATTGAAATCTGGTCTACTCCAATCTTTACAGGTAAGAATAAAGTGATGCTTTGAATAATGTCGGGGGTATTTATAACTTTACAATAACACAGTGACTTCGTTGTTTTAGCCGACGCCGTGAAAATCAACAAGGAATTTCATCAGAACATTTACGTAACCATAACAGAAAGTAGACGCATCATAAAAATTCAAATTACATTTGTAACAAGGGGGGCCATCTTACACAGTAACTCGCATACTCGTATCGAACGAAATTCATTCTTGATTCTCTGAAACGCCGACTCTAAACCACTACTTACCTTCGCCGGATCGCTTCAGCGATCTACCCTTCGGCAGACTTTCCACCACATCTGCCAACATCTCACTCTGTTCCGCCTCGTTGTACCTCTGGATAAACCACTCGACAATATCGTTGGTCGCCACCGTCCGAGACCCGAAGTTGCTGAATACCTTCATCGACAACGTCACCTTTAACTCCTCGTAGACTCTCGAATCCGACACCTTGTGTTTAGAGCAGATTCTATCAGCGATCTTTTCGGCCGCACGGTCCCTTTGCTCTTTGGCTAAAGACGGTACGCGTCTGTCTTGGAAACGCGGCGGAGAATTTTGACGCCGTGCGTCTTTAAAGTCTGGCTTGCGAAATTCTTCCTTTCTGTAGTCATCTGGGCGTCTGTCATCGTGGCGATCTTTAGGATCGAAGTCTTTCCTATCCACAGTCCTCTTGAAGAAAGAGTCCCTGTCTTCTTTGTCGTCTCGTCGGCGGAACGGTTCTCGATCGAAATCCTTTGACCGCAACTCTTCTCTGCGCTTCAAGTCGTCTTCGGGACGATACTTCGGTACATCTCTAGACTTCCATACGTCGCTGGTGTCTTCCTTACGATGGTCGCTTCTTGATGGGCCGTCTTTGCGATAGTCGTCGAACCTCGAGCTGTGGTGATCAGGTTTGTCGGGCCGTCGCTCCCAAACTGCCGGCCGCTTCTCCTCCTTCTCGAATCGTTCTGGAACCTTCGGTCTGTTGAAAGTGTCACTCTTCCCGTGCCAAGCCGGTGGCGGAGGGGCGTCCAGCATATCTGGACTGTTGCGTTTCTCTTGAGCCCAAGATCGTCTGGGAGACCTAGGCGATGGCGAATGTCGTTTAGCGCGGAACCCTATAGGCGAACGATCGCGGTGGACGGGCGATCGCGATCGCTTCTCGCCAGGGCGATCGAAAGGCCTGGTAAACTCTCGCCTATCGTCTTCGGGTTTCTTGTAAGAGTTGCCGTTTCCTTCTACCCAGGGGGATGTACGTTTCGGTACGGGGTACTGAACGTTTTCAGTGATGCTGCCGCGGTATCCACCTGAGTATTGGCTTGGGGCCTGCAAATTAAAACGGTTATTGCAAAATGCACAATGGTTATGGTTTTAAGATGGTGGAATATGTGGTGCTGAAGATAAGCCTGCACGGCTTCCCAAAATATTTGGCTGCTGATTAGGTACTAATATAATAATTGCTATTTAAAAATAACTGAGATGCGGAGTATTTTGAAATATGGCATCCCATTGAGAAGACTTTGCAACTCTTTGCAAGCTCCAATATACATAATAATGTAGACACCTCATTACACACTTGGAATAAAATTGATGCTGATAATCATATAAGATTGTTGAACTAGATCATATTGCCTTCTGAAACGCCGGTCTGTATTAAACTTCTGATAGCATCTTGTCCATAGAAACTAACTTTCTGCGTTGTATCCTTCTTTGAAAATCTTTGCGTATAATTATGTCTCTGTGTGTATAAAGATACATATATATTTAATCCTTCAATTTCGGTTGTCTATTTGATCAAAATAATATTCATTATGCAATATGGGTTTGCATCGGTGCACGCAAACCCATGTTATGTTTCCGATATCTTCGTGTTCCTGTCTCAATTCATAAGATTGCCAGTTTACTAAAAACCTCTGTATTTTTATTTTTATTCAGCATGACTATACGTAAAATTTTACATCGATTTTCGTTGGGATAAAGTTCAAAACGATGTGTGAATTGTGATCTATAATAATTTTGCCCAATTTAGGGATACATCTTCTAGATTAGCTGGTTTCCGACTCGCTGCACCGTCGACAGGTGATGGTTGGATGAGGAAGGCCGAGGATGTAGTACCTTTTATTGCGCTAATGTCGACTGAAGGTTTTAACTCTCTGCGTCTCCGTTAAACCAGGTAAATCTGCACTATTTCACTCGTAGTTCAACATAAGAGGTGTAGGGAAAAGTGCTTTATGGCTTATAGAAAACAGCAGTTTCTGAAGACTCGGTGAATTTGGGGTTGCTTGTATTGTATTGCATTACACCCAGCCAGGAGTTACCCAGATTCTCGGATTACGCCGGGCCAACCAGGTAGCAGTTTTTTAAGGTTGATTTCCACTTCAAAGTTTAGCTTATGTGTTGATTTCCCTCGCATTTAGCATTTGACCAATTGCACCAATACGCAATGAGACACGAAGTCCAAGTTTGTTTACTTGGCTTGTTTCTTCTTGCCAAATTGGATTCACAAATCTTTATAGAAAACAGCTTGAAGATTTCGCTTCTATCCTTTTTTATCTTCGCTGGGTATACTACAGCGCCTGTCAAAGTCTGCACAAAATGGCTACCCTACCCACGTTACGATTAAATAATGAGATCCATAAATTCAGAAGAGCAGCAGTCAAAGTAATTAATGTAATATCGCTGGCTGATCATGAAATGATAATAACTTTGGTATTTCTTGTGGTCCGATATCTGATTTTTCATATTCTTTTCAGGATTTAGCAACTTCTAAGACCTGTTTAGTCCAGGATACACACATTGAGACTGGTGATAGTTCCTTAAATTAAATATCAATCAGATTCATATTATAAAGGTTGTGTATGTAGCACGATAGATCTTTTAGGTCGCAGTGGCGAATGGGCACTGGTTGCCCTCCCCTTTTCTATAACTATGCAGCACGATGACAGTTGAAAATTGGCGTCTTCTCTAAAACCAACGAATTCGCCAAAACATGGCGGGGAGCGCTGAGAGGTAGTCTTGAGGTTGTAGTCATTGGCTCCGGCGGTGATCGGCTCGCATGTAGTTCCAATTCTATATGATGCCAAATACATAATATCTGGCAATGAGTGGTCTATAGGCTGCGTCGTTGAGCACGTTCTAACATCGCTTTTCAAGTCAATCTTCCAATCTTCTATACCCGTCCCATCAAATCCTATGGATCCTATACAATGGTGTCATGGCGATGATACGGTGGTGTAGAAAATGTGATGATAATGAAGAAATGGCCCTTTAAAATACCGATACCAATTGTCTCGTAGAGTTTTCAGAACCTGTCAGCATTCAATCAGGACATAGAAGAATTAAAGTATGATTAGCTCATGTAATGTGTGTTGTTGATGACTTATAATCAGGAACCAAAGTTTCTCTCGCAGCTTCTACTATTCCTAATGGATTTTTGCGTATTTATTTAGTTCTCCGTAGATATCTATTCAGGATATTATGATAAGTGGCTCAAGCTGGTAATAATAATGTCCTCCTGGCGCCGAATTTCAACGACGGCGACCAATTTGCCACCTACAGTAGTGTAGTAGTAGATTATAGTGCCCAAGTGTGTGCGTAGTAAATACGAGCACTCTTTCTTCCATCAACGGATGACCAACGCGACTGGAGAGAATACCGTTAATAACATATTATTCAGGTGACATTCAAAGGGTTAGGTTTCCGTAATATCCATGAAATTCCTTATTTATTTCAAACAGTTGTGCGTAGAGGTCCTGCAACTACGGATTAACGGTGAAATTTCGACGCTCTGCAGGGTGAAAATGATGTGATGATGCATCCACATTCTAGTATTGCCAGTAAATACTTTGATCCGTATTTGATTCCGCTAAATGTATTTCCAGAGTTTGTAGTCCATTAGTAACTTCTATGTGGAAAATCCAATCGAAAAGTCTTAGAATAAGCTCGAGAAATTAGGTCCGGTTCCGTAGGTACGCTCGACTTGCTTGTTTTCCCATCTTTTTATATCTTTTAATTAATACATTTGTTCTGTAGTGTAGGTACTTTTCCCTTTTATAAATATTGTACATGTATTGTACTTTAATGACTTCTTAAACATTTCACAATTATTTTCAATCCATTATGTACCAAATTTCACAACCTAAACTTAATTTAATTTAACATAACACTTTTCCTAGTGTGAAAATATTGCTCCATCTAGCAAAAATCACACTCACACAATTTTTTTACTCCCTGAAAAGACCGTAAGTGTAAGAATGAGTTGTATTATTTTTTTAATATGTTTAAATGACTTACCGGCCCCGGTTCATATGCTGGCCGTACTTGTTTCACGGCTGGTCTGGGTTCGAATTCCGGCTTTTCATACAGACGGGATGGCGAGTACCTTTAGTAAGAAACAGTCGTGTTAGACTTTAGACTGAATTACAAACAAAATATATAGGATGTTGTGCAAAAATCGTAGAACAAACGTTGTTCAGAATGACTACCTGACTCCAATGATATTAATACAAATTAGATGGAGTGTCACTGCGAAAGGAACGTCTCGATAATTAACATCCCATCCTGCCACTGAGCTCTTATTTTGAATTACATATTTCAGTCCTGATTATTTCACCCTGGGCACTCAGTCACTGACTGACTGACGCTAAACTGACTGGCTAATCATAACCTAATGGTGGAAGTCCATACTGAAAAATGCCAGTTCAGCTTTTACGCTAAGAAGAATATACACATCAAAACGTACAAATATAGCAAAACTATCAAACCTCTGCGGGGACCGTCTTGGAGAGACTTTCCTGCCCGGAGACAATCTTCTACCAGGAGACATCTTCCTTCCAGGGGAGATCCTTCTACCAGGGGAGATCCGTCGACCAGGAGACATAGGCCTTCTAGAAGGAGACATCCGTCTGCCAGGGGACGGCTGTCTGGGGGAGACCCGTCTAGGGGACATCCGACGGGGCGGGGAAATCCTTCTTCCTATGTGGGGGAAATGCGTATTATGTCTTGGTGAATTTGTCGTCAATGTGCTTTGGAGTGAAATGGTATATTGAGTTTTTTTTTTGTATTTTTTACTTTATGAAGTTTCTTAGCATTTATAGTTTTCAGAGCAAGTATATTAATAACTGTGGATTTTATTTATAAAGAAAAAAAAATCATAAAAAGGAACTACAAAAATTGGCAAAAAACTTACCAGGCGACATCCGTCTTCCCCCATCATTATCCCTCCCCATATCCCTTTGCATCTCATCCCTTCGTCCAAAACCATCCCCTCTCCCGTCACCCCCAAATGTCTCCTTCCTTACAAACTCATCCTTCTTAACCCCTAAATCTGGGTTAAACAAATCATTCCTTATTCCCAATTTAAATTCTTGCCTTTTTGGCTCCGGTTCAAAATCTCTTTTGTTTTCCATAGGTCTTCTGTCATCCATCTTGTTAAATTCATCCCTGGCATCTCTGAAATCCCGTTTTTCTGGCCCACGTCCCATAATGTCCATCAAACGGTCTTTGGCCGAGAAGAAAGGTTTCTCATTTGGTCTGAAACCTTCTGGGACTCGCAAAATGCCTCCTTTAACTTCTGAAGGTTTGTCTTCTTGGTATGGTTTGTTTTCGTAAGGGGCTGGTTTTGAGTAGTTGTCTGCTGGTTTTTGGTATGGGGGCTGTGAAAGAAGATTTCAAAGTCAGTAAGTCAGTTCATTGTGTACAAATAAAATATATCTATTGGATGAGATGCTTACATGGGACAGCTTTATATAATACGGGACCGAATTGCACAGTGGTTACAGACTTGGCCTACAGATAGGTCTAATGTGAGCCATGTGTGATGTGAGTGTAACAAATGATTGTATTTTCTTTTTTTTTTGTTCCTTTTGTGTGTATACTTAAAAGGCAACAAAAAGTAAGGTGTAGTAAGCCTAAATGGTATGACCCAGGAGTGTTGTAAATGACGTAAAATTTGATGTAAAATTTTACAATTGTTTGTCAATAGTCATAATATTTCTCTACCACCATTGCACAAAGGCTCTCGGCTTACAACACCACTGTTACAACACCCTGTATATAACCAACCTGTGCGCTGGCCCAGGGCTGCGGTAAAAGTGATAGTAAGTATTAAAAAAGGGTGTAGTAAGCCGAAAGATAAGTAATTTTGAACAACTTTTGTTCCGAAAATGACAACTACTACTGGTGCCGTTCCGGCTTACTACACTAGTTCTGCATCACCCTGTATATAATGGGAGATTTTCAACCATAGACAAACAACCATAGATTATAGATGACTTCATACTCAACACCAACAGCACCACATTTTTTTTTAGATGCCGGCTAATAATGCCGATTGTTTGTCTATGGTTGAAAATCTCCCAATAGTCCCATTACTAACCTGTGCATTAGCCCAGGGCTGCGGCTTGGGCGGGTCGCGCGCGTACTGCGGGGGCTCCGGGCCGCGGTACGACGAGGGGCCTTGGAACGTGTCTTTCGCTATTGTTATCTGTGGGTGGAAAATAAATTTTATGTTGTTAATCCGTGTGTTTATATGAAAAGTCTAAAATATCAGTCAGCAATAAGTAGGTAAGTATCCGAAGAGTCAAAGGAAAAGATTGTTGATTAGACGATATTCATCTAGATTCTAGAAGGTTAACAAAATGGCTTCTTTTGGTGATGGTATTTTTTTGGAAAATGGTGGTGGGCAGGGTTGCCGGTAGTGGTAGGATGAGGAAGGCCGTGGACCGAGTGTTGTGGCGCTCCTTGGGAGAGGCCATGTCCGACAGCGGATGATTATTGGCTGATGATGATGATGATGAAGTGTTAACATCTCTCCCTGGAACACCTTGTATATAGCAGTAACTAACCGGTTTCTCAGCAGGCGATACATAGGGCCTGCTCTGCTCTATGGGGGTGTCCATGATCTCTATGTTACGCAACACGTGAGAGCGGCCGGGCGCGCCGTGGGTATTGGGGTTGTTCTGTTGGAAAAATATTTCATATATTAGTCTTTCCCGTCTTTGGGGCCGTCCATTAATCACGTGAGGTCGTTTTTCTCATTTATTGACCCCTCCCCAGGGGGGACCCTGGTTATATTTGGTGAGGTTTGGGACCACTCCCCCCTCCCTCCACCTGGATCACGTGTATTTTTTTTGGAAGTCTATGTAAAGGCTATTTTTGACTAGGATAATTTTTTTTCAAAAATTAAAATCAATTATCTAAAATTAAATTTACCGCGGGGAGTCGTTGCTTAGCAACGGCGGGCGAGTCAATCAAGGTCATACTACTATTCGTTCAAATTTTTGCGCCGTTCAATATTTCGGTTCAGAAATACCTAGCGCTTTTTGAGAAAAAAATAATACACATGAATAATTCATGTGACATGATGTCTCACGAGACCCCCCCCCCTCCCCCCTCGTGATGTTTCGTGAGGTTTTCCGTATCCCCTCCCCCCCTTCCTTTGAGCATCACGTGATTAATGGACGGCCCCTTTGCTTCAAATAGTTTCCCATAGAAATGAAATGTTGGCTATGTGTGTATGTGCCAGAGTGTCAGCTTCTTACACATCAAATTAAATATAAATTTGGAAGAGGAAAAAACAACTATCTATCTCTACAACTATCCTATTTCTGTACTGTTTTTTATTTTGTATTTTTTTATTCATATAAATAAACAGAAACAGAATAACGACACGCCTATGACCACATAAAATAAAAGGTTATGGTGCAAGTAAACAGAGTTTGATACACTACTGACCTGTTGTGGATTCACATTAGCCGGGTACTGTCCATAGGCCGGCGTCGGCTGGACCGGAGCGCCCGCGTACGCCTCGCGAGGGTGCGGCTGCGGCGCGGGCTGTTGCTGTGGGCGGAATGGTGTTATTGTAGTAATGGCAGTAAGATACTTGAGCTTATTGACTAGTGTTTTAAAAACCATAGCCTGTGAACCATGGTTCACTAAAATTTATGAGGTCCACGAGTACTTACAAATGCCTACACTCAAAGGAGAAGTGGAAAACCTACAGAGATAGGATTGCTGATCACCCAAACCAGTTCTATTCCAATAAGAAGGTTGAAACGAAAGCACATTTGGGACAGTTTAGGGCCAGTTGAATAAGAACTAAGAAGGCAACCCAACGATGGGAGGGAGTGCCTAAAACACCAAAAACTATGTGTCAAACAACTACTTATGGTCACTTTGTTGATAGCATAAATGATTGCTAGAAAGAGTAGCCTACATTCATATGTGCATTTCAATATTTATTAGCTGACGCTTTACAAAACTGCAAGCCGGCAAGGCCAAATAGGTAGTCCCATGATACAGTAGAGAATTATGTTGCTTGGGTTATATTGGGCTCCTTGTGTGCACTCCTCCATTCATACTAATTCACTTATATAATATACAATGCCCAGCACCTTAAGAAACAGACATACCTGCTGCTGTTGCTGTCCATATCCCATACTCTGCCCCTGGTACCCATAGTTTCCTTGAGCCGGCACCGGGTTAGGGGTCCACTGCGGCTCCTGGCTCCATGGGGCTGGGGCAGGCTGGGCTCCATAGCTCTGCATGGGTGGCTCACGGGGCCCTCCGTAAGTTGGTGCGGGGGCGGCGCTGTGGCCTCCATAGTTTTGTGACGGTGCATTGTTGTAGGCCGGTGTGGGGTTGCCGTACTGGTTGAAGTTCTGCTGTTGCGGCTGTGGTTTTTGTTGCTGTGAAGATAAAAACATGTAACATACAAGATAAAATTGCAGAACTGAGGATTTGTTCTGTATTGCTAGAAGTTTTGTTAGCAAACTTTCATATTGTTTGTGTAATTGGGTTTAGCCATAGAATAAAAAAGTAAAGTAAAAGTAAAAATGTTTATTTCCTTTAAAAATATACAAGAGATGGTGAATGTACTGACCCCCACACTAGGCAATGCCTGTCCCGTGGAGGATAGAGATAATAATTAATTAATTAACCCATTTAAATACTGTTACTTTTGATATGTTAAAGGAAACCCAGTAGGTCATTCAGATTTAAAAGTTACAATAATGTAGCAATAGTGTAGCCATTTTAGGGGCAATACTGAAATAAAGATTCTTTCATATTCATTCTCTTTCTGCATCAGGTAGAATAGGGGTAGTCAAATTGAAACCATACAACTCCTAAATCAATGTATGTGGCATATAACACTCACGGGTGGTTTCCCAACCGGCACGACGCGAAGCACGTGCCCCTCCAGCCGGAAGCGGTCCAAGGACCTCATCAGCGCATTCCCCTCATCATCATTAGCCACTCCGACCCTGACTTTCTTCATGTTAGGGTCATCGTCGTTTATCAGGTTATCCAGAATCAAATCGTCGATGTTGCACTGATCGCGTATTAGCTGCTTCAAGTCTTTGTATTTTACCTGTAAAGCAAGATAGAATGGTTTTGGAATATGAGAGTTGTTTGGTTCGAAGTTTGGAGTGGATTTTTGAGGCTATGTAGCAGTGAAATTCAGTGGTGGATTTTCACTTACATGCGCTGGTAGTCCATGGATTGTGAGCATCATCTTTTCAGTGTTTTGTGTTACTAAACTAAATTAATCTGCCAACCAGGAATTGCACACAAATTATCTAAATGTAAGAAAACAATAATTTTCAGAATTTTCGGCAGGCATCGGCTAAGCCATAGAGAAAATTGTATTGTTTTTTTAATAAACCATAAACTAAAAAAACATAATAAATTTTGCCAGTATTGTCTCATAGACAGAAAAACAGCCATACACTACCAGATTGGTTGGTTTTCAGTACCAATCCATCCGACCAACGTTTTTATTCTGAGGGTGCTTGTTTGTACTTCAGCTATGGCATGTTTTTTTAGTCTGTGGTGCGTTGCTGCTAAATGTGTTCTGTGGTTGCTGCTCTATCTATATTAGTATATTGTCCGTCCGTGGTGTTACTGCTCTGTTTTTTTGTGCGGCGAAAAATCATTAGAATTTTAGTAATTTTACTGATTTATTATTAAAATAGGTTAACGTAACGTGATTTCTACGACGCGAAAACAAACAAAAAACCACGATGCTGCTTACAATACATAATTTACCGCTTAACGTAAGTAACTACATCTCAGCTATATTACCTTCTCCTCATCTGCTTTTCCTTTGATCCAACCAGCCACTAATCGCTTAAAAATGCTTCTTCCAGATGCGGTATGGTGACATCAAGGATCTGCTGAAGGACAAATGCGGCCTCACCGACCTCATTCTCGACAAGTTAACAAAAGATGGCGACTCAAAGAAAGTCACAGTTGGAGTGGCCGATGATGGTGATGCGGCTATTCTAGTGAGGAAAATTAACGGCCTGTATTTGGGCAACTTGCAGCTGTATGTGGAAGACGCTAGGAAGAAACCGGTACGATACAAGCAACTTTAAACTACTCCCTTTTTTATAAAACATTGACTTAAAATTGTGCTGGTTCAGTCCAGAGCCAGAGCTTTAATACAAATTTCATCATCATCATCATCATCACAACCCATCACATCCCCACTGCTGGGGCTTGGGTCTCCTTCCAATGAAGGAAGGTTTTTTAGGCCTAGTCCACCATGCTGGCCTAGTGCTGGTATGTGAACCCTAACACATGCTTGTGCTGCAAGCATATTTTACAAAAAAAATATAACTTCACAGCTTTTATTAGTCTATCTAAGAGCCAGCTCTCTATGGAATGTGTCTTATTCGTGAAAGACTGAAAAATCATCACTTAAACTCAAATCATTTGTTGCAGGACTCCGAACAACCTTTCCGCACTAGTTCAATGATGAACACGGGAAATTTCCTGCAACCGCCCCAAGTACGAATGCCGGCTAACAACATACAACAACAACAACAACAGACACCGTACGCCGAAGACATCCAGACGAGATTCTCCAGCGAAAGCCAACAGAGATATCCTAACAACAATCAAAGCAATCAAAAGAGATTCCCCAATGATAATAACTATAATCAAACGCATTATAACAGTGATCAGAAATCGGGAGGCTCAAATTTTCAGAACAACTATGCTGCCACGTCTGCCACTAATATGCCAATGGCTGCGGCAGCAATGTATCCAGCGGCTGATCAAATGAGCCAGCTTCAAGGCACGGCGGCCATGTACGCTATGCAACAACAGCAGATGATGGCCAACTATCAGATGATGGGGTATTACATGCCGCAGGTTCCGGTAAGTTTTGTTTTTTGTATTATGTACTAGCTGTTGCCTGTGGGAATTCTGGGATAAAAGTATCCTATCCTGGTTCTTAGCTACCTCTCTACCAAGTTTCAGCTGATTTGGTTAAGCATTTTTTGAGTTATATATAGTGACAGGACTTTGTGAAGGTGAGGGATAAACTAGCATTATAATGTGGTATAATCTAGTTGTGGAAACTGTGGAAACCCATTAACCGAATGAACCAGTGTGGAGGGAAATGGTCCAAGCTTGAAAAGGCAGTTCAGACCTTAAAGGTTAATGCAAAAGTATCATTTAAATGATCTAGCAAGCACTTAGGGCGCCTTCAAATTAGTCGCTAAGTGTCGCGCTGCAGTCGCGCGACACTTAGCGACTAATTTGAAGGCGCCCTTAGTCCCCTGCAGAAAATATCATAGAGCATTACATAATATCCAGAGTATAGATTTGCTGAAATTGCTAACAGGCTTATTATTTTTTGTGATCCTGTATCACAAAATTATGTGCTATTTGCAGATGTGACCTTGAGGCATTGACATCTTTGAGAGACCTGATTGCTGAATATTGGTACACACTTAGCACTCATAGCAGTCATAGCCCATAGCAGTCAACTGATGTTGTTGATATTACGTTTACTTCTTTTCTGACATGTCCCCTGCTTATTTGGGCCAAGCTCCATGACATGTTAAAATTTACTGACCTCAGGAATTACACAAATCATAACTGTGTTTTGTGGGAGCAAATGTTTGGGATAAATCATCATCAGCCTATATTCATCCACTGCTGGACATAGGCCTCTCCCAAGGAACGCCACAACACTCGGTCATATTTTGACAGATATGTCGGTAATCATAGTCCTCTGACGGATAACCTCATTGCTGATACGATCCATCAGAGAAACCCCAAGCATAGCTTTCTCCATAGCACGCTGAGCGACTTTAAATTGGTGTCCTACGTCAGTGTCCACAGTAACCGGAATTATTATGCCACAGATCTCTGTCTACAGGCATTCATGATATCAGTTCTGGATATCATAATTTCTGGACATTATGGATTTACATCACTTTTGATGTAAACCTATGTAACAGTCACACTGTTCTGGATTTTATAACTTGAATTGCATAAACACTGCAAACTAAGGCAGTGGCCAATTTGGCAATTCTAAAAAACTGTGAAATGTAATAATATCACGAAGGTCTGCTAACTGCGACTTTTTATTTTGAGTACTTCTGATGTGATCGCGACTTTCTTAACCGCTAATAAGGAATGCTGCCTAGACCCTTTGTTTTCACTATTAACTCAAAGGGTTTAACACCAATACAAGGCGGGATCCATATTCCCATTGCCATAATAAGGGTTATATCGTAGTGCACCCTATAAGCCTAGAAAATGTTTATATTCTGATGAGGCATAACAACACTACCTACTCTTTTATTATACCGCCTACACTACACTACCTATGTACAAAAGTTTCCGGGTAAATACAAACTTTATTAGATCTTTAATATCTATGTAAAGTTATGCATTTACTCAAAAACCACCACACACGTCGTGTTAATTTTCACCCTAAAGGTTTGTTCACAGGACCAAAACTATAGCGCTTATGCTGCGGGTAACCAGGCTGTGGCTACGAATATGCCTCAAGACATTCCTCAGAACACTGACTGGCCAGTCCAACCTTCCGGAAACGACTGGGAAGAACCGCCAATGGAAACGGAACCGGAATACCGGGGAAGAAACCAGTCCGACCGCCGGCCGCGCCCACGTCGGTCTCGCTCGCCTCTACAGCCGCAAAACGATCGATTCGATTTCGGCAATCGATACGAGCCGGCGAACGACAGGGGACGGGACGACAGACCAGTCGAGTCTGGACGCCCATCTCGATTCCACGATAAGGACGCTGACTTTGGCAACGCTGGAGGTTTCGATAGAAACGGCCGTCGTGATAGGTCACCGCCCCGGAAAATGAGTCGCTTTGACCGCGACAATAAGACCGACTTCCTTCTGCCTCCCGGTCACAATTCCGGGCCAAGACCTGCCTTTGGTGGGAGGAATCATCGTGATGAGCCTCCCGCGCAGAGAGGTCTAGGTCAAGAGGAGTCTTTTGGACCTAGAGGGTCTAGACCTTCTAGGTTCGAGCGATCGGACGACAGGGCTCCAAAGCGTAGATACGATGAGACCCGTTCTGGGCCTAGATTCGACGAGACCCGTTCTGGACCTAGATTCGACGAAACCAGATCTGGACCTAGATTTGACGAATCCCGCTCTGGACCTAGATTTGACGAGACCAGATCAGGACCTAGATTTGACGAGGCCCGCTCTGGACCTAGATTCGACGAGACCAGATCTGGACCTAGATTCGACGAGGCCCGTTCTGGACCTAGATTTGACGCTCCGACCCGCGAACCGTACCCTAAAGCGTTCCCGGAAGGGCGCGCTGACCGACCGGACAGAAACTTCACGCAAAAAGAACGAGGATTCAAGCAAACCATGCCGGACAGGTTCGAAGATTCGAGGGGTCCCAGAGACCCAATGTCGAATCCGAGACCGACTGTCCAATTAACCCCGGAACAGTTGGCAATAAAGCAACAGAATCGATTGAACACCTACCGTGGAATGGCGACTGCGACCATTTTGAAGGAGGTCCTGCAAGGCAGACGCCCGTTAGAAGTGCCAGAGCAGAGGGCTTTGAAACAAGCGATTAGAGCTAAAGTGGACGGCATAAATGTGCCCAGAAAAACTCCTGTGCCGATCCTAAAGGAAGAGATAATACGTTTGTACCGTCAAAGGTACTCGACCGCTGGTGATACTAAGTTCTTCCATGCGGTCATGCGTGATTTCAAGAAAGACTTGGAGAGTTCTCTAGCAGGTAAGGGATAGTTTTCATTGATATTTCAAGGGTGTTAAAGGGCTGGTTTAACGTGGTAAAACGTTTAGCCTGTTATATTACAACAATTACAATTAGGGTTCTAATATGAACAGCTCTTTAAGTGAATATGCCTTTCAGTAGAGCTTTTATGAGAATTTGGTTCGAGATGTTAATGAATTTGATGTTTCTACTATATTATTATGACCCCTTTGATATATCTATGAATACCTATGCTAAAGTATAAATTCTTAGCTTGTTTCGGATTGCATTTCTAACTGTATGGACTTAAAACTTCAATTTAAGTACGGTTTGAAGCCAGAATTTTTTTTGTATTAGTTTTTAGCCTCTACTAAATAGTCGCTAATCTAAGGTTGAAAATCGCGAGATAATATATTATTGTTGATATTATTATCTGTTCCCCAATAAAACTCCAACATCTTGGAGTTTCAAAAAAGTGAACACCGGAAAGTTGAAAAGACATGATTTTAGACATCAAGTGCATTAAGAAGTTTATTTAAAGAATGTAAGAAGAATGTTTTTTCGGAGCATTTTCTTTCGCAGTATTTTAACGAAACTATAACTCTTGAAATATGCCTACATTCTTTTGTCACCTCAGTATTCTGACCTAGAAGGTATGGCTCCTAGAGGAGATATGGTTTCTAAAGGTAACAGGACATAAGAGGTATATATAGGATTACTAGCTGTTGCCCGCGAGCTTCGCTTCGCCTTAAAATTATTTTGTCGTGGACGACTCCCGAACTACCTACCCAATAACATGCCATGGTGGTATTAAATTAGATGAAAATTGACAAATAAGTACAAAGATACTTGACTAAAAATGATTTTCATGACTTCATTGAGCAAAGACTTGTGTAGCAATGGCAGAATAGTAATTTATAAATGTTTAATTTTAAGCATCTAACTTATGCAGTTTTGGTTTTTTTCATACTACTTATTTTTTTCACTTTAACTCCCATTTTTCAAAACAAAACCATAACTTTACTAAGGTGTGCAGACATGTTAGATTGAAAAATCTAGGTATCTTGCAATATCCTATTGTAACTAAGCTTTACGGCTGTTTTAACAGCATGCAGATTTCATCACGCACGTGGGATAGCACGCCATTTTCCCGCATCTCGTGTGCATATTCCACGCGTTACAATGAATACTTGTATGAACGCGTGCGGGGAAATCCCACTAACTCCGGTTTTTGTGGGAAAATACGGTACCTACCTAAGCTACGTCCCTTTCAAATTTCAAGTGTCTACGCTACGTTTAGCCTGTGCGTTGATATCGTGTGCGTGTCAGTCATGGGAATTCCGTATAGAAAATCTCTGCACATTTTTCCTAAAACACCTACGTAATAAGTTTCATGGTTTTATCTTCAAAAATGACGCATAAGAACTATTAAGAACCAAATGACAATGAATGATGAATGAAACCTCGTATTGAAAAGTACAGTCGTTTATTGGGTTGTTTTCGAGGACCTCCAAAACTTACTATATAAATTAAACTTCTAAAACCTAACACCCATAAAACTTTCAACCCCTATATTACACCCCCACACTGGGATTTTTAAAAAAATGCTAATTATAATTTTTTTGTGATTATATGTAGTGCCTAAATACAAAATACCTATAATGTTTTTATCTTCAAAAATGACGAACTTCATACAAAATATGAACCCCTATTTCATCCACTCACAGGTCGAAGTTTCAAAAACGCTAGAACAAAATGTTTAATTATTACTCATCAAGTGCTTAAATATAAAGTTTATTTAAAAAAAGATCTACCCCGGCCGGGAATCGAACCCGGGACCTTCGGCATAGCAGTCAGGGTCACTAACCACTACGCCAGTCAGCCGTAGTATTTTTATCTTTTAAAATTAAGTATTCGCATACAATTTTAACCCCCCCTTTTAACCACTTACAACCTCCGTTCCGCAATAAAAAGTAGCCTATGTTCTTTCTCAGGGTCTAGACCATATGTATACCAAATTTCATTCAAATCCGTTCAGTAGTTTTGGCGTGAAAGAGTAACAGACAGACAGACAGACAGTTCCGGATATAACCAACAGATGGCACTAAAAGCGCAATACAGAGAGCTTGTATGGAACCGAGGTCAATTAATATGAAGATCCTACATCGCGGTATTAAAGTTTTTCAGTTGTCTGAAATAAATACAAAAGCTAATATGTAAAATCTATTCTATAGTAGTAGAGTCAGACAGTGACTTTCGCATTTATAATATTAGTTAGGATTATATCTGCCAAGCAGATATCTGATCCATTTATGATCCCATATCAGGAAACAAAATTAACTGCTTCGAAATTATCAGAAACAGATTTATAACAAACAGCATTTTTCTGTTTTGTTAATGCTCAGACTGATTCAGATTCATAATTAAATTGACGTAAAATTTAACAATAATTTTTGGATGTCAAAATTATGAATGTATCTTCTGTCTACACTGAGGAGAAGAAATGGCAAATGGACTCCTCGAGGACCTGTAGTCCAATGTTGGACTTGAACCTCCAACTCTGAGTTGAACCTGACTTGGAGACCAATGTTGGTAAGTGGCTATTTACTTAATCTCCACAGTTGGTATACTGATTGGAGACATCCAACATCCAACCATCCATTGCCCGATTATGTTAAATTTTGAAATATTTCGACGAGATATTCATAATCTCGAATCCTAAAAGTATTCTGTACTTATATGAAAAGTCAGAAGCAAATGTGGAACCGAAAATCTATGCATAGGTGCATTATCCGATAACATAAATAAATAAATAGTAGCTTCAAGCAGACAGATGTTTAGAAGGCATAGACCAACCAACATTTAAACAATTTTAAAACATTGATTGGTCTATTTTGTGGCAATATACCTATAGTTAGTATCTACACGTTGCATCCACAAGTGTGTATCAAGGATGTTTTTTAGATATTCAGTGCATCCACATCCATTGCAAAATGCCATTGGATGTTACATGCAGTTTTTTGCATCCAGAATTGGTGCTGTTACTGCTCTTGACATGGTTTTCGGTGGAAAAACCAATCAGAGAGTGCAACATCATACAATGCTGCTAATAAGTTCAAAGATTATGGCTATGCTCATGCAATAGCTTATAGACCAAAATGCCATGGTATAAGAATATGGTCGAAATATTGCCTTTCACGATAATGCTATTAGAAGCGTCAAGCAACTACTTTTATATAGCGATATTTAAGCTATTAAAAGCTATGGCGTTAATTGCACAACTATGATTTCTAATAGACTTCAGGTGAATTGGCAATTTTCGGGACTTCTATAACAAATATTACTTTATAGTAAACTTGAATGCAGTTTGCCGTAAAAACAAGCGATTGTTGAAACTTTTCAGCAACAATAATAATTATATCATGTATCTCTTCATTCTTTGTGTTATACGATTATTAGCGTCTCATCAAATATCAAATCGAAGATGTTTTATAACCTAAATCTATCGTTGCAAATTGCAATTAAACTCCCTAAGCACAATTTAAATTAATAGAATATTCATAGAAAATATGTATATAACCTTAATTAATAGATAAATAAATTGGTGACTATATTTCAGAGGGGGAGCCAGTACATGACAAGAGTATAGAAAAACCCACTGGAAACGGTACAAGGCCTCCTAGACAAGGTACAAATTACTACAAGACCGAAATTCAAAACCAAAACTTTTGAACGTCTGAACCGATTTTCATGAAACATGGCTAAGAACACTCGGGTTAATATTGCCTATGACCTTAAAAAGCAAAACGAAAATCAGTTCAGCCGTTTGGGAGCTACACTACCACACTCAAATTCAAAATTTCAAAATTTATTTCAAAAATATACAGACACTCAGATATACAGACACGTTTAACTTATTAAACCCCTCTTTTTCCGTTGAGGGCTAATAGGGAATATGCATAATTTTTTAAAATACTTTTATTGGATAGTTTTACATCACTTTATTATAGTAAAAAAAAATTCAACGCCTTAATAAGTAATTTAAGGTATTTTAAAGAAAGTAAAAAAATTACAACCATCACGACCACTTTGAAATTCCCGTCAGGATGGCGGGCTGGTGTGACGTCATAATCTTTTAATTTCACGGCTCAGAATAATGAGTCCCGTCAGTCGGCATAGTTTTTTTTACCTAATCAAGTAATCACAGAGTACTTTTGTATTTTCAACAAACCAATGTTGTCATGGTAACAAACGAAAAAGGAAGTGTATAAAGTGTGATCAGTGGCTGTTTTGTAATGGGAGCTCGTAAATAGCTACTAGTAGCTCTTTTGAAATGGGAGCGCGCAAACCATAGGACCTTTGTACACAATATTACGCTATTATGGCAATATGAATATAAAGTAATATTTGTATTGTATGTAAGTACTCACTGTAACTTTGGTTCTCAGTAAGAGAGGCTAGGGTTAGTGGGTCATTCTATTCTATTATCTGTGGGGGTGTAAGAACCTGCACCTGGCTCTCTTGAATGGAACCATTGTGCATATCTCAAAGGTCTAAACCCCCTTCCTAAGCTTGGACCATTTCCCACCACGCTGGTCCACGCGGATTGGTGGGTTCACATTAGGGTTTCTGATTTCTCGACCTGTTTTCGTTCTCGAGCTTCGAGAATTCTCGAGCCCAAATTCTCGAATCTTCTCGAGTCTCGAGCCTTTCTAACAAGACCTTTAGAAAAAGCCTTAATTTTTTTTAAAACACAAAATCTTTTTTTTTTACTTTGTCAACTTAATCACAAAGAAAATACTCTCCTATCCTAACTAATATTATAAATGCGAAAGTAACTGTGTCTGTCTGTCTGTCTGTCTGTCTGTCTGTCTGTTACTCTTTCACGCCAAAACTACTGAACGGATTTGAATGAAATTTGGTATACATACGGTCTAGACCCTGGGAAAGAACATAGGCTACTTTTTATCCCGGAATTCCCACGGGAAAACTTTTTAAGGCGAAGCGAAGCGCGCGGGAACAGCTAGTTACTAATAAATTAGCTGTCTAGCTAGCTACTAATTACTTGTACAAGGTGGGCCAAAAGTAATCACCCTAGTGGAAGTTGCTCTCATTTGTGCAAATGGCTGCCAATTTAAATCAATTTTGATATTGGTGTACTAGACAAGTAGGATACAAGAAGCCGTGGAGTGATACTCCCCAAGAACGCGGAATAATTATGTTTATTCAGTTTTCGGATCGCCTTTTTTTTCGTTTTATCTGTCATTTTTGCCTGCAATATCGCCCGATTTAACCGTTTCAGGCAGTTTTTCTGGGATTTTTTGAAGTCCCGTGTTTATGTGAATAAGCCCGTGTCTCTGGAAGCCCTTAAGGACAACATTCGACATGAGTGCGAGAATCTCCCGCCCGAAGTTTTCGCTGAAGTGATGAGAAATGCCATAAAACGAGCCCGTATGGCAATCAATTGTGACGACGCCTATTTGGCCGATATCATCTTCTCTACTTTACCAATAATATTGTAAAGGGTTAAATAAACATAATCAAAAAACAGAATTGAAGTTTTCCATTTAGAAAAAAAATTAGAGCCAAACAAGATCGGATGACTTCTTTTGGTCCACCTGAACTAAGAAACAGTATTACTACCTTATCTTTAATTCATTCATTGGTATTATCAGTACAGCATCTAGCTTAAATAGAGATGAAACATAATAAATCATAATACACGGCATGGTATGCGTGTGTGTTGTTAAGCGGCGCAGGAAAAAGGAAAATTCTATAGATTGGCAAGTTGCTTGGCGACCCTCCTTGCGGGGTGAAAGACGCGGAGGGGACGAGGTACCCAAGACGACAGCGGGTAGCGGGAGGGTAGCGGGGAAGGGCAACGCGTGCACTGCATGTCATTTTTACAGCAGTCTCGGCCGCGCAGCCGAGGCGGCCACATGTCTTATATAGTCTGTCATAATTTGAGTGCGACCCATATGAGATCATTGATCCTGAGACCATTAGTCTTAGGATGAGTGTTGAGGCCTTTTTAATATTATCATTATATTATTATTAGGTATTCGTCAACAAAATAACGTTAAAAACAACAAATCGTATAATGTCTCAATATAGGGGCTTCTTGTAGAACAGCGTACCGGATCAGTCATGCTACGCGGCTAAAGGTTGGTACTGCGCAGTCAGATACAAAAAAGTAAACAACAAAGACGAAGAGTCCACATGACAGTGCGTCAGTGGTCAGTTCTTGTAACTAGGAAAGCAACCAAAATTTATGAGATTTAATGAAAGTAATTAATGAGCAAAACACAGAGAAAAATAACAAAATTGATGAAATTTTGAAAGAAAATGGTCATATCGTGCTTCGCCTACCCCCATACCACCCGGAATTAAATCCTATTGAACTTGTTTGGGGGTTCGTGAAAGGCGAGCTCGCAAGAACGTCGATTGACTCTAACTTAGATAAAGAGATAAAAGACTTTGAGTTGCTTTTCTCTAATTATTCGCCTGAAAAGTGGAGAAATTGTGACGACCATGTCATAAAAAATTAAGACGAATATTATAAATCTGATAGAGTATTTGACGATGTATTGGACAGTTGTTAAGGTAAGGTATGTTATTGTTTATTTATAATTTAATGTAAATTAAACATAAAATATTATAGGTGTACACTAAACTAATATGACTGGCGTACTCTAGTACATTATACTTCAAAGTAGGTATAATGTTTTTTGGTTTTTGTCTTAGATTTATAATTGAAGTTAATGAAAACGATGATGAAGATAAGGATGACGACGACGATGAACAAGTTCAAACAGAGAGTGAACATGAAAGTGACATGGAAATTGATTTATAAAATAAAATACTTTTACATAAATAAATTAAAATTCAATAGATATTCTGAAGGTAAACATCCAAATTTTAATGCTGTCAAACTATAAATTTTAAGCTAAATATGACATTTACGGGAACACTCATAGAATAAAATTTTACTTACGTCAGAAATAGTTACAAGCTATCGCGAGATTAATCCGGGCACACTTTTCTACGTGTGTAGCATGTCGTGCTACCTCGCCCCCGCCACTTCTTTCACCCCGCAAGGAGGGTCGCCAAGTAACTTGCCACATTATAATTGAATTAATTTTTATCTCAAGGCTCGAGAAATTCTCGAGTCTTCAGATTTTTTTCTCGTCTCGAACCAAGCCGAATTTCTCGAATCTTCTCGAGCTCGAGAATTCTCGAGCAGAAACCCTAGTTCACATATCTAAATGTGCTTAATCTAAATATTGAGGTTTTCTCACGATGTTTTCTTTCACATGCTACATGATTATCTCCGAATTTAATTCTACAAAAATAATAACGTATAACATACATATTATCTTTTATTTATAATAAAAACTTTTCCGCAGCTGGCCACAGTTTACTCGTTCATACTGCGTAATAAATTTAATGTGTCCAGTTCTTCTGATTACGAGAATTCTTCCATAACTTAATTTAGAAAAAAAAATAACTTTTGAAATATACTAACGACCATTATAACCTAAAAGTAGAAAGAGCAACTTGTGTCATGTTCATGTCATAATACTTACAATACAAATTTAATTTAATTGTGTTGCAATATGGAGCATATTTGAGTGGCTCGTTGACTAGCGAATGGCTGTTTACGCCTCATTACAAAAGAACAACTAGTGGCAGCCCATACACTACCAACAAAAAATATAAAAAGTCCTAAACTTTGCAAACAAACAAGCATTTCAAACAAGAAGTGGAGAGGTTATAGGAGGCTAGGATCTATTAGAAGAATTTTTATGTGATCCATCGTATCTGATCACAACGAGCATCACAAACACTCGGTGACATTAACATTTCTTTGTTTACACTTGACATTTATTTAACTTCCGCCGTAAACGCAAAGAAGTTATTATTCTGAGATTGATATATAAAGAATTTTGACGTCACATCCGCCCTAAGAAAATCGGTGACGTTTCTCTGAAATTAGAATTTACCGAAGTATTTTTGTACTTTTCAACTTCATTTACTTGCTCAAAAATAAATTATAATCAAAAATATTGATGGAGGCGTAGTTATTAAATAACAAAGTTTATTATAAATAATATTTGACCTTTATTTGAACCTCTTGCATATTCCCTATTACACAGATACACATTCCATAAATAGTGTGAAATTGATTTGTGATTCTGTTTTTAATAGTGTAAATGAAGTGTTTTGTAAAAAAACGTTAAATTTTGCAGAGTCGCGTCCCGAACCGAACTCCATCATAAAACAGAAGCCAGTGAAAGGTGGAAAAGCAAAACCGAGTAAAAGTAAGTAAATTCTAATAGATTATTTACATACAATACATACATATGCTCACGACTGTAATCCCCGAGGGGGTAGTCAGAGGTGACTAGCAAGCGAGCCACCCGCTCGCTGTACATTTGTACTCACATGATTGGTCGCGAGCCGTATCGCCGTTTTTGAATGAATACAATACCTATACCATTTTCCAGGGGCAAAGACATGGGTGACACTTTAAAATTTTCCATTTAACGCATGAATACTATTGCAAAATCTGTCATTTTATTGACAACGACCACAGATAATATATATTTCTAGAGTACGCACTTTGGTAAAATGGAACGTACTAGAGATGCGACAACTCAAAGTCGACATTCTGAAATCGATTAAAATTTATACAATATTAGAATTTTTACAACATTGTATTATACAGGTTTTCCGAAAGGTCAACGTTATCCCTTAAATGGCTGATAGGCCAGCTCAGGAGTGGCAGGATATCGTAATATGAACTTAGTAATAATTCGATAGTTTCGAGATACTGACACTTTTATAAAAGAGAATAGCCAAATCTGACCCGCTTTGCAGCCACTAACCAAACCTAATTTTCAGTGATAAAAGTGTTCTAAATGAGGGAAAAGATTTTAAAAATATATACTTAAAAAAAATGTATAAGGGAAAATCTAGTACAGTACAAACACTTGATCTTTCAGCACCTATATCTTCGTTCTCCCATGCCTGTATACGAATAATTTCATATTTATATTAATCTATGGAGTATATACAAATCGATAGGTTCAAGTCGATAGGATTTCACTCTCGGACATCTCTAGAACTGTCTAACTCAAAACGTCCCACACATCATAAGCTCTGGAAAATGGTATAATAGATTTTTTTTCTCTAAAATACATAATCTTGTGTTTAAAACTAAACATTATACAGAATAATAAAATAAACTAGCACTAACTATTTACTGTAGGTACTCGTATTTAAAACTGTACTCAAGAGAAATGCAATAAATATACATTAAATCTAACTGTTGTATTCCTTTTTTCAGGTATGAAAAGCGTCTTCAAAAGTAAGTAAACGAATCATTGTACTCCTCAAGTATTTTTTATCGTTTAATTTAAATTTTTAGATACCTTATGTTTACGGGTTTAGGTAGCCCGGACCAAGACGCAAAAGCTATGGCGGTCGACCAACCAGCTTTAGAAGAAACTTCTAGAATGACATCGAAGAAAACCGAAAACGAAATTCCGATACTAAATGTCGAATGCTCGTGGCAATATTTTGACAGCAAAGTGAAACGCAGCGAAAATGATCGCGCGAAACCCATTCTTTGCAGCAATATTCCATCTGATTCAAAGATGGCGAATTCTTTGGCCGGTTTAAGCGATGATGCAGCGAAAACGCGCATTGAAAACTCTACTGACAAAGCTGAAACGACCATTTTAAAACCCGATTCTAAAGAGGCTACTGACGCTGCGATCCCGCGCGATTGTAGTTGGGGTTTAGAGACAACACATAAACGCTTAACGCCCAGAGGTTGTAGGGGTAAAAGGAAAAAGAAGAATCCTGCATCAAAATCTGGGCTTACAGTTGAGCAGACGACTCTAGAATCTGACCTTGAAGCTATTTTAGCCGGAGGATATACGTTTTCATACGATGATGTTAAAGACGTTCCTTACCAATTAAGTATAGCTGTAATCGTGGCTCCTAGGAGAGAAATGACAGAGACACAAGCGAATGACATAAAACTGGCATTGCAAAGGAAGGTTTTTGAGCAAGTAGATACGGAAGATGAAGGATTTGTGCCACTGTTTCGTGGTATACCCCAATACAGCGAAGGAGCCTTAAAATTGTGGTGTGTAGACTACGAAACGTTATCCTGGATTACGGAAATAATTGAAACTGTACCCTCTCCTATACAAGGGACAAGATTAAATATAGTTCAACAGAAAGATTTGCTGGTAAAAGTGGGTATTTTAGTCCCTGACTTTAGTGAGAGCAATCGGTTAATACTTCAATATTTTACTCGTCAAAATGCGTGCTACGATATAGGGTCATGGAAGATTTGGTCCAGAGAAAAGCATGGCAATAATACGTTTCTTACTCTAGGAATACCGAAATCAGAATTGCCAAAGATTATGGAGCGAGAGCGTAGAATAGACTTTCTGCTTGGGAGTATTTATGTTAGATTCTTTGATAAAAATGGCGTGTTGAGCAGAAATATACCTGAAGACGTATGTTGGGAGACAACCGAAGCTGAGAAATCAGTTTCTATAGAGGAATGCGGTTCTAGCGAAGAGACTGATGAAAGAACTGTTGGTAAATTGAAATCTTGCATCCAAGGATGCATTCAGAAAATTGGTCCTCTTTATGTCATCTTTTAACTAAAAAATCTTAAAGTGGCGCAATTTTTGTATGATCCTCAATAACAATCTCTGAGTATTGTTACTTAAATTAATTAATTTAATTATTATTATTAATAACATTTATAGAGCGATTATACGGGTTGATTTAGCAATGCGAACAGTCGCTTCACCCGTGTAAATGCCCCATTAACTCCCCATTTTATATGCATGCATTCCTAAATCTCCCTTTTATTTCTTTATATAAAGATATAGGTATGTAGGTATAATATGTATATATTTTATTATGAATAACATTGTTAATTGTTATTTACATTAAATTCGCAGCTCAAAAACAGCTTCAGAAGTTGGAATACAGCGGGCAGACTGTGTACACTCTAGAGCCACATTTGGAGAAAGCACTAGAAGAAGAAATAGATATTTTGGGTGAAGTGGTAAGTTCAGTTAAAACACATTGTCTTTCATCATCATCATCATCACAACCCATCACATTGGGGACGTTGTATACTGGGGCACGGGTCTCCTTCCAATGAAGGAAGGGTTGTCTTTCATACCAAACACAAGTCCAGTAAATATTTAACCAAAAGGAAATAGGCCATCTCCAACTGGAGAGTTATAGCTAAAATGTCCAACATTGGCAGTTAGATAGGAAATATCACACACAATTAAGATCCGAGAGTGATTATTAGTGTTGCCACGAATAGTGAATTGGCCGAATACCGAATACCGAATATTCGGCGACGCTGCCGGCCGAAGCGCCGAATATTCGGCCGCCGAATATTCGGCCAACCTGTTTTTTTGTTCCTGGAACTGCTTTGAAGAAGTCGCTACAGACTATATGAGAAATACAGGAGGCAGAATGCTGTGGCAAAAGAGTTGAATTTTTATTTGATAATAGTTTCAAAATTAAAAAAAAAAATCCTAGATCGGATGGCCGATCCTTATAAGTGGTGGTCAGCAAACAAAAAACAATACCCGAACCTTTTGAAATTTGCAAAAACTTATCTTTCTTCACCTGGAAGTAGCGTTTATAGTGAGAGGTTATTTTCTGATGGTTACAATGAAAAGCGCAATCACGGGCTACCAAAAAATGCTGAAATGCTCGTTTTTATCCACCACAACTTACTACTGATTAATTTTAAGTACTAAAATGTTGTGATTTGGAAATAAATACACAATTTTGATTCAAATAACAAGTCGTTTTTTACATGATTTACTATTCGGTATTCGGCCCGAATAGTACGCACTATTCGGCCGAATACCGAATACTGAAAAAACTGGCCGAATAGGCCGAATACCGAATAGTGGCCGAATATTCGTGGCATCTCTAGTAATTATGCTAGCACAAAAAAACTTTAAACTTTGTTTAACAAGTGTTTAAAACGAAATTTGACAGATTTTGTAGGCGTTTGACAACGCTTAAACACCTATTAAATACTGTCTAAGTTTTTGTGGTAAGGCCCAGCAGCCTTACTCCCAGCGATGAGTGGCTGAATCGATTTCACAAATATCGCTAATTTCTTACTCCCACCGCACATTTTTGCGGCTCATAGTGTTATGACGTCACGCAAACCGTTCAGTGAAAATTATAGCGTTACTAAGCCAGAAATTCGCACCAGATTATAATGTCAAAATTGCACTGAGCCGCCCCTTTGAAAAAAGTTCCTATTCTTGCAACGCAAAGCCATTACAATGGCTAATTTTCCTATTTTTGTAAGAAAAAGAGCCTGTAATTATACCTACAAAGTGATGTGAAAGTAGTTACTGAGGATACGTGAGGATTGCAAACCAGTCTCCCTGGATATTCAAAGGAGTTGACGGACAATTTGATTGAAGACTTTAGCTCCATGAAACTAGCTGATTTTAGGGTAACAAATAAGGTGAGTATCCACGAACATAATAGAGGTACATGTGAAAGTTTCTTCAACTAAAGGCGGTGATCCATTCGCGAGCAAAACCTCCAATAACCTCTAAGTCCGCGGTCTAAAAAACCTCCAACGAGGTTACAAAAAGAAGGTTTGCTGAAGTAAAGTGACAAAGACCCTTGGTCTGGAAGCACGCCACGACTTTGCCAATGATGAGTGTAGACTGTTTGGTTCGCTAATGGATCACCAACGAGATTCGACAAGCCAACAAGCAACAATCTATACCGTCGCCTCGCCAGTGGATGACCGCCTTAACACTCATGTTCTTAAGGCATGAAGAAGAAGTCTTAAAGGAAATATCCTTCAAAACAAAGACAAACCTTATTTTACCATTGTTGTAGTCCTATGGCACCCCAGAGGTGTCATAACATCTGCCACCTACAGTATTGTGCAAATTAATGTGAACACAAGTGAAAATTTGAAAAAAATACATTTATTAGTTCTAGAATAAAAAAAACAGAGACATATTAATACAATTTAAGTTGTTTTAATAGAAATAGTGTCTTCCTTGGCTTTTATAACTTCTTCAAAACGTTTTGGCATAAAATCGACAAGGTTTTAACAGTTTTCTGATATTAACTGGTCTAAAAAACTTGTATGAATTACAGCCTCAATAATTTTTGTTTTTCTTGTGCAATCCGTTTTACGAAGTCTAACTTTCACGATGGCCCACTTATTTTCAATGGGATTAAGTGCCGGTGAGTTCTATGGCCATCCAAAGGCATGATATCTTGTTGTCCTTGAAATATTTAAGCATAAATTTGGACACGTGGCATAGAGCCGAATTTTGTTGAAAAACTTATTGACCGTTAGCATCAACTTTTCTTAGTTTGGGGCTGTTTTTCTTATATAGGTACCGGATGACTTGTGCCCATCGAAGGGATGATGGACTCGCTAAAGTACAGTGACTTCCTAGAACGGAGATTAGAAGTTGAACTAAGAAAATTTTATGATAACAATCACTAAGTTTTTCAACAAAATTCGGCTCCATGCCACGTGTCTAAGATTATGCTTAAATATTTCAAGGACAACAAGATATCATGCCTTTGGATGGCCAGAGAACTCACCGGCATTTAATCCCAATGAAAATAAGGGGGCCATCGTGAAAGTTAGACTTCGTAAAACGGATTGCACAAGAAAAACTAAAATGATTGAGGCTAGAATCCATACAAGTTTTTTAGACCAGTAAATATCAGAAAACTGTTAAAACCTTGTCGATTTTATGCCAAAACGTTTTGAAGAAGTTATAAAAGCCAAGGAAGACACTATTTCTATTAAAACAACTTAAATTGTATTAATATATCTCTGTTTTTTTATTCTAGAACTAATAAATGTATTTTTTTTTAAATTTTCACTCGTGTTCACATTAATTTGCACAATACTGTATCTTTGTTTAAACCACCTATGTTTGGTCTCGCTCCAGCTAAGTCCAGTGGCTAACAATATATACCTACTAATAATAATAATAAGATAAACCTTCCTATACTATCATTATGTCTGTAACCTAAACCCCATGATACTAACCAGAATTTTGGTATTTGTAGGTTTTTACTGCGTTGCAACTGGCTCCAGACTGGAATTTATAACCAAGACTAAATATTCAAGTGCCTATCTGAAGTACTTAACAACAAGTTGTATTTAGATCTTATGAAGTTAATACCTACATAAGAAACTAAATTGGCATATCATTCTGCTACTGAGTAAGTCACTTAAGCTGATTTCAATTTACTTATTTGTAGCAAAAAAACCCTAGCACAAACACTTTAATTTTATGATGCACTGACAGTATGAAAAATAATTTACTTGGCTTGCTTATCTAGATTCTATATCTATAAAATATTATTTGATTCATCTGTTTTCTAAGTACCTTAGGATTAAACTGTAGTGCTGCGGTGGGTATCTTTTGTAGTAAAAAAATATACCTATGCTGGCTCAATCTCCACCTACTACAGAAACAAGACTATCTATTCTTGGACCAACAGAACGCCTATCTCAGCTATTGGAACACCCAGGCTTGCTGCTCCATTTTACTCGAGAGCTGGCTGGCTGAGCTAAAATTAAGGGGATATGTACAAAGGTTCCACTCAAGAGAGCCACATACAGGAGCTTCACCACCTCTCAGAATAGAATAGAAAATCTACTAAATAAAGTTGTATCAATACCTTGATAGTACAGTCAGCAATAGATATTTATGCCACCCCAGTAACAAAAATTTGATCCTCATGGGTGGAATAATAATATTTTATCTATACTTACTAACTTAAGTATTACTTACCTTAATATTAGTTATCATTATTTTCCATGTTACATAAATATTACCTATCAGTGGTCATAATATCTAAGGGCTTGCGTTGGGGTGGCATACATATCTCTTTGGTTGACTGTACATATATTATTATTATATCCTAACCTATAGAATTACTATTAATCTATATTTCTATCTTATTTCAGATAATCAAGAAGCAGTTTTTTAGCTAATAGAAGAGAACCTTATGCTTGATATTTCAGAACACTAATAATAATTGTGATGTGATTTAATATGATACTTAATAAACACAAAATACAGCAAAAACCATGTTTCATTTAATTATTTACCTGTTGATGTTGCACTTGACTAAGAGGTAATTCATGATCCTATTGATTTATAAAGGCTTGATAGGAAGTATTCCTTCTTAAGAGTCCGGCAATGATAACATTGCAACATGGAAGAATTGTATAAGTATGTAACATTGTAAGTTGTACTTTTAATATATGGATACCTTACCTGTTGCAATGTTATACCCTTGCTATTTCACCAACTGAGCAGAGTGGCAAGACAGTACTCTTGGCCGATCTAAGCCATTCCGTGGATCACTATTTAACAGAGTGCTCAGCGGAGGACACTGTCTCCGGCCGCTCTACTTGGTGGTGTAATCAGGGTGTTAGCATTATCTGCTTTATGAAGATTAGCTAGATACATTTTTTTATGTTTAAAGCAGGGTTTACTTACATGATAACATTGTGTTTTTACATAAGCAGACACTTGGTCCATGCATAATGTTACAATACAACTAATATACTATTACTGCTTTAAACATAAAGAATAAAAAATAAAACAGCCGCATTCAACTTTTAATATGATTAATACATTACGAGTAATCGTTTATAGAGTTTACAATGCATGAGTCTAATAAGTACATACCTAAACTATGATCACTTACGACTTACGAACTTTTGGATTTCGATATGATTATGGAATTGTATTAAGTATGTGGTTGAAAGCACGATCTTAGAGTATGGGTTTGCACTTATTATTCAGAAATATTATCACGGTACTAGATATTGTCAGTATTTCACTGTAATTCTAGGTTATGTTGAGTATTTTTTCAATAAATTTCCGCCTTGATTTAAAACTTTCACAAGATATTTCCTTGGCTATACGGTGACACGCAACGTCTTCTTCTTCTTTCTGTAAACAATGATTGATAGTTTAATATCTATCTAACTTTGTAACAAATTATCGTAATATTTTATCGGTCTATTTTATAAATCGAGTCGATCTGAGTCTGCAACTTAACCACTCCATCAGAATACTATACTTACGTCATATTATTATGTATTTAGTGCACAAATATCTATTTAAATAAGGAAATTCCATTTGTAATTTTGTTTCATTGTTATTGTATGTTGTATGAATGAATTTCACAGGTTCACAGAGTATTTTGATTTTTAGTTTGAATGCGTTCAAAAGCCCCTAATTTCAAATTTTAACGTTTACAAAGTTAAGTTTTTGTGAATAATAAGTAAAAAATGGCATGAGTGATGACTTTAAACTAGTGTTTAATAAGTATTTTAATTAATATTTTACTAACATTGAAAAAATAAAAACATAATATGGAGTGATGATTACCGGATTTCTTATTTCAAGCTTCGCTAGTACTTCGAACGCACACCAATTTTTTCCTTGTCAGAGCGAGAAAAAACACAAGATCTTATACAATTTTATAGAGCGACATCTCTTTCTTTCACCTCTATTGAAATACGATCGCAACATCGGCCTGATATCGGCTTACTTCGGCTACCGTTTCAAAAATAATCACTAGTCGTTTCTTGATATATTTTCTACGTTGTCCCTGGTCCGCGGCTCAGTCAAAACCGAGGTGGTGGTACCAACTGAATCGGCCTAAATTTTTGAACTGAGTTTTAATTGGCTTTTTTGGATAGCAACTATTAATCGCTGGGAGTAAGGCTGCTGTAAGTTTTTGTGGTAAGGCCATAAATGTTTATCTGACAAATATCTGACTCAGCCAGAGATCGAACCCGCGATCCTCACACACAGCAGTCAAGAGTCAGTAACGACTATTTGATTGTGCCCAACATTTTTGGGTGTCTATTTTTTTGAACACTATACATACAATACATACATATGCTCTAGAGTTCTAGACTATAATCCCCAAAGGGTTAGTCAATCTAGATGTGCAGGTTTCCTCACGATATTTTCCTTCACACGCTGAACATTAAAGCCTGTTGTATTCTCTGACTCAGCCAGAGAAACACAGCAGTCGTGAGTCAGTAATGATTATTTGAGTGTGACAATTTTTTTTATGTGTCTAGTTTTTTGAACACCTGTATGTTAAAGCCTGATGTATTATTCACAGGTGAAAGAGAACTGCGAGGCTCCTCAAGACGAGGCCGACACCGTCGTCTACAACCACATCAATGATGTGGCCCTTGACGACTTTAAACAGGTAACTACGCCCTTTTAACGTGTCTTTTGTAACATTCTGGCTACGCTGAAATACTTTCCCTCAAATTCATACACCGTATTTTAAATTTACAAGCAGGTTAAAATTGACATTGAAACACGAATTTTGACTCTTAAATCAGTCAAAAAGATGAAATTCGTATGTCACAACGTCAATTTTAAAACTTATTGTAAAGTGTCAAAAAGCTCTATGAATTTGGGGGTTGTTTAAAGTCGATTGTTATCTTTTTTTTCTTCTATTTATTGTAAGAGAGAGCGACATATTAGCGAGCCATGAAAAAGTTACAGTGACCACCAAATTACAATTAAACGGAAAAGACTAGCTTAATGACGCCGTTTGCAATATTAAAGTACTTACATTTAATAGCGCACCAAAATAATTATTACCAACTAAAAATGTAAATATTTCGTCCAGGTTGGTTCAAATGTCAAATTAAATTATTGGAAAACTTAGGGTCGTTTGGTGTCTGAATTTTTTTCATTGCTCATGATTATTTATTTATTTATATAAGACACATCAACAGTACATGTTACAATACACTTATAAAAGAAAGGTTAGAGAGGTACTTATCAATAACACTTTTAGATATCCGACCGAGCATTTGTACCATGACTGTGAAGTGCTCAATGTCAGGCAGCTATACATTTTGTCGACTGTTCTAAGGTACCATAGAAATGCTCTATTTACATTAAATGTTTTGTCAAGAAGGAAAAGACAAAATGTATGGCTGGTGCCTCACACGCGCACAGCTTTTGCTAGGCGTGCACCATGCATCCGAGGACCATTCCTCTATAGTATTGCAGATATAAAACTAAAAATTTTGACTTGCACCAGATACACTTGCAAGAAAAAACTGAAAAAGTGGTTATTAGGACTTAATTATTTTCAAACTGAACGAATTCTTGTTCCTCTAAAGTGAATTTTTCAATTCATTATCGCCACGCACAGTAATAAACACACCCTCAAACTCAAACGTACATTACATATACTTTACATGCACTAACATATTCAAACTCTTCTCACATACTCACACTCACGCACTCTCTGTAACTCGCACACACATATACACTCTCTCTCTCAAGCACACACACACACACACACACACACACACACACACTCACACACACACATACACACACACACACACACACATACATACATACATACATATACACATAGACACATACACACACACACACAAACCCATACACAAACATCAAATAATAATAACTATAAATTAAGATGATAACATACAAAAACTATGTACAACTATAAGTTACCTACAGTATTGCTTTTTTATTTCTTTGATAAGTCTCACTTATACCTTATTTAACTGTTACTATGTATTAAGAACGAAAGAGACTGGCGCCCCCAACACAGGGTATCCTAGTGGGGGAGCTAGGGATCTTAGTTTTACTAACTTGTACTCTTTTTCGAATCTAATAAAGAAAATTTATTATTATTATTATTATTACACTGAACATTTTTTTATGAACCCGCTTTTCTGATTCCAGACGCTATCCATAGACGTAAAGAAGCGCATCCTCAACATCAAATCGGGTCTAACATTGCGAGTGTTCTTCAACCCGCGTCCGCCGAAACGACCCGTTTTCGACGAACACATGAAGAAATATGGCGTCGTTTCGGTGAAGAAGTCCGAAAGAGGGAAGTTCTGGCTGATCGCCCTCAATTCGTATGCGAATTATGACAAGTTGTTCGCTCTGCAGACCACTACTATAGGTGAGTGGGGTTTATTATTTAATTTAATAAAACGTTTATTAGAAAAATATATTCAACGACATTTAAAACCCCCATCATTCAACATTAAAAGACTCATATTTTTTAAACGGCTAAACAGATTTGATTACCTTTCACCCAAAAGAAAACGAATTCAAAATCGGTTTCGCCGTTTCGGAGCTACTACGTTACCACAGACAGATAAACAAACTCACAGATATACACAGGAATGGTACACCTATAATTAAGGCACCCATCTTTTTCATCGGAATCCAGCCGTTTTCCCGTGAAAGAGTAACCAAACATCCATCCAGCCATACTTACCATCTTATATTCCTGATGACTTACTAGTTACACATGTCCCCCACAGAGGGCAGCACAGTCAACTTCAAGCCTCTCCACGAGGGAAGCCCCCTCCAAACCCTACCCTACCCTACCTTACCCAATACCCAACCCTACCCTACCATTCTTACCTTTTAAACCTTCCCTGGACCACGACAATCATTTCAAGTCCAAAATTTGCCAAATCGCTATAGCCATTCTCGATCTTTAAAAGGAGACTAACGAACATCCATTAATTTTTATTCATATAGATAGATAAAAAAAGGGTTCTCTGACTTTTTAATACGTATTCTGTTAAGGGTCTGCAATAGGGAATCGAGGGTTGGCATTGTCATAGAATTATGTAGTAAATGATGCTCTACAGCCTTGAAAAAAATCACACAGGTAGTTGAAGAGTCTAGCTAGGTGCTGAATCATTCGAATTTAAGTAAATGATTATGGATAACTGTAAATTAATTTCAGAATATCAAGAAAAACCAGTCAATCACACTCCCGTATTGTAACAACTGTGTCGTAATTATTAAGAATTTTCATATGATTTTTATCATATTATAAAGTTAAAGGCTTGGACTAGGCGCTAAATACCTTGTTTTTTAATAAACACACACTTATTTTGTGTAAATTAATCCCAAACTTGAGCAATTTTTTTCCCTCAAATCTTCATACAAATATCTATGGCGGCTTTCTGTGTTATAAAATCATAAACACAAGTGACGTTTGACTCAGTTGGCCGCTGGCCTCCAAAGAAGGGTCACGTCGGATTAGGCAGCACTGACAGCTCGCGATCTTATCGTGTACAGATACAAAATCACTGCACATTGGTTGTCATTGCACTTTTTCAACTTTTATGACACCAACATAATTTGATTTGAAATTGAGGAAGCATAATTCTTCCAGTATATTCAATACATTAAATTAAATTAGATAGTGTGCAATATTCTCGTGATATTACAGTCTCGTAAAGGTCTGATGAGGAGCAGGAATATAGCGAATGGATCTAAGTGATGACAATACGCACGAACATTAGGTTAGGGATCAAAAATACAGTCTCGTGCTGGTTGAGGTATGGTCTCACGGTGGTGGCTCAATTTTATTTCAAAGATGTTAATAGCTAAAAGCATCGAGTTTGGGCTATTAAGTATGTTTTTCAGAGAGAGAGAAAGAGATTTTGTTTTTCCTCTGGATGTGTTACTGGGTTTACTAAGTTCATTCTGTTAATGGCATCAAGTTGTTATGTGTTCATAAGTAATAATTATTTATTAACAAAATGCTGTTGATTCTCCACGAAAATGTAAAAATAAAAATAAAATAAATAAAAATAAATTCGTAACGTAAAATTGTCAATGACGGAATTTCTTCTATAGACAGTAGCCACAAAAAAAACAAACGATAGATGGCGTGATTTGAAGATAAAGATACATTTTTTCGACACATAGACAGCAACAACAAAAAATACAGATTTAAAGAAAAGAAACACATACTTATACAAAACAACAAAGAAAAAAAAGGATACACATCAAAATAACTGGAAAAAATATAAGCCCCAATTTATTTGTGTGGGACAGGGAGTACCATAATATTTTTTTTGGGGTACTCCCCATCTATGCGAAATATAAGCTTGATATCTTTACCCGTTTCTGAGAAAAAGGGCGGTGACAGACAGTCAGTCAGACAGACGGACAACAAAGAGATCCTATAACGGTTGCTATTTTTCTTTTGACGTTCGAAACCCTAAAATTAAGTAAAAATATTATGCTGCCAAAAAATGTACTTACAGGTATTGAAAAAGCGGTATATAAACAAATTATACCAGCAGAGGGTTCACCATTTAGCTGAATGTTACTTAGAAAACGGCCTTGATTGGCGGTCAAGTTGGTCCCCGCCTGCGATACTTTCCATTAACATTGGGACTCGTTTTCATGTTTTTAGCGTACAGTCAGGTTTTTAGTTTTTTATAATTGTATTTTTTTATTTGTAACTTTTTAGTTGTTTTTATTTTATGAAATTTTAAGTCGGTAGGTAGTTCATGATCATTTTTTATTTCAATAATTTTGGTGTTGTTATTTAAATACCTTCAATATGCATATTTTGTAATGTGAAAATCAAGTCCTTTCATTTGATACCTTACACGGCAAAGTTGAATTATTATTTTTTCGATCATCACGTTATGTCCTCAAGAGGGCGCTATGTACATTTTAATGGAACGTCACATAACCTATAGCCATCGCGCCATCAATACGCTTCTAACAATACCTCATACATCAAAATCTATCAAGCCGTTTAGGCTACAGGAGGGAATAAAGAAACAGACAAACATACATATATACATACATACAATCAAAAAACATTACCCTCCTCCTTCGGCAGTCGGGTAAAAAGGAGTAAGACAGGGGGTCATTCTGAACTTTTGCTCTACGAGTTTTGGAAATTAACAAAAAAAAACCTTTTTCATAGAAACTTTGTTGGACATGTGACTTTTTACCATGGAAAACGAATATTTTTTTCGCGAATTTGCAAATCTCGTAGAACAAAAGTTGTTCAGAATGACCCCTTGAGTCATCCCCTTTTGGCTTAGTATAGCCCTTTTGCGACACTATGTATTTACTTTGCTTTGTCGTCGGGGTTCAGTTGGCTGGAGGATGCCCGAAACTTATTATCTACACTTTAATACTTTTAGTTACCTTTCTACAAGTAAATACCACATTTGTTTGAGAAAGCTAATCGGGTTCCGAGTATAGAGTAAAGTGGCACCCCTATTAATTTCTACTCTTTCCTGGTGCCTACCAGTGTAAGTAAGAATTATACTTACTTACCCTAAAATCACCCAAAATGTACTTGAACATAATTGTCAATAAAGTTGGCGAGTAAAAGTTTATCGACCCACTGTGCAAACTTACATGTGTGCGTGTCACTGCGTGTGCTGTGTGAAGAGCATTGAAAACCCAAAATTGGCGCGGCACGTCACCCTGTACGGGCCCTTAACCAGGGCTGTAGGCTGTGACTATTCAAACTAATCCAAAATCATATAGGTAAATCGGTTCAACCGTTCTAGAGTTATAAATATAGATTCCTGATTGCTAATTAGTTCCCCTTTTCCCCACAGAGGGCAGCACAGTGAACTTCAAGCCGCTGCACGTGGGAGGCCCTCCGCCGAAGCTCACTCGAGACCAGTTCAAGCAGATCAAGAAGGCCCGGGTCGCCAGCAAGATACACGACTATGATGAGGAGAAGTTTGTTGTGCTTGGTGAGTGGAATATATGCAGATTTTTATAATTATGTACGTGCAGGGTGTTTGCTGTTAAAGTGGTATACTAAGCCAAAAGTTGTTCAGATTGAACCCTTGAGTCACCCCTACAACTTAATTCGTTCTACGATTTTTGGAAATTTTCGCGATTTTTACACTATAAAACAGTCACATGACCTTCAAATGTTACTATAGAGAAGCATTTTTTTACTAGTATACCATTTTTGCAACACTATAGATTGAAGTTATAAAACTAAAAGCATTTTACAAGAAGCCTGTGCAGCGATTACAAGATTTTCGAACCTCCGTTTACTTTGCGTATCGTCAACTATCACTAGCAAAATGTAAGGCAAATTATGACAATGGGCAGATTGGGACCACCCTCCAATAGCATTAAGACTAACATCGTTGGATAGGTCTTGTCAATAGGAATAACTTTTGCTATGACAGCTTTGTTGTCACAGTTGTCCGTTCAGAGATATTTGACTTATAAGTTCCGATACTCGTCAGTTCATCTTACTGCTATTGGAGGCTGGACCACCCTCCAATAGCATTAAGGTTAACATCGTTGGATAGGTCTTGTCAATTGGAATAACTTTTGCTTTGTCAGCTTTGTTGTCACAGTTGTCCGTTCAGAGATATTTGACTTACAAGTTCCGATACTCGTCAGTTCATCTTACTGCTATTGGAGGCTGGACCACCCTCCAATAGCAGTAAGGCTAATGTCGTTGGATAGGTCTTGTCAATAGGAATAACTTTTGCTTTGACAGCTTTGTTGTCACAGTTGTCCGTTCAGAGATATTTGACTTATAAGTTCCGATACTCGTCAGTTCATCTTACTGCTATTGGAGGCTGGACCACCCTCCAATAGCAGTAAGACTAATGTCGTTGGATAGGTCTTGTCAATAGGAATAACTTCCAGCCTCCAATAGCAGTAAGATGAACTGACGAGTATCGGAACTTATAAGTCAAATATCTCTGAACGGACAACTGTGACAACAAAGCTGTCAAAGCAAAAGTTATTCCTATTGACAAGACCTATCCAACGACATTAGTCTTACTGCTATTGGAGGGTGGTCCAGCCTCCAATAGCAGTAAGATGAACTGACGAGTATCGGAACTTATAAGTCAAATATCTCTGAACGGACAACTGTGACAACAAAGCTGTCAAAGCAAAAGTTATTCCTATTGACAAGACCTATCCAACGATGTTAGTCTTATTGCTATTGGAGGGTGGTCCCAGCTCCCATATATTTTTGCCCATCCTCTTTTGTTAGTTCCAAAAGTGATTATTTTTCCATATGTTTGTGTAGTATCGAATTGACAACATTTCAAAATTTTATACAGTTGAAATTCGAAAACCATTTAGAGATATGGCTCTAATATTCACAAAAAAAAAATGTTTCCGATTTTTCTATTGATTTATTTCAGAGAAAAACATAAAAATCTAAATTATCATTCGTGACATCACGATGTGGCATAATAAATAAACGCGCTTTTACTTCTAAAACATGAATTCAATTCAATTCAATTTTGGTTGAATGGCTCTTTGCCGTGTGTGACTAACACGGCTAACTGGGCCAGAGTCACGTGACCAATGCTCACAGTATTGGAAAGCAGTCGTTACGGTTATTTTAGACTATTTACACAGTTAAAACCTGAAACAACCAGACAAACACAATATATACAAACAATAAGTGGACATCACAAGTAATGGTTAGATTTGTTAGTATATATGTACAAACACATTTACAGTTTAATATTGTTAGTCTTAAGGAATTTGTACAGTATATTAACAAGGGGAGTATGTACAAGGGTAAGAAGATAGTTAGTATTTACAGGTTTGGGAATGGTGGGGGGGAGGATGTCATATAGGGAGGTTTGAAGGTTGGGACATTCGAAAAAGAGATGATCAACAGATCCTTCACTGGCACCGCAGTCGCAGACAGAGCTATCACGGACCCGAATCCTAGCCAAGTGCACCGGGGTGCACGCGTGGCCCAGACGCAGTCTACAAAGAGTGGAAGTTGCTGGTTTATCTAAGTGTTTTGCTTTAAAAAACCATGGCTTTTTTGGGATATGAGGTTGGATATGGGAGTAAAATTTACCTTTAAAATTCCTAGAAGTGTCCCAGGACACTTTCCAGGATCTATCCAGCCTCGGTCCTGCGAGCGAGGCAAGGTCATGGGCAAAATTTTGGTAATGAGTGTCCAGGCCCAAGCTAACGGCATCCTTAGCAAAGGAATCTGCACACTCATTACCAATAATACCACTGTGCCCAGGTATCCAAGCGATAGCTACTTCTATACCCTGAGTCATGCAACGGAATAGGGTTTCTCTAATTTTTAAAATGATAGGGAATTTGGATTTGGATTTAAAGGGAAAGGAAATAATTGCTTGTAATGAACTGGCCGAATCAGAAAGGATAATAGTTTTGTTAAGTTTGTGTGACTCAGCGTACAGAAGCGCCTCGAGAATAGCTGTTGCCTCGCCCGTGAAGACCGAGGACTCAGGGGGACGCTTAAAACTGAGTGCAACTTTGTACTTGGGCAGCCATACGGCCAAACCCACGTTGCTGTTTTCGGAGAGTTTGGATGCGTCAGTGAATATGGGGAGCCAGCCTGGCCACTCTGAATTGAGTTTCGCACTTAGAGCTTTTTCAGCGGCAGGAGAGTCTTTACTGATACCTAAATCCATTACTACATTGGGCTGAAAAACTAAGGCGTCGTAAGGAACATCAAACAGAGGGTAAATACTAAATTTGGATGTAGGGTGGGGGAGGTTAGAAGAAAAGATATAAGTTTTTAGTAGATAGGAAAGTCCATGGGTTTCTTGAGCATTACACAGACGCTTAAGGATATCAAGTTTGGGCAACAAAGGATGGGAGTTAGATTGCCAGATTCGAAAGAAAAACCGATCACATAAGTATTGTCTCCGAAGTGAGAGAGGAGGGTCAACACACTCAACCTGGAGGGCATTGGTAGGGGAGGATTTCATCGCACCTGAAACTATGCGAAGGCACTTGTACTGCACTTTGTCAATTTTCTCCAGAGCTGCTTTATTGCAAGGGTCTATAATGAAGGCAGCATAATCGAAATGGCTCCGGACAATCGCATTATATAGCAGTTTTTGTGAGTAAGGGTGGGAACCCCACCAAACACCCGACAGTGATCTGAGGACGTTGACACCCCTCTCACACTTCCGAGCCACATAGCTCATGTGATGGGTACCCGATAACTTGGAATCCAATATCACGCCTAAGAATTTTACTTCACTTGATACAGCAATTGAATCTTCTCCAATAACGATGTCCACGTCAGGGACGTTGCGCTTCTTGGTAAATACGACTGCTGTACATTTTTGAGTGGAGAGGGATAAGCCATGTCGAGTCAGCCAGTCCGAGAGGTATCTTAGGGCCAGGTTCAGCTGGACATTTGTCTCTCCTAATGAAGAAGAAGCGTGGTAGAGTGCAAGGTCATCAGCATATTGTAAAATGTCGCAAAAGCAGTCAACGGACCGTTCAAGATCGTATGTATAGAGGCTGTACAGGAGAGGGCTCAAGACTGATCCCTGGGGGAGGCCTTTCCAAACAAATTTTGGGTGGTCTAGGGAAGATGATGGGGATTTTATAAATATGGATCTCTCCATTAGTAGGCTGCAAACAAGACGGGTAAGCTTCACTGGAATACTCAGCTGGCGCATTTTCTGCCTGAGCACAGGAAGAAGTACGTTGTCGTAAGCAGATGCTACATCAAGAAAGACACCCACCAGGTATTCTTTCCTCTTAAAGGCAATTTGGATGTCTGTAGTGAGTATCGCAAGGCTGTCCAAAGTACTCATGCCTTTCCGAAACCCAAACTGGGTTTTGGCTAAGATACCTTTGTTTTCGACTAGCCATTCGAGCCTGCACTTTATTATGTGTTCGAGAATTTTAGCCAAGGAAGAGGATAGGGCGATCGGTCGACGGGAGTTTGGATCACGAGGGTCCTTTCCGGATTTCAAAATAGGTACGACTATTTGTTTACTCCATGAGCTCGGAGTAACTCCGTACTCAAGGAAGTAATTTATCAGCTCCAAGTAGACCTGCTTGACCTTGAGGCTTGATTTTGAAAGAAACGAATATGGAATGCCATCAATGCCTGGAGTTGAATCGGATAGACCTGATAGAGCAGATTGAAGTTCGTCCATAGAGAACGGTGAATCCAATCTGTCTGAAGATTGTATAATAGACGGGGGAGGAGGAAGAGAATCATAGTGTGGGACATATGGAGGGGCCAGCTTGTCGCTGAACCCTTCGAGCCATACAGAGGGATCATTGGATGTGATGTTTTCGACGTTCAGAGATCCACGGAAACGTCGAATGTATCTCCACACTAAGGAAGGGGGAGATCTGGGGGAGAGACGTTCACAAAACCTGAACCAGCCCTGTTTCTTCTTTTTTTTAAGAAGCCTTTTAGTGCGAGCCGCAATGTGTTTATAATTAATAAAATTGTCCATGCTCATGTTTGAGAGATAAACACCCTCAGCATTATTGCGCTCGTCTATGGCCGTGGTACAGTCGGAATCCCACCAAGGCGGTGAGACTCTTTGGCATTTGCGAGTTTTCTTGTTTTTCGCTGAGGATGTCAATGCTCTCTCAAACATGTCGTAGTTGGCGAGAAAATTGTCACTAGTACAGGGCTGGATCAGGCTAAGTTTATCTTCTACTGATGAGATGAAGATGGACCAGTCTTTCTCGCCAACCATGTACCTTGGAAAGGCACATCTGTCGGTAAGAATGCTGGACCTGTTGGGAATAGTGATTGAAATGGGAAAATGATCACTTCCAAAGGTATTTGGAAGGACCCTCCAGAATATTGATGATGAAAGAAGAGGAGAGCAGAAGGATAGATCCACTGCACTTTTAGGGTTTTGATGAGGATGGACTCGACGGGTTGGAGACCCGTCATTTAAAATGCAAACATCTAAGGTATCAAGCACGTCTAAGAGGGCGACAGAGAATGAGTCAGTACGATAAGAGCCCCAAGAGGAATGGTGGGCGTTAAAGTCCCCCATGATCAGGAGGGGATGGGGGAGGGAAGAAATTAAATTGTAGAAAGAAGGAAGAAGAGAAGGGTGAGGATCAGGGAAGTAGACGGACACGAATGTAACGCCTATAGCCCTAAGAGCCACGACGTTAAACTCCTGCCCGTGGGGAGGGATAGGGATAGAAGAAAAGGTAAGGGAACGCTTTACTAGCAAAGCGCACCCAGCATACCCGTCATCCCTGTCATCCCGCAGACATGAGTAACCAGAAACCCGAAAACGGGAACCCGGCACAAGCCATGTCTCCGAGATGGCAAGGACAGCGGGCTTGATGTCATCAATTAATGTGAGCAGTTCGCTTTTCTTGCTGTTAATGCTCTGAGTATTCCACTGAAGAACCCGGATCGGGTTCGCAGCCATTGGGGATGGGTTCAGAGCCATTGTGGCATAGAGACGAGATAACTTGTAATTTTTGGGCAACGTTGGGCGGTAGGGTGTCACTGAATTTAGCCAGCAGACTAACAACCAGAGACAAGAGGTGGTCAAGCAAATTGTCGTTAGGAGTGATTACACTCAGGGCACTTCCATTAGGAAGTGAAGAAGATGGAGAAGAGATGATAGCCTGATGGGCAAGTTTGTCGTATCCAGGACGAAGGGGAGACCTAGGCCTGCGTTGTGTGACTACAGTTTTTTTGTAGGAACGGTTGGGAGACTGGCCATTTGGTTTAGTTGAAGCGACTTCAGCAAAAGACTTTTTGCTTGAGGGTAAGCGAGCATCTGCCTCAGCAAATGAGATGCTGTCCTGCGACATAAGCACTTTAATTGATTTTTGCCTTGACTGTTCAGGGCAATTCTTGTCAGTTGAGGGATGATTACCAGAACAGTAAAGGCATGTTGGTTGGGAAGTATTGCACGATTCACCCAAGTGTGGTTGAGCACACTTGAAGCACCTTGGTTTTGAACGGCATTGAGCCTGGGTGTGTCCAAATCTACAGCAGGCATAGCATTGAATTGTGGGGTAAGTATACCTCACAACTTCTACTACAGCCCGGAAGGAGTAAATTTTCTCAGGTAGATATTGTCCCCTGAATGTAATCACTACATTTTGTGTTGGGACGTGTGTTGTTATACCTTCGTTGACCACCTTTCGGCTGAATCTGCGGGCTTTCAGGACAACCCCACAGCCATGTGGGAGATCAAGGGAGTTGACAAAGTCATCTAGTGATAGATCCACCGGGACTCTTTTGGCCACACCCATTCGGGTTATGTTGTATGTGGGGATTTCAGCTTTAAATTTGTTTGGTGCAAGTGCGGGATGATGGACAAATTCATTGGCTGCCTTTGCGGTCTTAAACTCAACTGAGACTCTGTTTCTACCAGTCATTTTTACACCATCTCGTGTTATGTCAGCTACTTTGTTTTGATATAAAAATTGACCAAACTTGATAGCCCTAAGGGGGGCACCAGAAGCAGGATTTCCTGATTGGATCTCCTGACTAACATTAACAAGAAATGGACCTGCGTCTGTTTCGTCGTACACCTTGGTGGCGTCGAGGCTTGGGTGGGTATAGATAGTCTGGATGCTAGCGGATGCCAGATCTGGACTAACAATAACGCGCTTACCTTGCGTTTGCGGTAGTTGATCATCCCTGGGACGCTTTCGCGTCTCCTGGGACGGTTCCGTGAACATCGGGGGGGATAGCGGGGGTTGATCGGGTGTAAGCATTTCGCCATCAGGGGGATCCGGCGGGAGCCGGATCGGAGGATCCGAATGATGCTCCATTATTTAGAATGGAACCGACACTTTTAGAGAGAAGGGATTTATGGACGAACACAACACTAAACACTTACCAGCACCACAATTACGACAAAAAACAAGAGTTAACTGGTTAAATTGACCCAGAAAGGGGTCCAAGAAACGCGAAAATTGAGGAACACGTGAGCACCAACCAACGCGAACCCCGGAAAAAGCTAAAACATGAACAAAAAAAAAAAAACATGTTATGTCACTTTGACAATGACAATGACAAACATCACTCAAATGTCTGTCACTTTTATGTGTCCTTGTCAATGACGGAAGTTCCTGATTGGTCCTTGCCACAATATAAAGTTGAAGTTGAAGTTGATTGGTCCTTGTTCATGTCAAGTTAATGCATAGTTAATGTCATCCAACTTTTTTTTTTAGGTTAGGCAGGCAACAAAAATAGACGCATTTTTCCTGAAATAAAAATGACATATTATGTATCTAGCCTATCTGAAACCTAGTTAAACATTGTGAGATTTGGCGTTTCGACTTTCTCCGTGTTCGGCATCATAAGGGTCACAGTGACAGTTAAATAAAGTCAATTTTTCTCTCCACCTTTAGTTTGCAAGGTGCGGGTGCCTAGGTATATAAATAGAGTGAGTCGCCCGCGCGCCTCAGTTGTAATATCACCATGCAGAAATGACTAGGTTTCAGATAGGCTAGATACATAATATGTCATTTTTATTTCAGGAAAAATGCGTCTATTATGTAGTCTGAGCCTATCTGAAACCTAGTTAAACATTGTGAGATGTGTTTATTATCGCATGGTGGAGAGAAAACCAACTGTGACCCATAAGCTACTGATGAGTGTATCAGTAGATAAATATTTGAATCTATAAATTTATAATGCATAGATTTCTAGGTAATAGATATACTAAAAAGAAAGGTATAAGTATACATAAGACTTAAGTACTTCCTTAATATTCCTGACTTGTCAGAAAGTTATGGAAGGTATGTACCTATACATATAGGTAGGTATTTATACATATGGATACACACAGTGCCTCTTCGAAAGCAATACTTATAAGTAATTATTGATCAAAATCTTGTTATTGTCAAGGCAATATTTTTAACATACACTAGCCGAATGGATGGAACCAGTGAAATACTTTGCAACAATATTTAAAAGTTGTAAAATGTAGAATATCGATCCAGGCCGCTGGGGCTCAGGTCAGCACATGCTGACTAGGGTATGTAATTCTGGACTGACCTCAGAAATGCAGCAGCCGACCCTGGAGCCTCGAGGACCTGCTCAGTCAGCCCTGTATGACGACACGGCCTGCAACACCTGGCGCGGCATCTAGTCCTTGGAACGAGGAGTGGTGCTTGAAGGGAAGATAATTTTACTAAATATCTCAGCCTCATCAGCTACTGGAAAAGATTAGATGAAGGCTGTGACACTGGCGGATAACTAAGTATTCAGTTTTTCAAAACATGATGCAGGTCACTATATTCATATTCTAGATTGACAAGTAACACACAGTCTAATTTTGTATTCTAACTAACTCGGCGGTTAACGAGTTCCTGTGCAGTCCTACTAGGAAGGAAAGTTATTTTATAAGCCTTTGCACCGATTTTGTGGGCTACTATCATTCTGTATCATCATGTGTGAATATTATGAGCTCTGGCAGCATTCCTTGGTAGATGACATCAATTAATAAAGATTGATTAACACAACAATAACAATTATAATAGTTGATAAATGAAACCCGGCTAACATGTCTTAACTGGGTAAGTAAATGATCAGTCATGCCACCAGGATAAGTAAAATGTTCAGTACTTCATATGAAAAACATTAACAAGGTCACCTTTAGGTATGTTCGTCAACACTAAGGGCAGGTCTCGGCCAAAACCTTAAGGCTTCGCCTTGTTGCAACTTCAAAGATACGTATGTAGGTACCTACTTACATTGTTGTAGGTTCGATTTTAAAACCATTAAGTCAACCTAGATAAAACAAAATAAAATAGCTCGATTAAATAAAGATGGTACGTAAAGATGTTAGTTGTACCTGATCAGACCTGATGCAACGACAGCCAACATAGACTCTCTAATCTGTGGAAGCAACAATCATGGTGGCGGGAACATGGACAGTTGGACGAGCCACCTCGAGCCTGACTTATCAATCAGAACTGACAGTTCGCCAACAGCAGATAGCTTGCGGCTATCTATAGGTAAACTTAGGTAGTTAGCTATACCCAAGAAAAATTCCTTGGACATCGATATTACAGTGGAACTGCGAATAACTGTGACATTCTTTAAAACAAAAAGGCTTGTTGTGGTTGTCCAGCTAAGGAAGGTTACCTACTTCAGCGACCTGGTATTGCATTCTGAAAGAACTGCGAAGAGCTACTATTATGACTAATAATTATTACTTATTTAGAAAGTTTTCAGCAAACTCTAATAAATCAAGCAGCTACCACGTCACCGCTGCCCGGTTATAACTCTGTACTAGCTTAGTAGATATATATACCAGTTCTAGCCTTCAGCTAGAGGCCAGGAGCTCCTAAATGAGATGCGAGTACGAGCATGACACAAGTAATTTTTTACTCGGTAACTAGTTACGTAACTAACTGAAAGATCCATAAAACGGTTGAGGATTACTAAAATGGAATTGTGAAAACGGCACGTCTGCATCTTAACCAGTCAGTCTAAGTAGTTTCAGCAGATACAGTGTTGAAAAATAGTTATGAAACGTTTGCGCCAGAATCAAATTAAAATACATTTTCATTAGAGAAGCCGTTTAGGCATGAATAGGTACTTTCACCCTTTGGATTGTGCTCCAAATGATGACCTTCGAAATTCATAGAAATTTAATGACGACTGCCATTGTTTATTATCTAGCCCCGTACATTGAGTAGGGCTGCGGCTACACGTGATGTGATACACAGTACACAGTAGGTATATGCATGTTCCCAGAATAGTGGAAGTTATAATTTTACCAAAAGGTAGTCGTCTCGTGCAAGAGCACCGTTACTCGATTTATTCGATACACAACTAGTAGACAGCTGCTGCGTAGGAGGTTCACGCATTTTTCAACAAAGAGCTCGGATACACACTCACAATCCACTGGGACATAAGGAAGACAGCTAATATGGTGCCACTCAGAAACCGCGATGACACTCCGATCATGATCACCCGACAGTAGGATCATAATAAATTCGGTAACTTGTGAAGCGGTATGGTATAGCAACAGTGACTTTCACGAAATCAGGAATTAGCTCAGTGCTTTTAGGATGAACACTCGCCGGTGGGATTCACTTTGCTCACAGACGAGAAAAGAAAATACTCAAAGCTGGAATCTGCCGATGTGTCATGACACTTAAGATAGTGTCTGGGGGGTCACTTTATATCACGAAAAACGAACTTTCAGTGCACTGCGGCGCGAGCTATCTGTTTGTATGTATTAAACGTGCCGATTACCTACACGACAGCTCTCGTTCGTTCGTTTCTCATCAGTATAAAGTAACGCTCCTGTACTTACCGTGCGTCACCATTCCCATGAGCAGTCCAATGATCTTTAGGCAGTTTAGAACAAAAGCTGCATTAGACAGTTTCTTCAGCAGAGACATCGAAATAAAAAATTGATTGCACAACTATCCCCAGGAGCAGTCTACAGGTCACTTTGGGCAGTTCAGAAGAAAACTCCTTTAATAGAATACCCTACCTCAGCGGAGGCATCAAATTGAAGTGCTATAACACTTTTAGAAGCGGTGCACGTACGTTACCCGATTTGTCGTCATCCATGCCGATGCGGCTACGGCGACTGCAGGTGGTTACTCAGTCTTCGTTGGTGTGCCCTTGTATGGCTATGCTTGGCAGTAAACGTTCGTCTGCATATGCCAAAATCACTGATGAATAGCGCACGTTACTCGATACCTTCTAAATAAGTCACTCCTAATGATGGCTGATGATGATGATGACCGTGCTAGCAATAGTGCAGGCGGTTCCGCTGAGCATAAAATCTCTTCCCAGACAGGGGGCGTTTGGATCCGGCAACCAGAACAGGAGTGCCAGGTGTGCGCAGCGATGCAGGTGGGACAACACAGCGGCCAGGGCAGGAGTACATGGTTGGGTCTATGCAGCGATGCAGGTAGCACAAACCGGTGGCCAGGGCCAGGACCGGGTGTACGCTGCGATGCAGGTGGCACGAGACGGCGGCCAGCGCAGGAGCACAGGGCCGGGTGTATGCTGCGATGCAGGTGGCACGAACCGGTGGCCAGGGCAGGAGCGCAGGGCCGGGTGTACGCTGCGATGCAGGTGGCACGAGACGGCGGCCAGCGCGGGAGCACAGGGCCGGATGCAGGTTACACGAAACTTCAATTTCACCGAATCGGCCTGCCTACCCTTCAGCGGGTAGGTACCGGCGGATCACATTACTCGCCGCACATGCCACAATGTCCCAACATACTGAAACTCGGAGCCACGTGCTTCCTGTAAAAAATCCTATGACGGTCCTGGAAAGCTCCTGTTTGTAAAGCCTTACATAAGCTATAATAAAGTGCATTATTGTAATAGCAAAGTTTTTATCAACTGTTTTCTAAAAATATTAGAAATTGAGGGTAGAAAAATATATTTTTATTATTTTTTCCTGTATAAAATAAACATTATGCTTTACTTAAAGCGATCATTAATGTAAGTATCTAGCTCAGGCGCCACTAGTAGGACCGGAATATGTGATCAATCATCACCACGACTATTGAATCGGACCCTACTGCGTGGGATAAAAACCCCAAGCGCCGGAGCATTATGACCAGTGGCTGAGCTTTTAAAAGCAGTAATTAATAGCATTTTACTCACGGCTTATCAGCTCAAACCTTCGTTGCGAAATCCTCAGCAATGGCTGCGTGCGCAGCAGCCGGTAGTCCTCGCTCCCCGACGCCACGTGTCGCGGCGGCCGCGCCCCGCGCCGCCTGGTCCGCATCACGCTGCTCCCGGCAGTGAGGACTCCGCAAATTCAATATTATATTTTTCCTCGTTCGGAGCGAAGCCGACGAGAACCGTGGCTACATTGAGCCATTTTGCCGAAGTGTTCACTTCAAAAATCAAAAACCAACTGAGGCGCGCGGGCGACTCACTCTATTTATATACCTAGGCACCCGCACCTTGCAAACTAAAGGTGGAGAGAAAAATTGACTTTATTTAACTGTCACTGTGACCCTTATGATGCCGAACACGGAGAAAGTCGAAACGCCAAATCTCACAATGTTTAACTAGGTTTCAGATAGGCTCAGACTACATAATATTTTTATCCAAAGCCTCGACGTGACGTCACTCATACTAAAAATATTTTGAACTTTGAAATTAAAAAAATATATTAAAACATAGAAATATCAAGAAATAAAAAAATACGGGTCATCTAAATTTGTGATATCTCGTCGAAAATAAAATAAAATCGGTGAGCATTTTATTTGAAATGTTGTCAATTGCCACCTTAGCCCGTGGTAGGCCCTCTGTAGAGCGTCATCGTGATCCTCGAAGTTTGACTCTTTGTATTAGTTTGATTACGTATCAGTTGTCACGATGACGCTTGCAAGCTACTTATAAACTTACTAATTTATTGAAAAGTAGGACGTTGTAGCTATTAGTTCTTTGACGGAGAGGGACAAAACGTCCTATAACTTTTCTATGAATAAGGGGGTTACAGTTAGATAGATGAATTCGGGGGTATGACTATAATGATGATGATTCTTGGATTCATACCTACGACTAAAATGTTTTTTTTTCTATTACAGATCAAGATTTCAGCACTGATGTTATAGAATCCGAAGAGCCTGTTAAAACACCGACTCGAGCCAAGGAAATAACTCAAAAGAGCGGCGTGTTGAATGAAAACGATCTGAACGACTTATTGAATGTAAACGAAGAGGATTTAGTGGATTACTGACGACAGTGAGAGGTCCTAAAGGTGGCAGTTGGCGGACAATGCGACATGTCTTCGTATGCTGCTGTAATGTCATGTAGTCAGCCGCCAATTGGTACCCTTAGTGAATGATAAAATGTTCGGCTCTTGAGCATATTAGGGATACAAAATTTAAGCTTTTGTATTTGTAGGTGAATAATACAATAATACATTTACAAAATTTTGCTTCTAAATCTTGGACAAAGAGCGATCCGTATGTATCAAAATGAATTAGGTAAGTACTTACTTACCAAACGTAAATGTATACGTACATTTATCACATTTAATATAAATCTTATAAACATATGATTTAGGTTTAAGTTCAGGAATTAAGCGAATGAATTTGATTTAAGTGTTAAAATGTTTGATTGTATTTGGTTGGAATTATTGAATAAACGAGTATTGTTTATTAACCGTTGCTGTTTTAATTGCATTCCCAGTTGTGCATTACTTACCATTCTTACCACATTGTGTTGTGTGTGTGTCAAAAATAAACAATAAATAACATTGTTTTTAAACACACTTTTATTTTAAAATGCTCTATTACACTAGAAGCTAAGACATTCAAATTGGTTTATAAATTAACAATTTTAATATGTACTTTATAACAAAACCATCAGATGTTTCCAGGTTAGGTACAGTTCGGTTCAAACAAGTAGGTAGTCCTTAAGTTGTCAGCTATAACTGACTATACTTAACGCTAAAATTGTACCTTGTCAAACTAACAAACCACCAAAAAGTGAATAGGTAACTACCTACATTCTTTCTTTTTATTAGACGGTTTGTTACATCGACAAGGTACAAAAGTGTTGTAGCTGACATCTTCAGGGACATCTACTATATTTTGGCAGAATTGTACGGTTAGCATAATTTTCTTTTGGGCAAATTGGGCAATAATTTATGTGCATATTTATTTGTTCACATTATTTAAACACGGTTTCTTAAATAATCCTTAGTACATTATTGTTGTAAAATACTTCGATAAAGAATACATTTGGTGTTGCAATAATAATAAAAGAACTAAAATAAATTATGTCTATATTAGTAGAAACACACGGATTTCTATGGAATAAGGCATCTTAAAAGTTAAATAAATATGATGGGCATTACTGAATCTCGCATTTATAATAATTATAGATTGTTAACTGATATTAATAACCAGATTAATGTAAATTAATAAAATTATTTAAGCTTAACTTACTTATCATCACTAGGTTAAATATATTTTTATGTACAATAACTAACAAAATTAATTATTTAATTTAGCGTTGTAAGTCCTTAAGAGTAATATTTTTACAATATGTTTTTATACTATTATAAAATACACGACACGTATTCGTAATACCTACCTACAATTATATTAAGAGATTGCTCTTATATATTATTTCAAGCCAGTTGATAAATATATATATTTATTCGATGATTTAATTCATACGGACCGTACAAAGCAAACTAAATTGGCTGTAGGTTACGTTTTTATATTTTAATAACGAATGGGTAAAATAATTTAATTGAGTATGTACAATGTTGAGAAAACATTAGTCCACTGAACACAATTGAAGTATATAAAATCTAGGTAAGTAAACTCCAGTATAAGTAATTCATTATTTTAATAATTAGTTAAGTAGAATGACATCGTTTAGTCAAATCACTGACTATTTTATCAACGTCTTTACTTACATTATCATTAGGATTTATATCTCAAAGACAAGTTTAGTAGGTAGTCTAGGTAGTAATTATTAATTTCGAGTTTTATTTAAGATCCGAGCTAGTAGGTACTCCTCAAAACATGTTTGCATTTCCACAGAAACTAATTCTATGAAAATGCTGATCTGAAGTATCGTCTCAAATAAGCATAATTATGTGTGTAGCAATACCTACTTAAAAATATCGAAGTCATTACTACACATCTACTAGAAAGATGCTGCTTCTTATTCGTATTCTTAAAACGCTTTATCTTGTACATGATAAAAAGTCAGATCGGTTACATTCCTGTAATTTCAAGTGTCGCTTATTTTTTCACCACTTCTATATTCAAGACGTAGGTAATCCAGGATATTTCTGACCAGCATGGCATCGCTCACGCGTGGCACCTTTGTGCATTTTCATCCTAGTTCCCATTAAAATTTCCCACTTGGGATTTTCAACAGCTACATAGCGAGCTTCCAGATTTTAAAAAGTCCTTTCATTATTTAAAGTTCTCAAAGCTGCCACTGTACTATCACGAGTGATCTACCATCACATTCCAGCTATTATAGAGGTATGTACAAGCTTTCAGATCTTAACACGGAGTTGCACAAAGGAACTTTAAGCTAATGTCGGCATTACACGACATCGCCTACAATACTATTGCTGCCTTGCTTTGGCCGTATGCTAACAGAAAGAGACAGACATAGATTTAACGCCAACATTAGTGTATTGTTCCTTTCTGCCGACATAGGTAAGTCCTTCATTATTTAAAGTTCTCAAAGCTGCCACTGTACTGTCACGAGTGATGGTAGTGTAGATGAGCCAGCGGGTTGTCATACAGCGGGTAGAGCGGCGCGGGCGGCGCGGCCTGCGGCGGCGGCGCGTCGCTGTCGTCGTCTGTGGATGAGTCGAGTTGCTTGTCGCCGGTGCCGTTGCTGGAAGAGAGGAAACGTTTTGAGGTTAGGTTTTGATTTTTTAGGTTAGGTTTTGGATGGTATGTGAGTTGAAGCTGGTAACTGAATTCTGAAAGAACGTCGGTGGAGCGAAGGACGTATGGGATAGATAGATCCTTCTTTATTATTAGGTAGTATTGAGAGGTTTGGTTGCAGCTTATACGGATCGAAGGATAGCACTGGTAAAAACTGGATTCAGCAATACATAACTGTCTGCGTAGGCATAAATATCCCGGAATGGAGCACTTAACGGTTATTTACCTAACCCAATAACGTCCACACCAATATACTAAAATTAATCAGCTGATGCATTGAAAATGTCGAAGTAAAAAACGTCTAGACCACCCCTATTTTATAAACTACCTCCAGCCCTACAGCATCTGTAGAGTAACAAATAAAAATATTCGTCTATTCTTTATAAAAATAATAATAATAACAACCATCCTTTACAGACAGCGCACAACGCCGGCCGGGTAACCTGACACCGCGTCATAATGTGTTTAGAAGGACGAATCCCCCATTATAGTGGCTAAACGAATAAGTGCCGGCTTAGCATAGGATGTAGGTAGAGATATACAGGGTGTCCCAAAAGTCAACGTCATCCCTTAAAGGGCTGATAGGTCAGCTCATGAGAGGCCAGAATATCACAATATGACCTTAGTAAAAACTCGATAATTTTCGAGAAATTGACACTTTTATAAATTTGCTGAAAATCGACACCTTGGATCAGTTTTTTGCGTGCCGCCGGTGCAAACATCCATATTGTTAGAATTTGTTTGGTGTTGCATCACCCTGTATAGCTCTGCTATTAATCGCAGTCAAAAAAAATATCGAGTAATGCTGTATGTTTAAAAAAAACACGGTTTTCAAAGTCATAAAAGGTAATCGTATTTTTTTATAAACAACTTTGACTCTACATACTGTAAAAAAAATATACCACGCAAACCTGGCACCTTATTTGAAAAGATTGCTCATTTAATGCAGTTTCCAAAATGGTATGAAACGTTGCTGTTGTTTCAATGAACAAAAAAGTTATTGCTATTTTAGTACAAAACGACCTCGATGTAAAATTGTTTGAAGGAAATTTATCTGACTGAATTTATTAAGGGTAAGTCATGTTACGTTGTGTAAAAGCGTTTTACTTCATTATATCACACATAAGCACTACTCAGGAATGTACGTTACCATGCGCTACATTTATGGGGAATGTGGAGTTGCTATAGTCCACTTTCTCGAGAAAGATACTCAAAATGCGTTTTTTTTATTAACTGTGACAACGTTGTCTCTTTTCCCACTCCCGGCCACACCACCTATTTTACTTTTACTCATTCCAACATGACTTACCTTAATAAATTCAGTCAGATAAATTTCCTTTAAACAATTTTACATCGAGGTCGTTTTGTACTAAAATAGCAATAACTTTTTTGTTCATTGAAACAACAGCAACGTTTCATACCATTTTGGAAACTGCATTAAATGAGCAATCTTTTCAAATAAGGTGCCAGGTTTGCGTGGTATATTTTTTTTACAGTATGTAGAGTCAAAGTTGTTTATAAAAAAATACGATTACCTTTTATGACTTTGAAAACCGTGTTTTTTTTAAACATACAGCATTACTCGATATTTTTTTTGACTGCGATCAATAGCAGGGCTATACAGGGTGATGCAACACCAAACAAACTCTAACAATATGGATTTTTGTACCAGCGGCACGCAAAAAACTGATCCAAGGTGTCGATTTTCAGCAAATTTATAAAAGTGTCAATATCTCGAAAATTATCGAGTTTTTACTAAGGTCATATTGTGATATTCTGGCCTCTCATGAGCTGACCTATCAGCCCTTTAAGGGATGACGTTGACTTTTGGGACACCCTGTATACCTAGCACTTTCATAAGAATCATAATTAATGAGTTCGTGCAAAAATATTAAGTACCTACCTACATATCTGCAGATGTTGGTACAAAATGTACCTAACTAGGTACTTATCAAAGCATTTTAAGGTCTGGACAGGGTCGTTTTAGAGGGGATAACAGAATGGTTTGAGCAGACTTGTCAAATTTTATAGAAATCCTTGAAACTTTGTAAAAGTAAAAAGCATTTATTTCCATAGAACATGTTAACAGTGGTTCCATCTGCAAATTCCGCACTAGGCGGACCTGTATCGCGGTATTTATATAATGTTGAGCGTAACGTTTGTTCATTGCAAAATGGCTTAGCCTGTATACCTACGTAATAATTAAGTTAAAATTCACTCATTATTATTAAACTTGCATATAATATCGGTGTCATTAATTACACCATTAGGTACCGACCATTTTGCCCTCCCTCCCAATCATAACCAAAACCCCTGCCTCATTACCTTTCACCTACCAAGCATTAATTAATCCATCCAACTTCAATATCTGAAATCCTGTTATATTATAACGCGGTTGCCATCAGCCGTCATTATCTATGGATTGACGAGACGAGCCGCCCCTTCTGCCAACAGTGAAACCCGATACGCCGCCATGTTGTTTCTCTCCAGCTGGCTTTCAACTTGGACTGCTCGGTTCGACCTTTTTAACTGAAATACTGGGTCTTATACGATTATGTTTGTGCAGGTTTGTAGGTCTCTTTTTGTGTGAGACTAACTCATCTCATACCCCATAGAAGCAAACGACGTATTTGAAACGCGCAGACGATAACTTTACTGTATCGGGAACCCGAATTTTCGGCACCGTAGAAGCTGATGGGTTTGCTTCTATGATATACCTAAAAGCACCAACAAACAAAGCACCTATACAACTATACATAGGTACCCACGCCGTATTAATAGGTACGCCATAGTGCACTTTAATACCCGTTAAACGTTGTTTAATATTTTTGATCGTGTGGCATTTTTTTATGAATATGTTAGCTGACTGAAAGACCCATGTTTGCTCTAAATTACAGATTCAGACGATGAAACTATCCAGTTGCACTGACCCACTTTATTAACAAATTACATTGTCTGCGTCTAGCCCAACTGTCTAATAGTGCATGTGGGGAACCATGAACTAATTTTACATTTAATTATTAACAAATTTTTGCTAATAACTACTAATATTTTAAAATAATTGTTTATAAAAAAACATAAACATTAATTTTACACCATTTCGTAATTTGCCCAAAATGCATTTTGCCCAAATTTCCCAAACGCTATCTTTTTTGCTGATTCTATTTTTACCTAATTAACTCTACTAGCTTTGCCCTAAGTGTCGCTTGTGGGGACATAATAAAAAATTAAGTTGTCCAATGCCCAGAGTACTCCTACTTTGTTTTAATGTGCATTGAAACTGCTGAACCAATTTTTATAAAACCTAGGTAGGGTAACTGTGGCTACACTGGATCGCATAAGTATACAGTGAATCATCGATTCCGAAGTCGGACACATTCGTCATAATGTCGATATTTTTGTAGGAAAACGCGGGACAATCGACTGTTGATGAACCGTTTAGAAACTGTCAATTTAGTAAGTAACTAGGTATCTGAGATAAAAAAACAGACCTTAGGTTGGCACTATCGATCGGCATCAATCGTCTAACAAAATATCGATAGGTTACGCACCTGTTAAACGTATGACGCCTCTTTTTCCGTCGAGGGTTATAAAATATAACCAGTATAAGAGCATAAAACTACGCCATTTGGCTGGCTTCAACCAAATGTAACCCGATACTTTACTGTTAATAAGGACGAACGACACGTGAATCTCAATGTTACAGCTTTAGAATTAAAGTCGATTTTGTATTGGACGTTGTGAATAATTAAAGTTGCTTTTAATAATTTCGAAATGTCTAGATATTATTGAGCTGTAGTTTAGTTTTAGCTCGTTACCCTGTTTTCTGTTTTGACTATCGGTTTATTAACCCGTGACTGTAAGCGGGGAATGTTTTAAGTTTCCGAATGACGTACTTAGTGGTTATTGACTCTGACTACTGAGCCGAAGGTCCCGGGTTTGATTCCCGGCTGGAGAAGATATTTGTTTAAACACAGATATTTGTTCTCGGGTCTTGGATGTGCCCGTAAAATGGCAATAGATAGGCCCGCCCCCTATTACATTGGGACTAACAAAACACTGGCGAAAAGTGGGTGCAGCAATGCACCTCTGCCTACCTCACAAGGGAGTACATTAGTACAAGGTGTGAGTGTTTGTTTTTTTATGTTGGTTTCATACCCCCTTACGTTACTTATGTAGGTACCTACCTATTTAGCATTGCTGCACGACTTATCGGCAGTGTTTAATGCAAATTTAGTAAGTAAAATAGTAGTTTAGTACCTACGTTTTAAAGTAGCCTCCACGAGAGACGTATTGCTCAATCAACTGCATTATACAGAGTGTTTCAGCCGAAAGAGGTCTCAGGGGGTCAACCTGAACTTTCGCTCTACGACTTTTGAAAATTCGTCCGGCGCATCCTGTGCAGTCAGGCCCGGGTCTCCTATTACGCGCCGTAGGTCGCGTCCAGCGTCACGCCGTAGGCCGCGTCACGATGCTCACTACGTCTACGCGCCAACGTCGGCGTGTGAGGGAGACCGCATCAGTACATTTCTATAGTGAGCATCGTGACGCGGCCTACGGCGTGACGCTGGACGCGATCTACGGCATAAATAGGAGACCCGGGCCTCAGCGACTGACGCTAATCTGACTGGCTGGTCAGTGGTCAATCCTTGTACCTACCTCGATAACAAACTCTAGACACAACTACACAACCTAGTTTTTGTCAGTGACACGCTAAGAAGAAGAATACTTCAGTGAGTGTGTAGACAGGTACACTAATATATGTACACTCACGGCGGGCAATGAAAAGGTTCCACTGAGAAAAACACCAAAATACTTCTAAGCGGAAAAGGCTAGCTTAATGCCGTCTTCTGCAACATTGAAGTAGACATTGTGCAACATTCAACAGAGCATCAGGATATGACCAACTAAAAACGGTAATATTTTGAGTCAATTTTAAATTAAATCTTTGAAAAAAAATGGGTTCGATTGGTGTAGACATTTTGTGAGTGGAACTTTTTCATTGCCCGGGAGTGTACTAATCAGATTTATTTAGTTCCTATGTACCTAATCAGATTTATTAACTTATTTTATTCTAACTATTCTATTCTCTGCGGGGGTGTTAGTGCCTGCCCCTGCCTCTCTTGAATCGAATGGAACCATTGTGCATATCCCCAGGCCTAAACTGCCTTCCTAAGCATGGACCATTTCCCACCACGCTGGTCCACAGCGGGTTGGTGGGTTCACACATCTGGATGTGTAGGTTTCCTCACAAAGTTTTCCTTCACCAAAAATATTTTAATTTTTTTCTCCCATCACAGGCATTCACAGGCTTCCAGAAATTAGCAAACACGTCACATTCATTACGGAGCCACTACTCAACATGTCGGCGCGCCCACCCCGGGCAAACAAAGCTGAAATCATAGACAAACGATGGGTATAAAAAAACTTTTGGGGTTCCGTGAACTTTTGGCAATTAAAAAAAACTTGAAATGAGTTTAAAGTAACTCCTATATAATAGCCTACAGTCATAATAATATTATGATAATACCTGCATTGACAGTTCTGGAAATCAAATGAAATGTGCCTAGATTTTCTGTCAAATGTTTTATTTATTAATGTTTTTAGTTGGGTTGGGTGTAATTAATAACGCACATCAACTGCTTCATCAGGGATTGCAGTAGAGTGACTGACTCTCGATTCTTATTTCTCCAAAACTGTCTCCAGTCTTAGAAAAAATGGTCATACTTCTTATCAAAATTGTGAAAAACAAAGCTAAACTAGAGTTTACCACCGTTATTAAAGGATTGGCCGGTCAGATTAGCTTCAGTCGACTAGCCCTGCCCAGTAGTCTGGACTGTCAAGTAGTAATTCGTCACTAATTAATTTCCAGAATAAATATGACGGAACCACTCCAGTAAGAAACAAAAAAAAGATGCCGCATTTTGCCCTTTTTTTCCTTCAGTCTCGGCCGGGCACCGAACTCGGGACTTCTGCTCCAGTGACTCAGAACAGATGCGCTTTGTCCGAGCGGAAACGAGACAGGTATATTGGAATTAAGATTTTAGGGCGGCTTTTTGTTTTTATCTTTCATGGCTGGTGCTGAAAAGTGTACGATACTTTTGCTTGGATTTGGTTGTTAAATTCGTTTGTTGTAAATGGTATTTATTCCTACAAGTGTCACATTTACAGTCATCAAAAGAGACTCATCATAATCACAACCCATCACGTCACCACTACTGGGGCACGGGTGTCCTTCCAATGAAGAAAGGGTTTTAGTCCTAGTCCACCACGCTGGCCTAGTGCGGGTTGGTGGACTAGTCTATTTATAATCCCTCCCACCAGGGTTTTAATCCTAATAGTAACAGGTGAAAGATACAGAGTTTAATAATACTTATTCATACCAACCTAATTTCAATCCGTGACTTTTAAACTAATTGCTTGCGCTGGGGGATACAATTACTGAAGTAGGTAAGTACATAATTATCTCTTTTGTAGACTGTACTTATGACTCTACCGTTCTTCACGACGGTTTTTTTCGAAAATTTAATTCCCAATATCATCGCCACGTTGCATGAATATCGATTCAGCAATTCCAAAGTTAAGTGCTCCAGTTTATTGGAGGGAATTTATCAAAAATTATGCAATGCTTCTGTCCGAAGTGTACTTTAGAGTCGGTCCAAATACCCAGTAAAAAAATTGCTCAACAGCTGATTACAATATCCGACTCAGCATATCAAATGACACACATGTTATTTAAAACGTCAGCACATAGCATTGTTCTGTTGACGACACACTTGCTTTAGCTTTTTTAAATAGAGTAGCTCGGTATTAAGGTAAATTTAATACCTCTCTGTAAGTACCTACCTATTCTTCATACTTAGTTAAGAATTACGAGAAAATGTCGAATAAATAAATAAAAATGGAAATGGGTGAAGATCACCACAAGGAAGTGTCCTAAGTCCTCTTCTTTTCGTAATTATCTCAAAGTACTCACCGTGAGATGAATTTGTATACACATAGCATATAACAATGATATAGTATAGGTCATCAAACATATAAGATATATAGGTATTCCATGCTTATAGGTACTATAATAGAATATATTGAGTACTAACCTGTCTTTATGTTCAGCTTGCCTGTCCCTTTGTCTTCTATTTTTGAACCAATTTGAAACCTGAAATAGTAAATAATGGAATTTAATTTCTGATATAACGCAACGCACATTGAACTTTCCCCATCGGTTATATACTTCTTATTACGTAAGGAAGTTGTCAATTTCCCGGCTGATGATGAACAGAAGCATATCAAATCTAGTGATAATTTCTACAACCTTGGGAGCAAAACGACTCAATATTTTTTACTTCACTTGACAGAATGATAATAGTATTTGTCTACCCCGTGACCTGACTTATCCCCTTTCATTATACCCTTTTTTAACAACCATCAGTCCTAACACAAAGACACAAGACACACACGCCAAGACGTGACAAAAGTTTTGCGTCACTTTCGTTTCTCTTCGTCATTTTCGTCGTCAAACTTTTTATCACGTCTTGTCATACGCGTCTTGCGCCCCATGCTAGGCCTGCTGGTACATACCTGCACAGTGGTAAGTCCAGTGGTCTCGGCCAGCTCCCGCTTCTCGCGCGGCGAGGGGTACGGGTTGTGCATGTACCAGTCGCGAAGCACCGAGCGGGACTTCTCCTGTTGGACAAGAGGCTTTGGATAATGTTGTCTACAGCTAACGTACCATGACCATGACCGACACATTAGCAATTAACAATCCATAAGCAGTGTTGCCCGCCTTTCAAACATCTGTCAGATCCATACAAGTTTGATAAGCGAGCGACGCTGCGGTGATAAACCCCACATGTGTACAAAAGATGGGCGATTCTTTCTATACCTTGTAGTCCGCTATGAATCAAGAAGAGTCAGAAATTACAAAGAATAAATATTGCAACGTTAGCGTTGTCGGATGGATTAACCAGTCAGAGTAGCTGTCACTATCTTATACCACTGTATAGCTACCGTAACACCATCGACACAATTTAGCATTTAACAATCCATAAGCGTCGCTTACTATCTTGTATCATAAGCAGTGTCGCTCACAATCTGTCGTATCTTGTATGAATCCGACATATTTTTGACACACTAGCGTCGCTGCTAAAGCATCATTAACAGCCGCTGTGTCGGTGGTGATACGGCCGCACAGGGCTCGGCAGCTCCCGCTTCTCGCGCGGCGAGGGGTACGGGTTGTGCATGTACCAGTCGCGCAGCACAGAGCGGGACTTCTCCTGGGAAGTGGCAATTGTTTTGATTATTTAAGTACTTTCACAGAAGTCGTGAGACTCGTGAGAAACTATGGCTTACACGAAGGCACCTAAATAGGTATGTAAACACGAACGCTACCAATTTTGCAACAACAAAAAAAAACGAACACTAATACCATAATTTAGCAACAAAAAAAATGTAGCGTTGATATTCCAGCCCGACTTTAGCCAGCTGATAGTAAAAGGCGTACGGCAGGGTGTTGCGGCGTTCCATATTTATAAGATGCTGGGCGTTTAGTCATAAATGGATGATTGTTTTCCGATGATGATGACGATGCACATGATAGAGGTATATTATAGTTACATTTATAAATGTTTCTATATCGTCAATTTTCAGACAATCGCATCAACGTCTAGTCTAATCGAATGCGGTAGCCAACAAAACTGTCCTGCGATCACAAACAATTTATAATAGGTACGGTCAGCTGCATAGGTCGTTATACACTTCTGTACCTTGTCAAACTGATGAACCTTCAATATTTCAATGAATTGATAGTTGGTTTCAGAATGACAAGGTACAAAAGTGTATAGCTACTTATGCAGCTGACTGTACGTTCCGAAAGGATATGACAGCGACGCTTTTATCAAGATCTCATACAAACCCTGGTGAACCGCCTATAGAATAGTTCAACATTCTTTATAGCTGGACCCGCCTCCATGTAGCTGGTGGAGGAACAGGAACTAACCTTGAAGCAGTAGCTGGTCTCCTCGCCGTCCCAGATGGTCCGGGGCAGCGGGAACTTGCGTCGCACGCGGTACTTGCCCACCGCGCCCAGTGGCCGCCCGCGCAGACGCTCCGCTTCCATATAGTGGGCTGGTGGAGGAAGGTTAGGTTAGAAGAGGTTTATGAACAACTGTTTTCCGCAAGCTTCGATTCGCCTTAAAAAGTTTTAGGAATTCCGGGATAAAAAGCCTATATGGTAATACAGGATGTCAGCTAACTCCATACTTACTAAATTTCATTAAAATCGGTTCAGCCGTTTTGACGTTCAGAAGTAACAAACATACTCATAAACTTTCGTCTTTATAATAATTAGTAGGATAAATTAAATTTAACATAGTATCTTAATATCAGGACTTAATCAGTGCTCCCCAGGGAGCTTATTTAAGCCCGTATCCTTTCTTAATATATCTCATATACCCTACTGTTATTACTTATGCTATAAGTAGACCCAAAAAAACTTCTCACCTTTAAGCCACAACGTCTGCAACTTCGCATGGTTATGTGGACTGAAGGTATGCGACTCTAACAGCTTATAGAGCTCCTTGAAGTTGCCTCTGTGGAAGGCGACAGTGGCTTTGGCCTTCAGGGCTTTTCCTAATATATCTCGAATGCCCTACTGTTATTACTAATGCTATAGACCCAAAAAAACCTCTCACCTTTAAGCCACAATGTCTGGAGCTTAGCATGGTTATGTGGACTGAAGGTATGAGACTCTAACAGCTGATAGAGCTCTTTAAAGTTGCCTCTGTGGAAGGCGACGGTGGCTTTGGCCTTCAGCACCGACTCGTGTGCGTGGAGACGCTCGCAGGCGGGTAGGGACCAGAGGAAGCGGCCTAGGCGCTCGATGTTACCAGCTTGTTGGAGTACCTGGAGACAGTGAAGGTATAAGTACTTTGTTGATGCGATAGTGGTAGAATTAAGTATTTTTGAACGCTTCCTTAGCTATATGTTTATAGTCGGCGGTGGGACAGCCAACTCCACCTAATGGTAGGTAAGTATTTGATACTATATTGAACAGACATTTAGATTTAGATTGGTACATACAAATAGGAGTGCAAAAGGTACGCTTAACGCTTAAATTTTATACAGGGCAACATACAGTTATCTCACACATTTTTTTGACCACCATACTCTGCTGGTAATTATGCAGCAAATGTCTTAAGATTCGGTTTCTCATATGAGTAAATCTACCCTAAACATTCACTTAAGTCCTGTTAATGATAATTATTCAGCTAAGTAATCTTATTCTGATGTTCTGATTGTTGTAACCGGCAGTAAAAATAATAAATAGTGTTTATAAAGCAGAATTTCATGTACCTACTTATCAAGTTTAAAGTCCATGTTTTGTCTCTAGTATAGTCGAAATTTAGCTGAGCTAAGGTATTATTGGGCAGAAACGCCTACTACCTACATATTTTATCCTATGCTCGTGTAGAAACACGTTGTTTGCATGTTGAAAAGATGCTCGCGGAGTTTCTTGTCATGCCTTCTCCTCGGTGACAGCCTTTGTGAAATGGTGGTAGAGTAATATTATGACTATCGACAAATAATTGTAAAATTGTATGTTGAATAAACTGATAAGTATACTCAATTATATTCTATAATTTCAATGCCTATTGTAAGAGTAAAATTATTGTTTACTGATGAGGTCTTGGGTTCCAATCGAACGGTGCAGTTGATAGAAGGGTGGGTACAGCGTTAGTGACTGCGGGTTTGATACCCGACCTGGCATATATATATATTTGAAAGAAAGAGAGAAAGAGAAATCATTTAAATACTTACTTGCTAAAGGGTAAGTAATACGAAGTATAAAAACGAATGGTATAACATTCACAAGGTATACGCCCATATGATATAAATTCATTAAGTATAACGATCACTGTGCATAACAAACGAAAGGCATAATTACTAAATACATAATTTCGTAAAGAATAACGTTCAAAAAGTATAATTTCAATTGATATAACTATTAAAATGCATAACGTTCATAATATATAACGTTTATAACATATATTCTACAACGGATATAATTATCATAATGTATAATGCACAAAAAGTAAAGATTGTCGTATCGTATTTTCATTATTATTGACGTTATGTGGGGGGAACGCTCCGCTCCGCTTCGCTGCGCTCCGCTTTGGTTTCGACGAACATGTGCACCTAACACGCTCCTCCTCGCTTTGCTCGTTGTCGCACCTATCTTTAGGTTTTGGTACTAGGGTTTTTGATATTATTATTATTATTGGCGCTATGTGAGGAGACGCTCCGCTCCGCTTCGCTGCGCTCCGCTTTGGTTTCGACGAACATGTGCACCTAACACGCTCCTCCTCGCTTTGATCGTCGTCGCACCTATCTTTAGGTTTTGGTACTAGGCGTTTTGACATTATTATTATTATTGGCGCTATGTGGAGAGACGCTCCGCTCCGCTTCGCTGCGCTCCGCTTTGGTTTCGACGAACATGTGCACCTAACACGCTCCTCCTCGCTTTGCTCGTCGTCGCACCTATCTTTAGGTTTTGGTACTAGGGGTTTTGACATTATTATTGGCGCTATGTGGGGAGACGCTCCGCTTTGGTTTCGACGAACATGTGCACCTAACACGCTCCTCCTCGCTTTGCTCGTCGTCGCACCTATCTTTAGGTTTTGGTACTAGGGGTTTCGACATTATTATTGGCGCTATGTGGGGAGACGCTCCGCTCCGCTTCGCTGCGCTCCGCTTTGGTTTCGACGAACATGTGCACCTAACACGCTCCTCCTCGCTTTGCTCGTCGTCGCACCTATCTTTAGGTTTTGGTACTAGGGGTTTTGACATTATTATTGGCGCTATGTGGGGAGACGCTCCGCTCCGCTTCGCTGCGCTCCGCTTTGGTTTCGACGAACATGTGCACCTAACACGCTCCTCCTCGCTTTGCTCGTCGTCGCACTTATCTTTAGGTTTTGGTGCTAGGGGGTTTGACGGTGTTGGGTAATTAAACACAGATTATGTAATATGTTAGTATGTTTTATGAACTTTATACTAAATGATAATATATATTTTAAACGATATACGTAATGTATGTTATACGAATTGATATTAGTCCTCGTAAGTATTATATATTTACCCCCTTATTCATAGAGAAGTTACAAAACGTTTTAACTAATAAACTGTTTTGTCCCTCTCCAACAAAGAACAATTTGTTCTTTGACAGAGAGGGACAAAACAGTTTATTAGTTAAAACGTATTGTAACTTTTCTATGAATAAGGGGGTTAGATTTTATATAAAATGTACGTTATACCAATTGAATCTTATACCTTATGAAAATATAGATTTTGTTGTTATACGTAACGTTCATTATATGTTGTGAACGTTATTAAGGGCCCGTACAGGGTGACGTGCCGCGCCAATTTTGGGTTTTCAATGCTCTTCACACAGCACACGCAGTGACACGCACACATGTAAGTTTGCACAGTGGGTCGATAAACTTTTACTCGCCAACTTTATTGACAATTATTTTCAAGTAGTGATTCGAGGGTAAGTTTAATTTTTAATTACACTGGTAAGCACCAGGAAAGAGTAGAAATTAATAGGGGTGCCACTTTTCTCCATACTCGGAACCCGATTAGATTTCTAAACAAATGTGGTATTTACTTGTAGAAAGGTAACTACAGGTATTAAAGTGTAGATAATAAGTTATACTAAGGGTATACTAAGCCGAAAGGGGATGACTCAAGGGGTCATTCTGAACAACTTTAGTTCTACGAGTTTTGCAAAAACGCGAAAATAAAAATTCGTTTTCCATGGTAAAAAGTCACGTGTCAACAAAGTTTCTATGATAAAGGTTTTTTTTGGTTAATTTTTAAAACTCGTAGAACAAAAGTTCAGAATCAGTCTCACTTGTTTTAACCCGACTGCCGAAGGAGGAGAGTAATGTTTTTTGATTGTATGTATGTTATGTTTGTAAGTATATTTTTTGGTGGCAGAATAATATTTTTTCATATTTTTAGAGTTTCGTACCTCAAAAGGAAAAAAGCAACCGTTATAAGATCTCTTTGTTGTCCGTCTGTCTGACTGACTGTCTGTCACTGCCCTTTTTCTCAGAAACGGGTAAAGATATCAAGCTGATATTTCGCATAGATATGAGGAGTACCCAAAAAAAATTGGGGTACTCCCTCTCCCATACAAGTAAATTGGGGCTTGGGGCCGGTTATTTTGATGGTGTAGGTAGGGTATCGTTGAATAGGTCTTTTAATATAATAGGTATAAAAAAAAGGTTAAAATATAATTATTTGGCTTTTACCCTTAAATTTGGGGACCACACCATAGACAAATCCTAATTTAAAAAATGATTTCAATAGATGGCGTGATTTTATGTTGGGTAACTCAGAATAAGAAGTGATGATATCTCTGAATAATAATGGTTAATGGTGCTATTCCGCTGAGCATCGAAACCGGTGGGACGCTAATGAAAAGTGGTCATGGAAATGCACCAGGGTAGACCCTGCTCCTAGAACAAGGCATGAGTTTGTGATTTGTGTGCGTGAAAAGCGAGGATGGAAACTTTGAATATTTTCTTGATTTTTTTATTATTGATGCAATAACATATAATTAGTATTATTCTGAGTTACCCACCGAAGTCACCCCGTGGCAGGTTGACTAGATAGGTACTTTTGCGAATCACGCCATATATCGTTGTTTTTATTTGTGGCTACTGTCTATAGAAGAAATTCCGTCATTGACAATTTTACGTTACGAATTAATTTAGTAAACCCAGTAAACCTAACTAATCCAGAGGAAACCTAAAATATCTTTCTCTCTCTCTTTGAAAAACATACTTAATGGCCTAAACTCGATTCTATTCTATTCTCTGTGGGGGTGTAAGTACCTGCACTCATATCCCCAAGGTCTAAACTGCCTTCCTAAGCTTGAACCATTTCCCACCACGCTGGTCCACTGCGGGTTGGTGGGTTCACATATCTAGATGTGCTAAATCTAGATATGCAGGTTTCCTCACGATGTTTTCTTTCACCGTTAGAGCGATGGTATACATTGTACTTAAGTTAAAAGAACTCATTGGTACATGTCAGCGCCGTGATTCGAACCCGCATCTCTTGCGTGAGAAGCGGGCGCTTACCCGACTGAGCTACCACCGCGCCCAAACTCGATGCTTTTAGCTATTAAATCTTTGATATAAAATTCAGTCACCTCCGTGTTACTGCCCTCATCAGATCCTCACGAGACCATGCCTCAACCAGCACCATGAGACTGTGTTTTTGAATCCTAACCTAATCTTCCTACGTATTGTCATCACTTAGATCCATTCACTATATTCCTGCTCCTCATCCCAGGGCCGTGAGGACCGGAGGCACGTCAGCTTTTTAAAGACATCAGCAGCAGACTAATAGAAGTCTCAAGGGACCCTAGGGCTGGCACTTACCTATCACAAAGGCTAAGCATCGCTATATAGCGGGGTAACGCGGCCAGCGTCTTGGGTACCCTACCCGACAGTGGCAGCGATCTGGCCAGCATCTTCTTTTTAGTTTAATTTTAATTTGATATTAGTTAGTTTTAGTTAGGCATTAATAATTATAATTTAATGAAGAAGTACCATGGACTTAACTAATAAAAAAAATTATCATTTAATTTATTGAATATAGTATAAGAATTATGCTTCCTCAATTTCAAATCAAATTATGTTGGTGTCATAAAAGTTGAAAAAGTGCAATGACAACCAATGTGCAGTGATTTTGTGTCTGTACACAATTAGATCGCGAGCTGTCAGTGCCGCCTAAACCGACGTGACCCTTCTTTGGAGGCCACCGGCCGACTGAGTCATAGAGAAAAAATAAACAATTGTGTAAAGAGTGCCATCTGGAGGAGTTTTTTGTCATACTCTATACGTCATACTAAGCCTACCACGCCATCTCTTTATATTGCTCAACCTCATTGTACATACATACAGGGTGCCCTGTTGGGACACCCTGTATATATAGATATTGTTATCACAAGTTAATAGCCGGATCTCCACCAAACGATCCAATGCGATCCGATCGCCCGATCCAAGAAGTTTAGTATGTAAGATTCCTTGGATCGCGCGATCGGATCGCGTTGGATCGTCTGGTGGGGATCCGGCTATTAACTTCAATCTATAAAGATATAAGACATATTTGCCTTAACGTACATACACCACACAACAGTTATTACATTTATCAGCTAAATTTAAGTTCAATCTATTTATGTACCTACCTACATGCAACAATAAATAAAAAACAAATTATTATATAATTCTTTATTACCTCGCATATAACAATGTTTCAGTTCAGTTTTGTTCATGTCACTTTTAAAATAATATGCGAGTGGGTGTGTGTATTCCTTTCACCATGAAAACCAATTCATGTTTTGCTAGTTTATGTTTCCCAAGAGAAGCAAATCTTGTCACTTGTGGTGATAAAGTCATTTCGTCCAATAGTGCATCATTTATCCTCGCGAGGCAAATCTTTGACGACATTTATCAGTTTGGTACACATAGTATTTTAATCTTCAGCGGATATGAAGATGTCGATCGCTCTTTGCCAGTGCCGCCATTTCAGCTCGGTTCCCGTGGAACCACATGGAACCTGGATCCATATGGAATCTGTCAGGTCACAAGAATTTCATAAAAACACTTTTTGCGGATAAAGATGCTTTTTCTTGACACACCATGTTTATTTTTATTTGTAGGTATATAAAATTTATAAATAACGATATACCGAGAGTAAAGGCTTTTATTACAAAAATGTTATTTGCGAGACATTGTAAGACAACTGAACTGACACTGACACGCAATTTCTTCATAAAAGCCATAGATCATGACAATGTTAACATTCAAATACTACTTATCTATGTGTCTTGTTATTGTTCTATGGTCTTGTTGATAACGCCATCTTACATCTTTTTTGGTAGTAAGAGTAATATAAAGAGATGGCACTACCTTCTACTAAAAGTTCAGCCATTAAGGCACTGACTCCCCCCTGGACTGAGTCAAACGTCGCTTGTGTTTATGATTTTATAACACAGAAAGCCGCCATAGATATTTGTATGAGGATTTGAGGGAAAAAACTTGCTCAAGTTTGGGATTAATTTACACAAAATAGGTGTGTGTTTATTAAAAAACAAGGTATTTAGCGCCTAGTCCAAGCATTTATCCTTATAATTTGATAAGAATCATATGAAAATTCTTGATAATTACGACACAGTTGTTACAATACGGGAGTGTGATTTACTGGTTTTTCGTAATTAATTTACAGTTATCCATAAGCATTTACTTAAATTCGAATGATTCAGCACCTAGCTAGACTCTTCGGCTACCTGTGTGATTTTTTTCAAGGCTGTAGAGCATCATTTACTACATAATTCTATGACAATGCCAACCCTCGATTGCCTATTGCCGACCCTTAATGTGAAATTATACATTTCGTTTTTATACGTCGCAATACGCACCCCTTGCTAAATAAACATGCAAACCTATTTGTACTATAATAAAAGGCTTTGAGCATTAAGTCCACCCTTTGTACTTTTATTCGTAATATTTGTACAATAAAGAGTGAAATAAATAAATAAATATGGACAAAATAATGATGACAATAATTTATGAAAAAGACACGTCTTGAAAGGGAAAATAATCATTTCAGTCAAATTACTTACTGATATCAAAAGTGATAAGTAGGTAATAAATTATTTTTATGTATATACTTGCACCACAACTACCTCACAATCATATAGACTTACTCTCTTCCATCCAAAGGTTGTCTGGTAGAGATTGCTATAAGCAATAAGGCCTCCTCTTTGTACTGTTTTATTTTTATGTTTTGTTTTTTGTAATTTTTGTTCTTGGTGCAAATAAAGTGTTTTGTATTGTATTGTAAATTAAAATTATTCTGTTAGTATCAATAACATTTGGTTCCTATTCAATTCCTATTACCTACATTGATTCCATTTTGTTTCCATGATAATAATGATGTAACTGCCTCTGTGGTCTAGTGGTAGAAGCTTCGCTTCATGACCCAGAGGTCCCGGGTTCGATTCCTGGGTGGGACCATCAATTTGAGTTTCTAAATTGTGGTTCTAAGTTTGGTTAGGACATAGAAGGCTGATCACCTGATGTCCGAAACAGTGAAACGATCCATGCTGTCGGATGGGCATGTAAAGCAGTCGGTCCTGCGCCTAGCTCTCTCCAGTCGTGTCGGTCAATCCGTCCCATTGGGCTATGAGAGTGATGGAACAGAGAGTGCTCCTGTGTACTGCGCACACACTTGGGCACTATAATCTACTCCTGCGTAGATGGCTGATCTCAGTTGAGATTGGCCGCCGTGGTCGAAATTCGGCTAGGAGGACATTAATAATGATGTGACTTATTAAAAGCTTGCTTCGTTGAAGAGCGCTCATTAAATATAATTTTCAACAACTTCCGTTTGAAAGCATTATTTAATATTATCTCGATGTCCATTTGTTTACATTAATTATTAAATTAGATTAATTTATTTTCTGGGGCCCTATCGCGAAGTCCAAACGAAATAACATTTACGAAGTATACTTTATAGTGTCTAATTCACAGTTCGCGATAGGTGGAGTTTTTTTTTCATTATCACACACCGTTTTGGTTATTATTCTGAGGTAATAACCCCCCGTGGCGACCGCCCCTCACTTCGTCACAATTACTTAGGTGCGGTAAGCGATACCCTGCATTAGGGGGTTGAATCGGCAATTTCGTATGTTTGTTTGTTTCATCTTCAAGTTGAACAGAAGAATCCCTATGGTATTGTTTTTATCATGTTGAAAAAATACGCGGATATTACGGTGACAGAATTTTTATAAACAATAGGACTTTATTTCTTGGACAGTAAATCAATCATGCTAAGACCTAAATCATCATGGTAATAAATGATCTATCGCTAGTTACGTAGGTAGTGCCGATGCAGTTTAAAACTTTGCAACTTTAGTATCCCAGAAATCTGTTTTCTTGGTTATAACTAATAATATCTAGGTAGGTATCTACGATGCAACATGCATTTTCTCATTGATTCTATAAATAAAAACAATTCAAGCTCATAACGACCCTTGTGTGTTAAAAAAATCCCAAACAGCTAGGATTAAAAAGTACTCAATCAACTTTAAAATTGGAACAATAAAATCCTTAAATTTACGCTTCACGCACTGGCTGCGGCGAAACGAAAAAAAAAGTAAACCGATAAGAATCACCAACTCCACAGAGGTTGAATAGCGTTTATTGATTTAGGCCCCAAAAAGAAATAAAAAATCTACCGGACGTCCTAAGCTACATGTGGGTGCAATCCTTTGCAAATATAGCGCAAAAAAAGTGCAAATATGACAGCTGTGTAGGGGCCGATGCGAGGTACCCGTCGACTCCAATCAGTAAAGTCAGTGAGGAGTTTAGTTCACAAAATATATTAAATAAGTATTACAGAAAGATGGACTGTAATGGTTCAGTTGTAAGTGACGACTGATCTAACTATGTAAGATCTAGGTTAAGTAAACTGCTGCGTAAGACAACATAACTCTAGGTATGTGAAAAGGCTGTAGCCTGTACATGCTCCCAAGGGCACAAAAAAGGAAAAAAAAATTAAAGTACCTTAAGTTTTAAAAATCTCTAGTAAGTAAGTGTATATAAGTTAAGTTATTATATCACCTAGCTAATTACAAAATTAACAATAAAACTCTGAACCATATCAGTTTACATAGCAAAAAATTAAGTAAAATAATCAAAACTAAAAGTCAAAATTAAATCCTTTTGAGTTCGCTTGCTTCTGCGACTCAATAGGAATAGCTCTCTGGTGCATAATCTCCTGTAACTCCATTCCTTGGTTGGAGTGAGTGTGTCGACCCGCGCCGCCGCCGCCGCCGCGTGCCGCCGGCCTCCTGCCGCAGCGCGCTCGCATCCACCACCAGCATCCGGCTGTGGCTGCTATCACCAGTAGTATTGACGACACCGCGTAGTTGCCTATCTCATGCACGGATATCGAGTTCAATGTCACCTCGTGCTGCTTCTGCTCTAGAATTCGCTCCTCAAGTTCACGATGATTCTCAGTCAAATTTAGTATTTGTAAGTTTTTATCCACATGCTTCAAATTGACGGTGACCAGGTTGTTAGTAGAGTCTATAGTAGGAACTTGTATCCCGGTATCTACATCCACTCTATTGTTTCCATAGGTGTTGTATGCGTAAATAATTTCATCCTCCTTCTGCATTACGCAATCCTGTCCAATCACAATCATTCCGGTGTTATTCAATGTTGTACTGGTTTTCACCTGACCCCCGCACATTATGCGTAGTAAATATGAATCACAACAAACAAATATCCAGTGATTCGGTTTGTGCAATTTGATCCATTTTTCCGAACATGTGTCTTGAGTGTAGTTGCATTGTAAGGCATTTCCCTGACTTAACAATTTAGCTTCGCACGGAGCCGCTTTATTGTATAAGTTGTATATTGGGTGCCGCGCGTGACATAATATATTGTTATCGTCTGTTGTTATACATTGCTGCACTTCTAATTCATCCATGGCTATGTAAGTGTTTTTCACAAAATTAGTAGCGATGTAATCCATGGACCGCCTTATCGTTAGTTGACTCTGTCCAATTTTCATTGGTACCGGTATAGTGCGATATAAGACATATTCGTCATCGCTTATTAGTGGTATGTGCAGTTCAAATAGCATGTAGTTTGTTATTCTCGCTTTGACGTAGATCAACTTGTAAAGGTTGTTTATGTCTTTCCGTAGGTCTTTGACCGGAAAGGAGAGTCTTTTCTGTAATGTGGATGAAATATGACTCAGTTGATCAATCAGCTGACTGGGTGTAAACAGTCTCATATCCAAGTGTCCTCGGAGTACGTCAGTAAGTGCGTTGGTAAGCATTTCTTGCTGTTGTTTCAAGTCTGCTATTAATAAGTTCGCCGTCAGTGATTCAGCATTTAACTCATTCATTACTGCTAGTTGAAGTAATCGGTTTTCAATCTTTGAAAAATCCGATTCAGTTTCATTTATGTATTTATTGATGGTTTGGAATTGGCTGTTGATAAACTTCTCATGGCTCTTGATAAGTGAATTCTCCGCTTCAATTATAAGTGTTTGATTCCTCATGAATTCTACTTGGTAGTCATCGTTCATTTGCAGCTTTTGTATGTCTTCTGCGTACTTATCGGCAAAGTTTTGATCTAGTACGCCAAATAAGGTTCGTGCGAGACTTCCTACGCCGTTTATGTAGCCTCGTTTCTTTCTTGATGAGTGGTCAGTTAATAACATCATGTTGTTTTCTGATATCATTTTTATTTCATGTTGCAAATGATCTGTCACTTGACTACAGTACCCGACTTCTAATCTTCCACACTGCTTGCTTAAGTGATCTACAAACCGCTGAACCTTTTCCGTAGTTTGCCAGTAATTTGTTAAGTTGTAGTACACCAGTACAATCCATTCGTCGTGTATGACTTGAACCTTGGCTATTTCATCAAAGTACATTGGTCGATTAGCTTCAAATGGCGTAACTTGGTATTTCGCTGATGTTTGTGCATTACCCGTCGGGAATATCATAAGTGTTAGCATAAGTGTTGTTATAAAGTTGCACAGTCTGCTCCTTTTGGTTCTAGGCTTCAGTTTGTTAGCAGTATCTGTCTCTTTTGATTTATGTTGATCCTTTTCAGTTGGTAAGTTATTGTCAGTTTTCATTGGCAATGGAGTCAGGAATACTCTGAGCACGGAATAGAATACAAACGTGGGGATTTTATTATTCTAAGGATAGATGAGATGAGATCAAGATAAATAACATGTGAGTTTCTGGTTATTTGGGTGCTATGCTAATTTTGAGTTTTTTTTTGTGAATGGTTACCAGAAGTAAATTATTGGCCATTCAGTTAGTAAGCTTTAGAGTTAAAGTACCTAGATTAGTTTTTACGGGACTTTACTCTTAAATTTATAAATAAGTAACGTTTTATAATCTAAGGCCGTGTAGTGTAGGCACTAGGAAAACTGTTAGCGTTGAGATACTGAAATAGTCAGCGCGCGTAACGCTGCAAACTGCGTACTAAACTAGCAGACTGTGGACACTTCATTTCAAATATAGGTATGGAAGAGCGTACTAAATGTATAATACGCCGTAAACTCAGTCGGTCGCTAACAGTTTGCCTACTGGGGACACGGCCTAATAGTTTTGACTGCAAAGTTCAAAATTTAAATTTTTATTCATTGTGCATTTTACGCCACACAAATCATAATCATTAATTGACACATTCCTCCTTCGATACGATCATATTTTAATCCGTTATTTCATGGATGTTTTTTTTATCGCCAGCCAGTATCGTTTATTTACTCTTCATCGATTGCGTCACACACATACAGCCTGTATTCATCCCTCCGGTAACCTTGGCAACGGGGAGCGTTACTAACCGGATATCCGGTGTCGGTGGGCGTGCCCATTCCATTTAACCAATGAGAGTACGGGGTTCCCTAAAGTATCTACCCCCAGAATAATTATTCATAACATGTAGTTAGTGTTAAACGTTTAAAAGTTTAGTGAGTAGGTAGGTACCTATATATAGTCACTGTAGTTAAGTAGTTAAAAGAGTTATAATTAAATTATTACTTCCTACTTGTATTGTTTATTAGAAAGAAAGAAAGAATAAACCGTGTTTAGTACTTACGTTCTCTTTTCAAAAATCAAACGATAAAATCCTCAACTTACTACACTATGGAAATCCGAATGATTTTAAAACGATAACGGCATGAAATGGCTTACCTCGCATACGCACGCCACTTGCTCCTGTGTGAAGCCGAAGCTCGGCAGGGGGGCATCTTTGGGGGGGCTGGCCTCCCGCTGGCCCCACTCGGGCCCCCCCAGCATTTCCAAGTTCTCGTCCCCGGCCACTTTGACAGATTCACAGACAACTATTTTCGCGCCAACGCCGCGATACCGCAAACGTCACTTTAGGCCTAAAACCGCGTTGCGTAAGATTAAAAAAATATTTTGTTTAGCGCGCGTTGCGTGAGATTTGAAATTAATTTGGTTTATTTAAGTTTGTTTTGTTAGTAGGTATTTTAATGCGTTCACTGATTTGTTTTTGAAATGCACTTTAAAGGCTTTAAAGGTACACAGGAGGCGGCAGGCCCCGAAGCGTTTACACAAACCGATTATTTGATGTTTGGTTTCCAAAAGCACAAAACCGAGTTTGTTTACTAAGCGGAGTAAGTTGTTTTTCGGGTTATACGGTGGGAAGGTTTGAAAGTTTTAGTTTTTATCCGAATTTCATATACTGCCAGTCTCTATCTGGTTTCACAGTCAACACTTTTATTTAATTTGAACGTTATTTTATTTGTGAATTTGTTTTGAAAACAAATATGGCTTTCGGTTTTTCGTCTTTTTCTCATTGTAGACGAAAAGTTGCTGTATTTGGCGCCGCCGCAGTTATTATCTGAAACAAGAGAAACGGTGATTAGTTAAAAATAGACCTACAGTCATAAAGGTTAGGTTTAAAGTCACATATTTAAATTATTTTGTATTTAAATCAAATTTTAACTACATTTTGTACTAACTGACAGACGATTTACGGGCGACTAAATACGTTTAGCGTTTGGTGAAATTCCACATAAATACCGTAAAAAATATAAAAATATAAAAAAAATCTAAGTATAGTGCCACAAACTTATCTGTTCCGGTGAGAGCGAACTAAATTGGTCCATACCTCATTACTTACTAAATGAATTTCATATTGACATAGATTATATGGACCAATTTAGTTCGCTCTCACCGGAACAGATAAGTTTGTGGCACTATACGTGAACGTAAAACTCAATATTTCAAACTGTTTTACTACAGAATGAGAAATTTCCCGACGCCGCGTGTTGGAATGTCATCAAGATTATTATTTTTAACTTTTTTAAAACAAATTGGAGATGTTGTTCTCTATATTTTTACTATAAGTAAGTACCTACAGGTATTTATATTACACACTTTGTTCTCTTCACCTTCACCTTAGTTGTAAAAATATTTATTTGGTATATTGTTTTATAGAGCTTAACTGTAAAATTAAACAAATCAAATAGCACATAACTCGACTCTTGTAAAAAAAAATATATCTCACCGTCAGGCATTAGTACCTACCTACTTTTTGTCATAATATCATAGAGAAGTTAAATTAATTTATATACTACTTCTGTAGACTAACTACCCAGGCCTACAGAAAAAAAATGCTATAGAATAAATGACACATGAATATATAGTTTACCTACGATAAGCTTTCATAATATCTTCTGAATCATCACCTCTTTGTTTTCATCGCTAAAAAATAAAACACCAAAAAATACCTTCCAAATTTAAATTCCGAACACTGCCACAAAAATCCTCAAAAAATTCGAAAACAATTAGTAAAAGCAACCGTCTCCCTCCCTCTATTGCTTGTAATCGATGTGTGAACGAGACAGAGGTAGGGTTTAATGTTAAATGTTAGTGTTGTTTATCATCGACACGATCTCAAGGGGGGCCTCGCTGATGTATGGAGTTGACGAGCGCTCTAGTGTTGGGTTTTATCGATAACGTAATTGTTTTTAGGAATGCTTACTTATTATAATATTACTTACCTATAAAAGAAACATGCTTCTGAAATGTTATAAATTGCCCAACTGGGAAGTTCATTAAACAAGACAAAAAATATTTATTTTTATTTGTAGTTCTTGTACTTTTTTAATAACAGTAAATACATACTTGGTACTTTTAACATTCATGTAACTAAGTATATGCCATTATCAAATTATTGAAAAGCCTCTTGTTCTATTCTAAATACGTACCTACTCATTGGAAATTTTAAAAGCTTACTTATTACTCTTCCTCTTTGTTTCCTCACAATAGTTACAAAATAATATCATTCGTTTTTAACTGAGTACTTATTAGGAGTAAGTACTTAAGTTCTTACCTCAAAACCTATATACACGGGTAGGTACTATTTAACCATCATACTACCAAACTATACAGAACATACACATACACCCTCATCAATTACAAAATAACAACTGCATCGATATCGACAAAACAAAACAATAATCGCGTCCCAACACTACACCCCACGTGGCATGATGGCATCCCCGATCCTTATCAAACGACACCAGCTGTAAAACATACGATTTATCGACATTTTACATCGGAACGATAAATGGTACAAATCACATCACTATTAATTTAAAATGATATGACCGGGTAATGTTTTGAGATTTGGACGCTACTAAATTCGTTTTAATGTTGGTTTTTAATTTTCGAGCTTTGTGTTAGAGAGATTTAAACTTTATAATATTTTATGACTAAAATGCACGGGCCTACCTACCTATCCTACTTAAGTATTTAATTCTATTTATAAAGACGACCGAATGGCGTAGTGGTTAGTGACCCTGACTACTGAGCCGATGGTCCCGGGTTCGATTCCCGGCTGGGGCAGATATTTGTTTAAACACAGATATTTGTTCTCGGGTCTTGGATGTGCCCGTAAAATGGCAATAGGCCCGCCCCCTATAACATTGGGACTAACATAACACTCTGGCGAAAAGTGGGTGCAGCAATGCACCTCTGCCTACCGCGCAAGGGAGTACATTAGTACAAGGCGTGAGTGCGTGTTTTTTGTTTTTTGTTTTGTTAGTTCCAATCAGTGGCGGATTAACCTATAAGCACGACAAGCACGTGCTTGGGGCCCCGGGCCACCAGGGGCCCCCATCCTCTGCTGCTGTTTCATTTTATACCTACATTTAATTCATCCACAATATGTGCGATGTAATGAGCTTGCTCTGATTAAAAGGCCTCACGCGTAGTAGTAAGTAGGTATCACCACAGTTTTGCCTGCGCAGGCCGGCTTAGACACGGAATACCGTGCGTGTGGTTGGTAAAGGGCCTACCACACGCGTAAGTGTTACCACAGTTTTGCCTGCGCAGGCCGGCTTAGACACGGAATACCGTGCGTGTGGTTGGTAAAGGGCCTACCACACGCGTAAGTATTACCACAGTTTTGCCTGCGCAGACCGGCTTGTACTGTACATGGAATTCTGTGCGAATGGGTGGTAAAACTGTATACCGCGCCAACCCCGAAGCGCGGCTTGCGCATTTTTCGACATGTTTGAAATTTTGATAATTTTGCCATTCATTAGTCTTCTCTTAAATCCTTGAGTAGTTTAACATGTGAATGATTTTTTCAATTTTAGGTACAGCATTTTTTGTCCACTTCGATCGTGTACGGTTTGATTTTTGGGAATAGCAGGCAACTAGACTTTTTTCTAGTGAAATAATTACCATAACCAGTAGAAGAAATGGTTCCTCTCCTCATTGGGAAACATTGTTTCCAGTTTCCACGCCGAAGATTTTGACAAAAATGAGGCTTGCGCGTACTTAACTGTGCCGTGTGATAGCTCGGTGTACCTGCGCAGTAGTAGGGTAAAGGCGGGATAGATGCCCCAGTGGAATAGGCGCCCCATTTTTAAAAAACCTAACTTCCCAACTTCGCAATTAAGAAACTAGACGCCGCAAGCCACCCGCACCTCGGGTAGCCAGGCACCGTCGTCGAGTGGTCACGTCGCGTTTCGCTCGTGTGTGAATTCATATCCGCGGCGAACATAACGAACGCGTAAAAAAATTAAAGGTGCATATTTGCTGTTGTATAACTTTATAAATATGTGTTATCTCCGTCATATTTTTTATTACGTCAGTATATTGTTTCATAAAGTATACATTCTGATCTAAATGTAAAGTATAAATAGTGGCTCATTTATTTTTATTTACTTTATAAAATACGGTGGCATCTATCCCTGTCAAAAAGGATAGTTGCCCTGATTTTTTACAGTATAGGTGCCCCTAGGGGCATCTATTCTTCCATACATCCCGTATACCCAGATTGTATTATAAGTGCTTTGAATATATATATATATAATTTTAATATATTTTTGCGTTTTATTTTTATTTTTCAAGTGTTTATGTATAGATATTTACACTTTTTATGGATTTACTTTTGTCTAAGTTTTTGGTCTTTTTACTGATTATAGCAGAATATGCCACAAAAATACAAAAGAAAAGAAGGAGTGTGAGCGCGTTGTTCTATGACTTTTGTGTTTTATATTTTTTCTAAACTATATGACTTAAATACTGGGGATAAATGAAAAATACTGAAATTTTGCCATTCCATCAAGAACATGAACAAATACTTTTAGAATTTCATAGTGATCGTGTTATTTACTTCATAATGACAATGACCATAAAAAGATTTAAAAAACTGCAAAATACTTTTTCAAATAAAATAAAGACCAAAAAAATATATGAATATTATTAATATAATATACTTGTACAGTATGAAGGGCATCTATCCGTGCTAGTATTTTCAAGGTCGGGCAACTATCCATAGGGCATCTATCCCCAACAATGGACTTCTGCAAAAAGCAAAAATCTGAAAAATCTATAGTTTATAGGTCCAAAAAGACAAATCCCAGCTAAACATAAAGGATTAAACTAGTTACATTCATAAGGATTATTTATGAAAAACCAATATTTTTTAAATTAGAAGCATATTTCAAAAGGTGGGACATCTATCCCGCCTTTACCCTACTCGTAACTGTGGTGATACTTGCGCGTGTCGTAGGCCTTTAAGGCAAGCAATTATTTTTTTAAATGTTTTACATCCTTTTTTACAGAAAATTTATAGGACGTTTTAGCTATTGAACTGTTTTGTCACTCTTTGTCAAGCAACAAATTGTTCTTAATTAGGGGCCTACTTAGGCTTTGTGCTTAGGGCCTCCGATGCCCTTAATCCGCCACTGGTTCCAATGTAATAGGGGGCAGGACGCTGCTGCTCTTAGAGTAATAATGCTGCTTATGGTTTTGTCCGTGGTGGTACGGTAGCAGGGCTATAGTGGGCAAAAGTGAAGGAGGCGGCTCAAGATAGGTAAGCGTTGAATATCTAATTATCTATAGCCCTAATGTGTACCTACACATGGGAGTAGCAAGACTAGAAGTTCAGTTTCAAAGCTGAACTGCTGAGAACGTCAAGATAAGCAGAGTTTGAATGTGGAATGCAGCGCTGTGATTGGCTAAATTATAAAAATTGAGTTCAGTTCAAGCTTAGGTAGATTTACTTACTCAAGCGTTAGAAGAAAAAAAAACTGATGAAATTTTAGCGCGAATACCGCCCGCCGAAAAACACAGATTACGCAACGTTTTTTTTTTCACAACTCAGGGGTTAACAGAGGACATGGAACTCTCTTAAAACAGCCTAATGATTTGGAGACAAAAATATTCTTAGTTTCAAACACACGCACAGTCGTTCCCTATTTATAACTTTTAGGTCAGCGACGGCGCCCAACTTGCGAGTGGATTGTTGATTTCGATGTCGTTTTTGGTTTTTCTGCGAGACGCGGGTTATCAATTTATCCATATTGACTGTGTGCACACCAATAATAATAATATATCCATCATGAAATCATCTACAGGGTGTTGCAAAAAGGGTATAAGCCTAAGCCGAAAGGGGGTGACTCAGGAGGTCATTCTGAACAACTTTTGTTCTACGAGTTTAAAAAATTCATGAAAATAAATTCGGCTTAGTATTATAGCCCTTTTTGCAACACCCTGTATACCAATAATAAACATACATACCAACGTAATATCAAGTAAATTCGAGGTGTTATTGTTGCGGGGAAGCAGTTTTAACCAAAGCGGCACAGGACCGAAAAATAGCGTACAAAAATGGAGGCCTATTTATAGCATCTGTACCCAAAAGTGGGCTATAGAAGGCTGATGATGAACGCTCTGTAAGTATATATCATAAAATTCATAAATAGGAAAACCTTTAAAGATGCAGCAAGGAACGCAGGCATCAGATAGGTACAAGGGTGAATTTCCCGCGGCCAAAATTTGCGTGGCATCAATGAAATCGGTACTAAAAAACAAAGTTCTAATTTTCTAATATTTTTTCCGGTTATGTGGAATAGTAATCTATATGAAGCACTAAATATTGTATCAATAGGATTAATGGATACTTTACAAAAAAATATTAAACCTCCAAATCTTTCATTGCCGTGTTTGTCCCCAGGTCATCTCGTTTTGTATTATTCTTCATTGATGAAAAAATATTGAGTGTTTAGATTTAAACTTAGTTTCATTTGATACATTAATAGTTAAAGTATTGTTTCGAAATACATTTATTCAAATAAATAAAGAATATAACGAACGGTAAGTGAAAATTCATGTGTCCCAGAACTACATTTCATCGCCGTGACCTAAACATGATCAAGGATATTGTTTTATCTATGAACTTGGGTCCCCCACTCGGTGCGCTAATCGTTTTTTACAAGTGTTGCCTAACTACTCGACGTGGAAAGAGGTACACAGGTGTCCACGTTTTCGCGCTACAGTGAAAATTATATTTGTTTTTGGTCACTGGACATTTTTTCTTTCATCGCCGTGGATAGATATAACTTCTATAAAATTAAGTTTGTCTTCTTGAGTAAGCATTCAAAAGAAAGCATTTTGAAAATATTCATCTTGTAAAGTGTTTGTTTCTTCGAATAGTAAATACATTTTTTGTTATTTATATTTAATGCCTTGATTTTCATCGCCATGCTTTCATTTCCGTGGTTTCCGTGGCCAAAATTTGCTATGGCAATGAAAAAAAAGTCACGGCAATGAAAAAAATTTCATCGCCATGTCTTGTAAAATAATATGTATTCATTGCCGTGGCCTGGTTATTCATTTCCGTGGCCAGGTTATTCATTTCCGTGGCCAGGTTATTCATTTCCGTGACATATGTTTTCATCGCCATGGTATGTACGATTAGGCAAATAAAAATATATTTACCATCTTTTGTAATACAGTTAATAATACCGATCACTGAAATTACCTACAGGACTTGTCAAATTACCTTTTTTTGCAGTTCGATAAAAAGGGGGGGGAATCGCGATGTATATAAAAAAATGTATAATTTATCATTAATAGCAATCACAAAATAAGTATTATTATCGTCACAGGACTAAGGTTACCGACATAGCTGTCAAAATGTGCAAGCTTAGGCAGGTAGCCGGTAGTAGTTGGATTAGGAAGGCTGAGGACCGAGTGTTGTGGCGCTCCTTGGGAGAGACATATGTCCAGCAGTGGATGATTATAGGCTGATGATGATAAAATACATTTCATATTATTATATCAATTAAAATATACTTTCATTTAGCATAGAGCTCATAAAATATTCTATCATATCACGTAATCTGTGTAAAATCCATCAACATCCACAACACCATCAAAACCCCTAGCACCAAAACCTTAAGATAGGTGCGATAACAAGGAAAGCGAGGAGGAGCGGTTAAGTGCACATGCTGCGCCCCACTTCGCTGTTGACGAACATGTGCACCTAACTGCACCTATCTTTAGGTTTTCGTGCTTTTGGTGGTTTGTTCGGTTATTTGTAATTCAGCACAGATCATGTCACATCATAATATATTTTAAAATTAACAGTTCGTATACTGTATAATATTATCATCATCATCATCATCATCATCATCATCATCATCATCATTATCATCATCTCAGCCATAGGACGTCCACTGCTGAACATAGGCCTCCCCCAATGATTTCCACCTTGTCCGATCGGAGGCGGCCCGCATCCAGTGCTTCCCCGCGGCCGGTACGTGGTCTCCACTTGAGGACTCTTCTGCTCCACTGACCATCAGTCCTTCGAGCAATGTGTCCGGCCCACTGCCATTTCTGCCATTTGACTCGATAGGCCATGTCGGTTACTTTGGTTTTTCTACGGATCTCTTCATTTCTGATTCGATCACGTAGAGATACTCCGAGCATAGCCCTTTCCATAGCTCGCTGGGTGACTCCGAGCCTATTTAAGAGGCCTAAAGACCACGTCTCGGCACCGTAGGTCATCACTGGCAACATGTATAATATTATACTTTATGAAAATATAGATGTTATACTAGGTAAGGTTAATTATATGTTGTGAACGATATTAATGTGAAATTAAACATTTCGTTTTTATAAGTTGCAATACGAACCTCATAATACTACTTAAAGAATTCCATACTACATTCTTTATTATTTTATACATACTGTCGTTCTTTCTTTCGTTTCAATATCTATCCAAATATTTCTACCATACATAATCTGTCTAAGTTTGCGTTTCCCTCACAGTTTTTTTTTTATTGCAGTGGGTTAATTCTTTCATATCCATAGCACAGTTCTTTCATTGCCGTGGACGTTAGTTTCATTGCCGTGGATGTTTTTTTCATTGCCGTGGACGCTTATTTCATTTCCGTGAACGCATGTGTCATCGCCGTGGCACGAAATTTTTGATCATCTGTATCTCGTTAAGTTTTTAACTTATCTGATAGCCATTAAGTAAGAACACTAACATTAACAAAAACTTTAATAAAAGCGCTTTTTCAATATAAAAAACCTAAAGATAAAAAAGTCCACGAAAATGAAGATTTTTTAGGACTTGTTGAAATCCACCCACAAAACTCATTTGGTTGGTGACATGAGTTGCTGATTCTGATGCCTATTCTATGGTGAAGTAAATATAAAGAAATGTTTTCACAATTACACGGTACCGCTACTTCAGAAATTACAAAGAATTATTTTATTTTTGCCCTAATATTTTGTTTTTGGAATTTGCACTGCTCCTATTGCAAAGTTAGCGTTGTCGATTTCCAACATACACAAAGCCGATTATAAATCTACAATCGACATAGGTAGTGACACAAAAATAATCTTCCCAATTTATAAAAAAAACTTCGATCTGAATGACTGAGACTCAAAGGCTAGCTGGAAATCAGCGCTGTGGCCTTACTGTCCACAACTTATGCTGAGCTGGTGCCGTTTTGACACTCCGTTGTGTTATTGTATTGTATTTTGTCTGTATTTTTGTTTTTGTCTCATCTTCTATTTTTTTTGTTCTTGTTGTTTTGTATATATATTATGTATTTCTTTAAATCTGTATTTTTCTTTTTGTTGTTGTTGCTGTCTCTATGTGTGTTGAATAAACGTATGTATCTTTATCTTTAATCAACGCCCAGCCTAAGCTATTGAACGTATCCTCCTGAAACTTTCAGGGATTGTTTTTTGTAGCATCCGCTAAGAAACGATTTTCCAAAGTTCGATTCCTAAAGGGGTAAAAAGTGGCGGGGGGGGAAGTTTGTATGAGATAAAGTGATTCCTGAGTTGATTTTTGAGTCTAAAACATTAATTAGGTAAATAAAAGTATACTTACGTAACTACATAAATCTACTTACCTAGGGGGGTATTCGCTTAGTTTGGAGAGAATGCCTAGTGATAAATTAAACATACATTAATACAATACCTTCCTGTCAACGTAGGTATATTTTTATTGTACAATTTGTAATTAATAATACCAGAACATATCAATAATGCAAACGTATAACTACATTAACTACTGTCATAGGAATCATAAGCATAAGGCTGGCTCCCTATCGCGAATCTGTAATCCCCGAAGGGGTAGTCAGAGGTGACTCGCAAGCGAGTCATTCACTTTTTGTGATAGGACTATAGGACCCTAATCACTTCGTAAAAAGTACTTTGTTTTGACTTCGCGATAGACTCCCCGAGTCCCAGATCAATAATGCAAACCTAGCTACTGTAATAAGCATTACGCTTCTAAATTCATAAAAAAAATTACAATACAATACAATCCTCTTTATTTGCAACAAAAACAGAAAAACATACCAAATAAAATAAAAACAGTAGGTACAAAATTGCGGCCTTATTGTTTATAGCAATCTCTACCAGACAACCTTTAAAATAACCCTAACTACTAACTATATAATATCTACTATTATTGCCTGATATCTCGAATCTGAGGGGTACCCTCATTTTGCTGGATCGCATTTGCAGGATTCCAAAGTCTATGAATGAAGGTATTTATTTGTGTCTATAGGTACTTTGTTACATTTTAAAGTAAAGGTGGCTTAGCTCTACCTATTAAATTGTGTTGGTTTGGAGGGTGTGAACCTAGGCATTCAACTGGATAGCTTTATCAGCTACTTAGGTAGTTACCTACCTATATTCTAGGTTGTAGTGACAACGTTTTGCCCTGACGTCGGCAATATGCCAACAAATCCATGACCAATTCCTATTATAAAGTCGGTTAAACGGCCGACATTTTAAAATTAAGGAAGACATCCAGAAGCATACTTACAATCATGTGCGTCGCTAAATTAAGACCAGCCTCGCATCACACAGCACCAAGTAAAAGCTAAAAATACACGAGCCAGCACAATAAACAATTTACAACAACCGTATGCCTGTTTTACACTGAATTTCCCCACGAAATGCCTTCTTCTGAGCACTATTAGGCAACCGATCACAATAACACTGGCTGACACACGAAAAAAGTTTTTATTCTCTTCCTTAAATGCTTCGGTTCGGAATTTGAAAATACGTGCGCGCGGACTCGCATCGAAAATGGAACTAGTTTTGCTCGAACGAAGAACTTCCGTTCCGCGCTCTGATTGGTCGGTGAGAATCCGGGAGATGGCTCCGGCCAATGGGAGTTGACCGAAGTGTTAACGGGTAACGCCTCCTATTGGTTGGGTGATGGATTCGCCATTTTTTTCAAGTTAATAATCAGTTGGGTGTGTTTGAGGGCGGATGCAGGTTGTACCGGTTTTGAAACACAAAGGGGCCTGAAAAGGCTTCTATTTTAGCACACAACGGCAGAAACAGCTGACATCCTTGCAGTGAACTCTATCCTACCAAAACGTAGGGTGGCGTATAACTACTTAACTATTATTGGCCATGTAAGTGTTAAGTATTAATAAACATTTTAGTGAGTCACAATAACTTTTCATGACTTATGCTCTGAAATCACGTGAAAATTGCCTGAAAAGAGGGATGAAAATAGCAAGCGCTTGATAATATGGGATATGGTATAAGTTACTACCTACATAGATACTTAGAACAGACAAAGGTAGCATGGGACGCCCTCCAGTCCGCTGGACCGACGGCCTTACACATAGACAGCCGGGAGTATAAATTATGAGGAAGGCCGCGGACAGAGTGTTGTGGGGCTCCTTGCGAGAGGCCTATGTCCTGCAGTGGGCGATTACGGGCTGATGATGATGAATGACAGAGAGGTACAGCAGATAATAGCTTTGTAAAGGTAAGCGTCCACGTTTCGACATCGGACGCAACGGACACATCGAATTCAGGACTCTTTGTATAGAAAATCTCACTGCGTCCACTTCATCGGCTTTGACGCCGTTTCTCCATACATTTATGAAAATCCGTTTGGTCCGATACGTACGATACCGATAGATGGACGCTTACCTTATGGAATTACGGCGGGAAACCACGCCCAAACAATCAAAAGTTCTTAATTAAGAAACAAAACTCAACAAATTATGAACGAATGCCGACCACAGTTGTTTAAACAATTAACGACTCTAACGAGTCTATTTAAATAGTTATTTTCGAGCGTTTTCAAAAGCTTCTTCCAAAATGCCGCACATGCTCATTTGGTCTATTCTTCGGTTTAAAAAAGTAGGTTCTACATCTACAGGTATGTTTTTTTATAAGATAACTTAATGACTAAAAATACCGATCACGTGGTTGCAGGTGGTCAGATGTTTAGTCGCCTATAACAGAAAAGAAGATCTTAATGATCTTATAAAAATATCAATATTTTTTTTATAATCTGGTCTATTACTATTAAGTAGGTAAGTACTTAACTATGTAAAATTTTCTGTTAAGTATGACTGCCGGTGATAAGTACTTTTTTAATAAATAAATAAATCATACTTACCATAAAAAGTGTAATTGTACTGGCATTTGTTAATTAAAAATAAATTATAACTTCATAAAATACATAAATATATGTATAACTTAATAAATAATAAAGTATATACTACCTACATAATTGTATGTGTATAAGCACCAAGCATCGATAATTGCACAATTAACTACCTCTAGCTTCTGATAGAACCAAAATCCACCAGTCTATAAACTTAAGAACTAAGAAAAGCAGCCTTTATCACCTTCTCTTAAGCCTCTATTTCAAATAAATAACCATTGTGCCATACCAATGCATTGAATATGGTCATTATACGCATATTTGCTTCTTTTGTGAGACCATAGACACACATTTGGAGAACCATACGTCTTTTGTTATTTGACGTTTAGCGGTAGACATCTTGTTTTTGCTGTCAGATTTATAATAGGTTGTTCCTTCTTTTTAGGGCTGAATAATGCAGTGAAAGAAACGATGCTTTAAGATTGCAAGCTTTAGCTTTCCCTAGTCAAACCTTCTAAGCTCTCCATTAGAAACTTCATTAAACAGCTTTCAAATGATTAAATTACTAATCAGCAGTGACAGATTTAAGTAAGTATACCTATATAAAGGGTAATTGGTAAGTAGACCTGATCCTTTCAGGAGGTGATAGAGGAAGGCATTTTCAGTCGTTTAAACCCTATAATATCCGAAACTTAACCATTTCTAAGATATATATTTAAGTTGTTTAACTATTTTGAGGTATTATGTCTAAAGTCGAATAATGCACGTTTGATTAAAGAAGATTTAAGGTCGAACTTAGTTATGTAAACTGAAAAATTTTATAGCCTATATTATTTCTTACAAACTTCACCACAACTGTTTTAAACCTACACAGTTCATTAGGTAATATAAAAAAATATAAGTACTTAACTTATTTAATAAACAACAGAATAAGTAGCATAATACGGAACCCTCTAAACTTAGGCGCCGTTTCAGCACAAAGGACAATGGTTTTTTTTCCTCAAATCACAAAGGAGCAGTCAAGTATATCAATAGGCTGCTATACTATAGGATTATCTATACAAGATCTTGTACCAAATAATATCAGATAACATGTCTATTGTTTTTTTTTTTCGCATCTTGCAAACTACTTAAACTTGTTGAGATCGGAAAAGATGAAAAAATCCAATGAACTGTGTGATTTTTTAATGTAGGATAGATTATAGTTGCGCGTTTTTTTTTTTATAAAAGCTCATAAATAAGATAAAATTGCTTGAGAAAGTACCTCTAATCAACAGCAATTGAAATTTTGCAGCTTTGGAACTTATAAGGTCTGTGGTATTTTTCAAATATGTATTTTTTATCAAAAGATGTATGCCACCCCAGCGCAAATACTTAAATTTTACTTTTACTTTACTTTACGAGATATGAAAATTAAGTTTAACCTAGCTATAGAGATTTTTTAGTAGGTAGGCATACCGAGTGTTCACAGTTTGTTTTCTGTGAACGCAGCCAAAACTTGTGACTCTTGTGTGAGAATCAATGTAGGTACTTATTGGTAAACCGCAAGGACGCATCATGTCGTATCGTGTGTCGGGAACCGAACCGGGAACCCTCTGGTTGCATCACTGTGGGAGACTACTCTCTCACCCTCACAAAAATTCATACCCTAAATTTCATAAGTAGTTAAGTATAGGTTTATTAATTAAACTAAGTATATAGATGTATTCCTTTTAATAAAGTAGGTACGCCAGTATACCTACCCAACAATCTTTTAGTTCATACACCCAACAGTTGTCTGGAGTGTCCGCTTTAGTCATATTTATTGGTGTGCAGAATCAAATAACGAGTAAACATAGGTAGGAAGGTACTCTATCTACCTACCTAACTCAAGTTTCTGAACAAATTTTCATGAAATTTAGGTACTTAAGTAAGTATACATGAGCGTATATACCTACAGCATACTTACCAAATTCTGTTCTTAACACGTATGATACTTTGCATCCCGGAATTCCCACGGGATCTCTTTTTAATGCGAAGCCCACTTTCGGCAGTTAAGTAAAAATTAAATAAGTAAGTAAGTACTTACTTGTATATACTTACCTATTTTCTATCTATACGTATCTATAATACATGTTGTTATAATTTTTTGTCTTACCTGTTAAAAAGCGCTCGTTAATCAAGCCCCGTATTACAGAACACAATAGAAGGCGAGTGGCCGACAATATGTCGAGTAATGACTTAAAAGCTACCGATAGTGTAATAATTGTTATTGTTATGGTAACAGGAGCGTGATTCGTGTCACAAAAAACCCCGTCGCTTTCATCTCGTTTTCAGATTTTTACGAACGAGGTGTCAAATTGCGATTCACATGGCACTAAAACCCAAGCTACATAGTAAGATCGTTTAGAGATCGCAAAATGAATGAACGAATGGAGAATGACGCGATTCATGTCATTTTTGTTGAACTTTTTGATATCGCCTATCTGTCATATTTTGACGTTTAAGCGATTTTAAACTTTCGAAGAAAAGGGTGAAATTGTAAGATCGTTTTCAGAAAAAATACCTACTGCTAACAGTGAAATTGACCATGTACGCATCTCTCCAACATCTTCAAGCCATTTTTCAGCCGGACAGCCGTCCCTACGAGATTCCATCTTTACCGAATTCGTAATTTTCCTTTATAGTAAGCTTGTATTAGTGATATTTATTTGATTGGCGTGGGTTTTAGCCTGAGGCCCTCGCAGAATGAGGAAGAATATTTTTCCCTCAGTGTGCAAATTGTAAGTTAATGAATTAAACACATTGTAATGCATGTCTATTTTATTTATTGATAGAACTAATAAATTCTATGAATTATCACAAATACATATATTAGGTCCCTTTACCACTTAATAAAGCTACAGATAATGGCAATCAAAGATTAAATTGTCTTATTTTTTCTCATATTCTCTCTTATAGGTTGACTGTTACAAAATGCTTTTAGCCTTGTGTATAGTTATTAATACTTATATAATACAATATTTTGTTAACAATTATTAAACTATTATTGTATATAGGAACTTAGGTAATCAGTAATCACAGGTGCTCCTCTGTTTGAATTGACGCATGAAGAAGAGGAAGAAGAGAGGCGTGAGGCCATTGAAGGCCAGGCGCAGGGACGGGATCCTCCCGCGCACCGCCAGTCTTGATTGTTCCTTTCATTAGCCTAGAAAAGACAAAATCAAAAGTTCAGTATGATATTGTTCTAAAAAATTACAGACACTAACAAAACTACACTGTAACATAAATATTCAACATCAGTTTTCCTAACACATTATTGGGGTAGCAATGAAGTTAAATTCTATTCTATTATTTAGCCAAACATTTAGGAATAACCTTTTTCCATATGAGGAGCCCCTGCTCAAGAAGCCTCTCATTGACTGCAGCCTGTCTGTTCATTGCTTCAGCTATTCATTGTGAGGGCTGAAGCCGTGGCCCTCTCACAACGCAGTTGCTCCATCTGCAACTCAAGCACATCGGCTGCTGCTTGTGTTCATCTCGTTCATGATTCTAAAACAATTCAAACAGAAATTGGATACATTGTAAATTACAATACCTTCTTGACTACAACCGGTTATATTTCCAAAAAAATAGGTTAATACATTGATACTTACATGTCTCAGTCGTATTTCTCTAAGTTAGTTAAACTTCCTTTCTTCTTATTTTCCAAAAAAACTACGTTGATACGAAAATGAGCAAAGAAAATCAATGTTTTTATGTAGAAAACATGGCGGCTGTCAAAAGTGCCACAGGTTATGAATTTCTTCAACGTTGAATTAAAAAGCCGTTTCTGGATACTTGCTATCGACACTAATTCCAACAAAATATATTGTAGGAACAAAATTATTTAAAACAATTAGTGGTAGTATTTATAATTTTTGCATGGCAATTAAAAAAATATAGTTTCATTCATTTCACTCAAGCCATCCCAATACGAACTAGCGATATGAAAACGAGATCAAAGTATGTGTGCTATGAATCGCGTTTTTGAACATTGCGGATTTCATCTCGTAACTCGTTCGTATCGCTTTACAAATATTTCGGTTGAGATATGAATCGCGCCCCAGGAGGGGTGTTTGTTGAAGGGGCTTTTGGTATCGAAGCTTGTTATTTTATTATGAATGGGTTTTTGGTGTAAGATTTGGTTTTTGAGCTTAGTGGCGGGATTTTGCATGGGGATGAATATTGGAAAGCTTTCGGCTGTTCATTGACAAAATTGCATCATAATTATAAACGTGACGATGGCTTAAAGGCCCAGTGGCCAAGCCAAAACCCTTATAAAAAAAAAAAAAAAATAAACGTGACGATTACGATTCATAAGTAGAACTCAGAAGGCGTAAATCAGTGTTTTTCAACCTTTTTCATGATGCGACCACCTTGGGAGGAAATTTTTTTTCGCGACCCCCTTGACCCTTCGGTTTTAAATGGTCGTAAATGACACGGTTTCTAAATAAAGTCTGACAACGCTATCGCTAACTTAGGTACCGACAAATGCAAGATAGGATACATATAATTTAAAATGAATGAAGTAAATTAACTATGCAGTAACATGGCAGTAACTAGCTGTCAGTGTCGGAAATTCCAAAAAATAATGTGAAGACGTAATTTAATACTCTGAGCCCCTGTTCCACAATGTCTGGTTAGTCGCTACCTGTCGGATAAAATACATGCTGTCACTGTCTAAAAAATAATAACAGAAAGTGACAGCATGTATTTTATCCGTCAGGTAGCCACTAACCAGACCTTGTGGAACAGACCCTGAAACTTTTTTAGTGTTTGCAAATGGTTTGCACTTATAAATACCTAAGTTTTAATTTTTAAAGCTTTATCGCACTCTATTATTTGGTCTTCGACTTTGAGGGTAGGTATAACTACCTAAGTGGCACACCCATTGACGCACTTAAAGAAAATTACACTGTGAATAATTGAAAAAAAAACTCTTGAAAGTATATATAAATCTACTTGTGATTTTATCACCTAAGAAAGATGAAGGGGCTGATAATACGCACTTCAACTCAACAATAGTAACAAGTAAGCCAATTTGTTATTATAATTTACAATGGGGAACACATATCTGACTGAGGATTATCGAAAAACAGATGGGGTGTACGAAATAAGCCTCCCCGAGTAACTTAGACGTACTCTACCTTATAATTTGATCATCATCATCATCTTCAGCTTATGTCTACCGACTGCAGGGTATAGGCCTCTCCTATGCTATGCCTCTTTCACGGTTCTGTGCTACACTCATCCAGTTTGGTCCAGTTAAGTAGGTACTTTCCTAATGTCATCGGACCAACAAGCCAGTGGTCTGCCGACCAATCCTCGTCCTTCTCTTGGCCACCACTCCGACACTGCCTTGGTCCATCTGCTGTCTTCTCTCGCCTTGCCAGATGTCTCGTCCTGCCCATCTGGGGATTCAGTCTTACCTTATTTAAACTAGTGCAATTCCGACTGTTAAAGCAGTGATAAGGCCTAAAAAATCTTATGGTTGCCTGTTCGTCCGCCCGTTTCTTTACCCCAAAGAGCGCCAGAACTCACTTAGCTCGGTCTTTCTAAACCACAGCCACAACTAGATATAACTGTACCTGTATAAGATCTTTGGTCTAGCTGAAGGGCGTCCCACACTATCTTTGTCTGTTTGTAGGTATACTTCTTCCAGCATCGGTCTTCACGCCGATCCAATAACATTGCGATAAAAATCACGATCGTAATTATCCTTTTTTCTCGGTTTGGTCACTAAAATGTTGTATTTAATGGTTTTACCGTCGAGTTGCGACTGTTAATGTTGAATTCTTAGCATTCTGATGTCGTGTAGGACATTAGCTTGTCTTGTTTCAAGTAAAATGTGTGTTTTTAGTCAATTTATTGGGCGTGGAGTAAGCGCGAGAGGCGAAGGGGCGAGCGTAGGGATGGGCTAAGGATTATCTCTTTTTATCGACGACCAGATGATGAGTGGTTAGTGACCCTGATTGACAAAGGTCCTGGTTGGATTCCCGGCCGCGGCAAATACTTGTTTTATGACGTTTTCTTTTTTTTGTCCATACTTATGTTGTTATACATATACTTATCGAGCTTAGGAAATCTGGTGACCGTATGACAGTAGAATTCCCCACTCGACAATACAGTGATACATTTTTGTTGAACTTCTATTTAACAACTCTACAAGGAAAAAACCTCAGAGGCTTGAGTAAAAATTCATTTGGTTAGTGGGCGTTTAGTTAACTGGCTTTTAACTATACAAAACCCCTTCTTTTTTAAGCTTCCAACAAACTTCAAGTACCTAATTGACTTCTTTTCTTATGTAAGAAGTATTTTTTTTTTTTTTAATCTTTATTATTTATAGGGACTTTTGTACACTATGTAGTGACGATGACAGTCCCATCGTGACTATTATACTAACATTTACAAATAATTAATAATTCATTTTACATTAATAAAGAATATAACATTCTAGCTGCTCCCGAAGTGGGTTCAGCCAGAATATTATGAAACACACCAACATCAGTAACGTTCAGCTGCAAAGTTTGAATAATCATATTTCTTTTGGGTGCGTAACGGACACATTCCAGTAGTAAGTGGTATAAATCTTCTTTGCCACATACCTCACAATTGGGAGAGTTAACCTTTCTCATTAAAAAAGCAAATTTGTTAGATGGTATATGGCCAGAACGCATCCTATGAGCTACAATTATTTGTTTTCTACCCAATCTAGCACACAAGAACCATGGGATACGAGGAGGCTCGCTCTGAATGCTTTTATACCAAATGCCTTTCGTTGTAGATCTTTCATCAAAGTATTCGCGCCATTTAACGAAATTTTTTAACTTGTATTTACCCAAGACTTCTGAGTAATTGGGCTGAACATTCAATGGAAAACCCTCAACTAAAGCTCTTTTTGCGAGATGGTCAGCCTCCTCGTTTCCGTACAAACCAATATGAGCTGGCACCCACTGCATTGTCAATGCTATGTTATTGATTTTAAAATTATTAACTTGATCTAAAACTTCGTAGGCGATTGAAATCCCCCTGTGTCCAGATGCGCATCGAGTCACATGCTGTAAGGAACTTTTGCTGTCTATTAGGATAACTATTTTTTGAATTCCCAAGCCGCTTGCGTATGTCAGAGCTTTGGACAATGCAATGAGTTCTGCGGTCATGATAGAAATGTTACATGTTAAATTAAATATTTCAAAATAACCATTATTAGGATCATAGAAAGCTGCACCACTACTTTTATCTGTCTTAGACCCATCAGTATAAATAGCGTACCAGCCATTATAGTTTGTACGAAGTTCCTGGACAACATTGCTCTTCAAAAGATTTCTCTCATACAATAATTTGGAATTCTTTATACTATCTAGACTAGTCTTAACACTATTTTTAATATCAATGTTGGCGACCCATGTATTTAAGGTAAACATATGCAGTGTATTACAACATGATATAATTTCATCCTTTGTTTCATTAAATGAGCTGAGCAATAATGGAATCTTCTTTTGCCTCCAATTATGGGATACACTGAGGTCACCTAGCAATTTAATCGTTTCATTATTCGACCAAGAGTGACTTTTTAAACAAAATTTATAGGCCAGGTATTGCCTTCTCAAAGTTAACGGTGGAAGACATAACTCGCTCTCCATTACGTGGATGGGTGTGGTTTTTATAAACCCACCAATCACTCTTAAGGCCTGATTTTGCAATGTATCCAATTTGGAGATATGGCAAGTGGCTGCATTATCGTATAAAAATGACCCATAGTCAATTCTGCTTCTGATAAGTGCTATGTACAATCTACGGAGATGTAGCGGGTGAACACCCCATCCAGAACCTGCTAAAACTTTTAAAAGAGATAAATACTTTTGGGCCTTTTCGCATACTTCATTTATGTGCTTACCCCATCTTAAAGATCTGTCCAACCAGATACCCAAGTATTTTATGCAATCAGCAGATCCAAGCGTAGTCCCCTTGACAGAAATATTAACACATTCTCGCCTATGGCCTCTACTAAAGATGCAAACTTTAGATTTAAGTACTGATAACTCTAGGCCTAGTTGTTCTATGAGTAATACAAATGTATCCAATGATTGCTGTATACACTGCACGCTATCCTGAAGTTTGTTATTATTAGCATAGAGCACAAAGTCATCGGCGTATTGCCCTATAAATACATCCTTAATGTTACGACAAATATCAATAGTGGCTAAGTTGAACAGTAGAGGGGATATGGGGTCACCCTGGGCAATACCTTTGCTTGTCCATCTGATATGTACTATATTGTTTTCTTCATCGCTTTTAATTTGAAGATGTCTTTCTTTTAGATACTCCCAAAGGTATAGACATATGTTGGCCCCTACTTTCAACCTATCCAGTATAGTAAGAGCTCTATCGATTATAATATTGTTGTAAGCACCTTCAATATCCAGGAAGCAAGCCAAGGTAGCATAATTCTTAGTGAATCCAAGTTGTATATGTGTGATCAGTCTCGCTAAACAGTCCAGGCAAGATTGAGCTCTCCTAAACCCAGTCGTATAAGGAGATAATAACTTATTATGTTCCACAAACCATTCAAGGCGTTTAGTGATCATTAAATGAAACGTTTTGCACAAGCACGACATCATAGCTATTGGTCTAAGCTTAGAGATAGAACTGGTAGATTTGGGGATTGGCATTATGATTACTTCTCTCCATTGAGACGGGACATAGCCAGTACTGAAAATATAATTGTATAATCTTAGTAAGTACTTCTTTGCGTCGTCTGGGAGCTGAGCTATCATTGAGTAAGAAATTTTATCGATTCCAGGTGTTGTGTCTTTAGTTTTTAAGCTATTATCCAGTTCCTGTATTTTAAAATCGGCATCTAGAGTTGGGTTAAGGGATGTAAAAATAGGAGTTAGGGGTGTTACAAAATCAGGTGCCAACGATGTCAGTAGTTCATTTTTACTCTGCTCGCTGGAAAATGACTTTGCTTGTTTGTAGCCCTTCATCCATCTCATTTTCCGCCATAAATCAGACGAAGAGGTAGATTCATCTATAGATGAGCAAAATTGATACCAGCTCTTGCTCTTAGCCTGCCTTATAAGTCGTTGTGCTTCTGAGATTTTTAGCTTTAGACTGTCTAAATTTTGAGGAGTCGGATTTTGCCTAAACGATTTGAGTGCTAATCGACGTTGAGCTACTACTTTAGAAAGATCTTGATTCCAGTATACTTTAGGCACAAACTTTCTAGCGGGATTTGTACAAAGCTTTATGTCAGGAATATTTTCCGAAGCAGACTTGTTTAATATATCTAAAAAGAAATCATAACTTTCTTGCACGTTTTGAATCTCAGTGGCCGATGATAGCGCTAAAGAAATGAAATTTCTGTATTTAGGCCAGTTGGCAGCTTTGTAATTCCTTTTTATAACAAAATTAAGGCAATCCCGGTATTGTATACTCATTTTGATAATTAGATGATCACTGCCTAAATTTTCATTGGTTACATCCCAATCAATGTTCGTGGCAATATCTGTGGAACAGAATGAAATATCTGGGGACGTCTTTTGAAGCACTCCATTCACTAACCTTATTCTCGTTGGTCTGCCATCATTGAGTGAGATATAACCATTATCAAGAGAGCTGTCAAATAATTGAATACCTCTTGGATCCGTTTTACAGGACCAGTTTGAATGGTGTGCGTTGAAGTCTCCCGCAACTATAGATTTTTCGGGGAACATAGCGAAAATACTATCCCAATCCGACTGAGAAGTACGCACTGGGGAAGTACAGTAAATTGAGAAAATATTTTTAACTAGCTTACAATTAAGGATTTTAACATGTACTATTTCTATACCCGGATTACTAATGTTAACTGGGCTTACAAATGCTTTTATAGATTTATGGCACAGTACTGCAACGCCATTACGCCACCGTAAGAATCGCCTCTGTCTCTCCTGTACACATTATAGCCACTTACATTAAATTGGGAATCGGGGTCCAACCACGTTTCACTGAGCACTGCAATATGAACCTTTTCTCTATTTAGTAATAGTTCAAAATCAATTAATTTTGGTATGACACTTTGGGAATTCCACTGAAGTATATTTATATGCATATTAGAATAATTACTAGCCATTATTTAAATAAGAAAATATTTTGTTGATGATATCTCCCTCTCTAATAGTTTGTACAAACAGTGTTGTCAGCTCTTCTAATATGGTTTTTATGCACAAATTTATCTTCTCTTCTAATGGTTTTTCAGATAAAACAATGTCCTTCATTCTGTGTAATGTCTTCCAAATTCCTAAGTTGCTTTTTTTGTTTTCGACATATTTCTTACTTTTATTTGGATGTAAGTCTTCTTCTCCTTCTTCTTCAGTGTGATGTGTATTGTTCTTCCTTTCAGTTGTTTTCCTCTTTATTCTACATTTACGTCTCCCAGCAGGTTTACGAGAAGGTAGGATTACAGATGCATTATCTACTTCTTCGCTAGTTTCTTCAAGGCATGAGAATGATTGTGTTAGCTCCGTAGTATGTTTGTTGGTTAGTGCATCTCTATACGATTTATTTCTGTTTGGCTGGTTGCCTGGAGGTAGGGTATGTGCGTCCAGTGTTCTTTCTTCCAAATGAATGGGTTCTGGTACATAGTCGTTAGTTGGTTTCTGTTTAACGAGCATTTGCAAGGCTATTTTGTATGTGAAGTTATTTTTACTCATTATTTCTCTGATTTTCTTTTCTTTTAGATATGCTGGGCAATTTTTATCTAAGGCAATATGAGGTCCCCCGCAGTTAATACATTTAAATTCTTTTGTGGCGCAGTTGTCATGTTTTTCACCACATTTAGGGCAAATAATTTTCTTTGTAGGGCAATAGTTTCTTGAGTGGTTAAATTTCCAGCATCCACTACATTGCGAGACAGGAAAGGTGTATGGCTCAACCTTAAATCTGCACCCGTATCCAGATATATACGAGGGTAAGGAAGGCCCTTTAAACCGTAAGCGAATCACTTCACTGTCCACCCACTGTCCATCTTCCGTAAGTCGTTTCAGTCTTTTCATAGCCAGAATGTCGTACTTACATGTGTACGATTTCATTATCTCTTCCTCATCTATATCTAAATCAGCATTTCTGACTATCCCATAGGTAGAATTCACTTGATCCGTCTTTTGGCATCTATAGTCTAATTCCACAAACTTTGGACAGTTTAGTAACTTTTCCGCATCCTCCAAGTTCTTAAATACTATGAAGGCTTTGTACGGACCCTTGTATTTAATTTTAATTATGTTTGAGATGTTTTCCGATTTTAATAATTTAGCCATGCCAAATTGCTTTGGTAGAATTTTTTTCGACGTCACACTTACTTCAAAATTATTCGGGGAATCTGAGTTTATTTCAGATTCCGACCGGCTTTCGTTTCGTCTTGAAAAACTTCTCAGCAACTTTTTAGCCTTTCTACTAACGACAGTAAATCCCTCATTATCTTCCTTCTCTTTACTCTCTTCACTCTCTTGCCTCGGTCTTTTCTCCGAATATCTTGTAGGTTCACCTACTTCTCCGCATTCCATGTTTTCTGAGAGTGGTTGGACACACTCAGAATTCACAATCGTATCTTCATGTATATCACTTCCCGACGGATCGCACTCAACACTCTTTGACCGTATAAAACTATCCATTCTCGTAATAAAATAACCACATGTGGGTAGTTATAGATTACACCGGCACAAGAAGCGAAGTTTAACCGAAAGACGTGTTCTCGCTTCGGCGGGTCACGCGCGACTGATGTAAGAAGTATGTCGTTTTATAAACTCACCCCCATATTCATAAAAAAGTTACAGGACGCTTTAGCTATTGAACTGTTTTGTCCCTCTCTGTCAAAGAACAAATTGTTGAAAAGAGAAATGAAAATGAAAATGAAAAATGAAAAACGTTTATTTGCCATAAGAGAGGGACAAAACAGTTCAATAGCTAAAGCGTCCTGTAACTTTTTTATGAATAAGGGGGTCATACTCCACCCTACCAATCGACAACCCAAAACCATCGACACTCCTACCCCATCCCTACCGCCAACTGACGGGGACCACCTAGTCGTAACCCGAGCCGGGGCTCCGGTCCGGAGCGAGATGGAAGCGATGATAGCCCGTGGCGTGGCAACTAGGGGGTTTTATGAAATATTTGTTATTTACACTATACACTCACGAGCAAAGAAACAGTTCCACATTTACATACAAAATATCAAAATACTAAATGCCTCAATTTTTAAAAACTTTTAATTGAATATTTGTTTACGTTTTTAGTTAGTAGTATTCTGGTGCGCTTTTAAATGTAGTTTATAATATTGCAGAAGGCTACATTAAGCCTTTTCCGCTTAGGAGTAATTTGGTAGGTACCTACTTTTTTCACTGGAACTTTTTCATTTCCCGTGGGTGTATTAAATCTTTGTTTCCTACCTATAAAAAAGGCTTTCAAACTACAATTCTCAAGCCTTTAAAGTAAGGCTGTTGGTGGCGTCACACTCGATATAATAATACCTATATAGTGTTCATTTTGCGAAGCTTGGCTAAAAGCTACTTTATAATAGGTACAATTTCTCGAAGTTTGCCTGAAAGCTACTTTATAACTAATATACATATTAACATATAACATGCCAGCCAAATAAGTACTTAGAAAGATAGTCTACTTATCATACCTACCTACCCCATTGGACTACACCAGATGTCATTTTAATTATAACACCTCGTTTTTGGTCCGGCGGTTAAAGAACTAAAGCGGTAATTCAATCTGGGTGCTTCGGCCCAGACCGCAGCCCACAATGTCGGTGAGAGCTCATAGGCCATCTGTATCTATCGCACCCTGTATAGATGGGTTCAGTAACTTGGTAGTAGGTAGGTACTTAACCAATTTTCCATTATTTTTTTATGGGAAGCATTTTGTGAGCCTCTTAAATTACTAATGCCGAGTTGCAGAAAGGAACTTTAGGCTAATGTCGACATTAAAATCTGTGTCTCTCTCTTTCTGTCCGTATACTGTCAAAGCAGCAATATATTTAACATCAACATTAGCACTTAGCTTAAAGTTCCTATCTAAAACTCAGCGAAAATCATAAGTACAAACTTATACAGGGTGTTGCAGAAATGGTAAGTATATAGTCAGCCGAAAGGATCATTCAGAACAACATTATATTATGTAGTCTGAGCCTATCTGAAACCTAGTTAAACATTGTGAGATATGGCGTTTCGACTTTCTCCGTGTTCGGCATCATAAGGGTCACAGTGTCAGTTAAATAAAGTCCATTTTTCTCTCCACCTTTAATTTGCAAGGTGCGGGTGCCTATATAAATAGAGTGAGTCGCCCGCGCGCCTCAGTTGGTTTTTGATTTTTGAAGTGAACACTTCGGCAAAATGGCTCAATGTAGCCACGGTTCTCGTCGGCTTCGCTCCGACGGGGAAAAATATAATATTGAATTTGCGGAGTCCTCGCTGCCGGGAGCTGTAGCGTGATGCGGACCAGGCGGCGCGGGGCCTGCCGGCTGCTGCGCACGCAGCCATTGCTGAGGATTTCGCAACGAAGGTTTGAGTTGATAAGCCGTGAGTAAAATGCTATTATTTACTGCTTTTAAAAGCTCAGCCACTGGTCATAATGCTCCGGCGCTTGGGGTTTTTATCCCACGCAGTAGGGTCCGATTCAATAGTCGTGGTGATGATTGATCACATATTCCGGTCCTACTAGTGGCGCTTGAGCTAGATACTTACATTAATGACCGCTTTAAGTAAAGCATATGTTAATTTTATACAGGAAAAAATAATAAAAATATATTTTTCTACCCTCAATTTCTAATATTTTTAGAAAACAGTTGATAAAAACTTTGCTATTACAATAATGCACTTGATTATAGATTATGTAAGGCTTTACAAACAGGAGCTTTCCAGGATCGTCATAGGATTTTTTACAGGAAGCACGTGGCTCCGAGTTTCAGTATGTTGGGACATTGTGGCATGTGCGGCGAGTAATGTGATCCGCCGGTACCTACCCGCTGAGGGTAGGCAGGCCGATTCGGTGAAATTGAAGTTTCGTGTAATCTGCACCCGGCCCTGTGCTCCCGCGCTGGCCGCCGTCTTGTGGCACCTGCATCGCAGCATACACCCGGCCCTGTGCTCCTGCGCTGGCCGCCGTCTCGTGCCACCTGCATCGCAGCGTACACCCGGTCCTGGCCCTGGCCACCGGTTTGTGGTACCTGCATCGCTGCATAGACCCAGCCATGCACTCCTGCCCTGGCGGCTGTACACCCGGTCCTGGCCCTGGCCACCGTTTTGTGCCACCTGCATCGCAGCGTACACCCGGTCCTGGCCCTGGCCACCGGTTTGTGCTACCTGCATCGCTGCATAGACCCAGCCATGCACTCCTGCCCTGGCGGCTGTACACCCGGTCCTGGCCCTGGCCACCGTTTTGTGCCACCTGCATCGCAGCGTACACCCGGTCCTGGCCCTGGCCACCGGTTTGTGCTACCTGCATCGCTGCATAGACCCAGCCATGCACTCCTGCCCTGGCGGCTGTGTTGTCCCACCTGCATCGCTGCGCACACCTGGCACTCCTGTTCTGGTTGCCAGATCCAAACGCCCCCTGTCTGGGAAGAGATTTTATGCTCAGCGGAACCGCCTGCACTATTGCTAGCACGGTCATCATCATCATCAGCCATCATTATGAGTGACTTATTTAGAAGGTATCGAGTAACGTGCGCTATTCATCAGTGATTTTGGCATATGCAGACGAACGTTTACTGCCAAGGTTGGTCATGTTAGCCATACAAGGGCACACCAAGGAAGCCTGAGTAACCACCTGCAGTCGCCGTAGCCGCATCGGCATGGATGACGACAAATCGGGTAACGTGCACCGCTTCTAAAAGTGTTATAGCACTTCAATTTGATGCCTCCGCTGAGGTAGGGTATTCTATTAAAGCAGCTTTCTTCTGAACTGCCCAAAGTGACCTGTAGACTGCTCCTGGGGATAGTTGTGCAATCAATTTTTTATTTCGATGTCTCTGCTGAAGAAACTGTCTAATGCAGCTTTTGTTCTAAACTGCCTTAAGATCGTTGGACTGCTCATGGGAATGGTGACGCACGGTAAGTACAGGAGCGTTACTCTATACTGATGAGAAACGAACGAACGAGAGTTGTCGTGCAATCGGCACGTTTAATACATACAAACAGATAGAGCGGCTCGCGCCGCAGTGCACTGAAAGTTCGTTTTTCGTCATATAAAGTGACCCCCCAGACACTATCTTAAGTGTCATGACACATCGGCAGATTCCAGCTTTGAGTCTTTTCTTTTCTCGGCTGTGAGCAAAGTGAATCCCACCGGCGAGTGTTCAACCTAAAAGCACTGAGCTAATTCCTGATTTCGTGAAAGTCGCTGTTGCTATACCATACCGCTTCACAAGTTACCGAATTTATTATGATCCTACTGTCGGGTGATCATGATCGGAGTGTCATCACGGTTTCTGAGTGGCACCCCAACAAACATTTTACCCTCAGTTACAGCTATTTTTATAACTTTAACCTGTATAACTGTGTTATAATTATCTCAGTTCTAACATAAAGCGATAAAGATGAGTTAACAAATGAAATTAGTGTTAACAGCAGGTTTAAGTGTTACAATGGTATTAGTCAAAGCAATTATAATTAAGATGTTATAGGTTTAAACTGTTTCTAGAACCTAAAGCTATACAAGAGTGCTCACTGACACCTGTTAACACTTATGGTTGTTAAGTGGTTTCCTTTAATACTCATATAAATCTTTAGGTGTCATATTGAATTTAGGCTGCAGGAATTGGTTATAAAAGAGATTTTGTCAAGAGTGCAGTAAGACAAGATTCTTACAGTGTTGGAAAACTCAACAATGCAGTTTTAATCTTTAAGGTTAACTTAACTTACGCTTATTGCGTTAGGCAAGTAGACTGTAAAAGTAAAGGTGTTAAGCAAGACTGTGCGGATCGACTAAGACTGCATAATACCCTTGGCTAAGGGTGTTCTATTTCAAAAAGTGTAATATATGACTTAGGTGAGTCTATATGTCTTAAATGTAAGTTCGCCATTTGCATTGACGACCTAACCTATAAATTGCTGGGATAAACAATATTATGCTTTAAAATACTTACTTATTTATGTGAATTTTGTCATTCCAGTCATGCCAATCGATTTATGAAACTAATGGACATACAGCAAGGATACAAAAAAATACAAAATTGAGTCGTCTATTTTATATTTACTTATGTTTCATTTGAAATCCTTAATAAATTCGGAGCGCATTAAAATTGAGGTGGGAAATATGGTATACATTACAGTAAAATTACAATGGCATATTATTTTCAATTCACAAAACATGTTAAGTCAAGTAAATATATTATATTTACTGTTATTTAGTAATAATCAATACTGTCACTCAAATACTGTCGCGTATGATTGCTGTTGACACTATTATTTTCAAAGACATACAACTTGTATGGTAAAAGTGTATTCGAAAAACGGTAACATACTCACTTAACCCTTTTTTACCAAACAAATAAGAGTTAGGGAGTCAAATAACCATTCTACAACTACAACTATACCGGTAAAAGTTCTAGCTGAGAGGGATTAAACGCTCTTCTATAGTAACTTTAGCACTTCAATGACACCGTACTACAGGCTTTCTATAACTTAAACACTTCAATGACACCGTTTTACAGACTTACTAAAGCCTTTACTCTCAAAATCGTGGGCCTCTTTCGTGGTTATAAGTGAGTTAGAGCACTCTCCTACACTCTTATACAGCTATGTCTTAACACTTTAATTTTCGAATGGAACCATTATACAAGTTATATGAGAGTTTTTTTAACGCTACGATGTTAGTTGGGACCATATTAGCTGTCTTCCTTATGTCCCAGTGGATTGTGAGTGTGTATCCGAGCTCTTTGTTGAAAAATGCGTGAACCTCCTACGCAGCAGCTGTCTACTAGTTGTTTATCGAATAAATCGAGTAACGGTGCTCTTGCACGAGACGACTACCTTTTGGTAAAATTATAACTTCCACTATTCTGGGAACATGCATATACCTACTGTGTACTGTGTATCACATCACGTGTAGCCGCAGCCCTACTCAACGTACGGGGATAGATAATAAACAATGGCAGTCGTCATTAAATTTCTATGAATTTCGAAGGTCATCATTTGGAGCACAATCCAAAGGGTAAAAGTACCTATTCATGCCTAAACGGCTTCTCTAATGAAAATGTATTTTTAATTCGATTCTGGCGCAAACGTTTCATAACTATTTTTCAACACTGTATCTGCTGAAACTACTTAGACTGACTGGTTAAGATGCAGACGTGCCGTTTTCACAATTCCATTTTGAGTAATCCTCAACTGTTTTATGGATCTTTCAGTTAGTTACGTAACTAGTTACCAAGTAAAAAATTACTTGTGTCATGCTCGTACTCGCATCTCATTTAGGAGCTCTCTGGCCTCTAGCTGAAGGCTAAAACTGGTATATATATCTACTAAGCTAGTACAGAGTTATAACCGGGCAGCGGTGACATGGTAGCTGCTTGATTTATTAGAGTTTGCTGAAAACTTTCTAAATAAGTAATAATTATTAGTCATAATATTAACTCTTCGCAGTTCTTTCAGAATGCAATACCAGGTCGCTGAAGTAGGTAACCTTCCTTAGCTGGACAACAACAACCCTTTTTGTTTTAAAGAGTGTCACAGTTATTCGCCGTTCCACTGTCATATCGATGTCCAAGGACTTTTTCTTGGGTATAGCTAACTACCTAAGTTTACCTATAGATAGCCGCAAGCTATCTGCTGTTGGCGAACTGTCAGTTTTGACTGATAAGTCAGGCTCGAGGTGGCTCGTCCAACTGTCCAGATTAGAGAGTCTATGTTGGCTGTCGTTGCATCAGGTCTGATCAGGTACAACTAACATCTTTACGTACCATCTTTATTTAATCGAGCTATTTTATTTTGTTTTATCTAGGTTGACTTAATGGTTTCAAAATCGAACCTACAACAATGTAAGTAGGTACCTACCTACGTACCTTTGAAGTTGCAACAAGGCGAAGCCTTAAGGTTTTGGCCGAGACCTGCCCTTAGTGTTGACGAACATACCTAAAGGTGACCTTGTTAATGTTTTTCATATGAAGTACTGAACATTTTACTTATCCTGGTGGCATGACTGATCATTTACTTACCCAGCTAAGACATGTTAGCCGGGTTTCATTTATCAACTATTACAATTGTTATTGTTGTGTTAATCAATCTTTATTAATTGATGTCATCTACCAAGGAATGCTGCCAGAGCTCATAATATTCACACATGATGATACAGAATGATAGTAGCCCACAAAATCGGTGCAAAGGCTTATAAAATAACTTTCCTTCCTAGTAGGACTGCACAGGAACTCGTTAACCGCCGAGTTAGTTAGAATACAAAATTAGACTGTGTGTTACTTGTCAATCTAGAATATGAGAATATAGTGACCTGCATCATGTTTTGAAAAACTGAATACTTAGTTATCCGCCAGTGTCACAGCCTTCATCTAATCTTTTCCAGTAGCTGAAGAGGCTGAGATATTTAGTAAAATTATCTTCCCTTCAAGCACCACTCCTCGTTCCAAGGACTAGATGCCGCGCCAGGTGTTGCAGGCCGTGTCGTCGTACAGGGCTGACTGAGCAGGTCCTCGAGGCTCCAGGGTCGGCTGCTGCATTTCTGAGGTCAGTCCAGAATTACATACCCTAGTCAGCATGTGCTGACCTGAGCCCCAGCGGCCTGGATCGATATTCTACATTTTACAGCTTTTAAATATTGTTGCAAAGTATTTCACTGGTTCCATCCATTCGGCTAGTGTATGTTAAAAATATTGCCTTGACAATAACAAGATTTTGATCAATAATTACTTATAAGTATTGCTTTCGAAGAGGCACTGTGTGTATCCATATGTATAAATACCTACCTATATGTATAGGTACATACCTTCCATAACTTTCTGACAAGTCAGGAATAATAAGGAAGTACTTAAGTCTTATGTATACTTATACCTTTCTTTTTAGTATATCTATTACCTAGAAATCTATGCATTATAAATTTATAGATTCAAATATTTATCTACTGATATACTCATCAGTAACTTATGGGTCACAGTTGGTTTTCTCTCCACCATGCGATAATAAACACATCTCACAATGTTTAACTAGGTTTCAGATAGGCTCAGACTACATAATAGACGCATTTTTCCTGAAATAAAAATGACATATTATGTATCTAGCCTATCTGAAACCTAGTCATTTCTGCATGGTGATATTACAACTGAGGCGCGCGGGCGACTCACTCTATTTATATAGGCACCCGCACCTTGCAAATTAAAGGTGGAGAGAAAAATGGACTTTATTTAACTGACACTGTGACCCTTATGATGCCGAACACGGAGAAAGTCGAAACGCCATATCTCACAATGTTTAACTAGGTTTCAGATAGGCTAGATACATAATATGTCATTTTTATTTCAGGAAAAATGCGTCTATTATTCTTAACATAACGTGTATGTAAGGAACAGGTGATAAGTCATTAGGGGATAATCTTTTCTTGCACTTCGAAAGCGTCAAAGTAGGTAGGTACGAATACGGCGTTATTGAAAAACAAACTGCAATATTCGTACCTACCAAAATGTGTGGTGTCGGTACAACGTGGTACCATTATTGGCTAATTTTGAACGATATCGTTCAGAATTATCATATAAATAGCCTCAGAGTGATCGTCGGAAATCTGAATAATTCAGACATTACCAGCATGACACTATGGAGGAATATACAGGTGAAATTTTATCAGTGATGATCACGGTCCCTTTGCCTGATGCTTAAATTTATCGATTTGTAGACTATAAGGGCCTTACCAAAAACTTAGACAGAATTTAACAGGTGTTTAGCGCTGTCAAACGCCTACGAAATTCTGTTTTAAACAGTGTTTAAAGTTTTTTGTGGTAGCACAGTAAGTAATTATATTATCTTAAGGTTGTTGCAAAAATGGTATGTAAAAGTTATAGAACAAATGTGCTGTCACCCCCTTTCGGCCGGCACTATACAATCTATACATACCACTTTTGAAACATCCTGTATTGTAATTTACCTACAATTTGAGAGATAAATAAGACTTGGTTATGTTGTTTTAATGCAAAATAAAACTTTATTAATAATTGGAAAAAAATGGAAAAATAAATAGGGTAGGTACATTAATTTCATGACATAAACTATGTCAAATTATACGCATAATCTCGCAATATCGAGGTATCTATAACTGTTATTTAAATACAATTAAAATTGCTACGCTAACAATAATATAATACAATTGACTAACAACTAGCTGGAATTATTATACGATAATTAATTAATTAATATTTTTATTTACAAAAAAAGATAATTGTAATATATTACACAAGCAAAGCTCTTTAAATTCTATGTTAAGACTAATATATCGAAAATTGTCTTTTATTCATTTGTTAAATATTTTATGATCTCTTGTTATTCACCATTACAATCACATATATTTGGTTTTAATCTTGTTTTAATTGAATACAAAATAACATAAAAAGGCTAAATATGGAAGTGCTAATAAAATATGCGAATGGCAGATCATTTTTGTTTTAAAATCAATTTAACATGCTATGTAGAGCTAGCAGTCCAGCAATGCTAGCTTTGCAACAAGATTAACTCGTGATACAAAAATATATACATATTATTAGGGCAATAATTTATTATTCTTTGTAATTGCGAATCGAACTTACGTCTTTTTCTTTTTTATTGATAATAATAAATGTTGTTAAACGGGCCTCTATATGTTGGTTTCGGCCCCGTGCAAACCAATCGTCCGGGATCTAAGATGGTAACGAAACGACATAATCATTATCATCATCATCATCATCTCAGCCATAGGACGTTCACTGCTGAACATAGGCCTCCCCCAATGATTTCCACATAATCATACATCAGATAAATAAACATGAAAGTAACCTTACATATTTCACCTGTTGCAAAGTTGTTAGATTGTCTGACTCTACTCATAGGTATTCAAATAATCATCTAGAAATACTAAAAATATTGTTTTCTTTAAATTCCTTTAACACATATTTTATTCTAATGGTGTTCTTAGTACTTAATCCTACATAATTATTTGAAGAGCATAAAGTTTGTTAGTTTGTTTTTTTAAAATTTTCGGATTGGCAAGTAGCTTGATAGAGAGTGTTTTAGCTTATTTTGTGCATAATCAAAATCAGTTCAGCAGAAAAATCTAAAACTGTATATAGGGAGGGGGTGATGACTATGACGTATGATTGACTAAATTCATAGATTTGCAAATGAGAAGACTAAATAGATCTAGATTAAATACGTGTTTCTAGATCAGATAAAAAGTTCATAATAATAATAAAAGTATAACCATAAATAGATATTAAGTTTAAGTAAATACACAGTGCAATTTTTTAAAGATAAAGCATGCTGAAAATGCCTGAAAAATATTGCAACAAAATTTTGAACAGTCACAAGACCTATGTGTATGGAATCCCATACATTTTGAGTTAACAACCACAATAGCTTAAGAGTAGAAGGTTCAATTTATTGTTATCACATTAATAAAATATCTTATATAATTTCTAATAATTTGAATTTTTAATGTGGTATTCTATCGAAAATTCACTCATTTCATCATTTCCAAAAGCCTCAATATATTTCAATTTATTTCAAAATATAATATTTTAAAAGGCTCTGAAACAGTTTTCTGTGATTGGTTAAATTGATTCGCCATTTTGAATAAACATTCGACAGTGCTGCCAAAGTTTCATCACTCTAATATTACAGCATTTAACTCTAACATTCCAAGTCAATTTTCGCATAAAATACCACTAAAGAGAAGGGAATAGGTGCATAAATCGCATACAATATTAATTTCTACAGCTAGTCAAAACATTCGCTGTATAATTATTGCAGTTTCGCCCAAAATCTGAGCTAACTCGGCCGATTTTAGTGTTTTTTTCTCTCTCTCTTCAGCATCTCATTAAAAAAATAACTAAAATTATAGATGGTGTTCTAAGTTCCAAGGATTCTTGGGTTGGGTAAAAAACAGCCCAAAGCATAGACGGAGTGTCTATACTTTGGGCTGTTTTTTACCCAACCATCATAACGTAATCATCTATTTCACGAGCAATAAAACAGTTCCACTTACAAAATGTCGACTTTAATGTAGAATTTGATCGAAATACAGGTTGAGTAGTTCGTAGGTGCATGTCCGGAAGTATGTTACAGATCTCTTCATTCTGAACAACTTTTGTTATGATGACCTTGGGATATAACGTAAAAAAAAGATGCTTCCCCATACAAAAAATTCTTGTTTACGTGACATGGGATGGGGTATAAGTATATGGGGAGTAGATATTTTTTATCGAGAATATCCCAAGGTCATTATAACAAAAGTTGTTCAGAATGAAGAGCTCTGTAACATAATTCCGGATATGCACCTACGAAAGACCCACCCTGTATTTACGGAGTAATATTCTGATGCGCTGTTAAATGTACTTCAATTTTGCAGACGGCGTCATTAAGCTAGTCTTTTCCGTTTAGGAGTAATTTGGTGCTAGTATCATTGGACTTTTTAATTGCTCGTGAGTGTATTTAGTTATTTTTTTAAAGAGCTGTCTAAAAACTTCTTCAATAAACAAATGAGTCTCCATGTATTTTTTGCATTTAAACCAATCAATCGCCAATTTTATCATTATTTATTCATTTATTAAAATCGACCACAATTAAATAGTTAATGTTAATACTTTATCTTTTTATTACCTATCGATATAGATTTTTATCCTTATAAGGGGGGTCCATTTTCTACACAATCTATTATTTGTGTGCCTGATATCACAAATTATTATCATTACCCGAAACTATAGTCTCAGTAAGCTTAGTAATAAACTGCTGAGGAACCCATAACAGGTACCAAGAATTTTAAAGTATAGCGTGGGACGCCCTTTAGCCTTCTGGATCGACGGCCTTAGGGTGCTTACATAGAGAATCGGGTTCCCTGTATCTACCTGTACCGGTAACCTGATTATGCGAGAGCACTCACTCACGGAGCATTTCCCGGATTTTTAAATGTCATGAGCGCTTTCTCATTATCAGGTTACCGGTACAGGTCGGTACAGGGAACCCGTTTCTCTATGTAAGCACCCTTAGACAGGTTGCCGGTAGTGGCTGGATTAGGAAGGCCGAGGACCGAGTGTTGTGGCGCTCCTTGGGAGAGGCCTATGTCCAGAAGTGGACGATTACTAGCTGATGAACAAAAAATATCTCACAAAAAAGTACTGTAATAATTTGTGATAATTTTGGGCAAAAACTATAAAGGAAATATTAATAAATATAATCTAATTTATTTAGTTTACACCTGAAATGGGTCAAAATAGCACGAGATCTTTTAAAAGCTAGTATTTTAAACGGTATTAACTATTTATTGCTTTCAAAGAACACTATTATTACATGGAATGGTAATTTAATTATACTTTAATGTTCGACCAAACATAATGTTAAGTATTAAGGGCCTGTTTCACAATGTTCTGTGGGATAAATAACACACACACACGCACTCACGCCTTGTACTAATGTACTCCCTTGCGGGGTAGGCAGAGGTGCATTGCTGCACCCACTTTTCGCCAGAGTGTTATGTTAGTCCCAATGTAATAGGGGGCGGGCCTATTGCCATTTTACGGGCACATCCAAGACACGAGAACAAATATATGTGTTTAAACAAATATCTGCCCCAGCCGGGAATCGAACCCGGGACCATCGGCTCAGTAGTCAGGGTCACTAACCACTACGCCATTCGGTCGCCATAATGTTAAGTATTAAGGGCCTGTTTCACAATGTCTGGATAATGGCTACCTGTGGGATAAATAAAAGACATGCTGTCACTCTCTGTAATTATGTTTTAGACAGTGACAGCGCATATCTTTTACCAATGGTAGATCTGCAATAAACGTTTGGCCAAACATTGAAATATAATGCAGGTTTTATTGGAAATGGCAGTGCTACTTATACAGGGTGTCGGAAAATCCTCATACACACTTTATAGTTTATTAAGTAAAGTATGCGTAGGGAATATTTTATAACGAATTTCCAAAAGTCATTGAGCAAAAGTTTAGTTGCTCAGAATGACGAGTTACAATGCTCCTTTTGCGACACCCTGTATATTATATTAATTAATAATGCACGTTTTTGAAATGCATATTACCTATGGATTTATTAGTGTTAAGAAAGATAATTGGAATATTATAATTGGGTTAAGGAAATGTATTTAGTAAGAAGGTTTAGTTTGTCTCTAATCATACGCCATCTTTTTTCCAAAATACGCACCGAATCTAATTTTTTACTTACAAGGCTAAGAAATGTGAGAAGAAATTTTGTTTTAGCAATAAGTCCGCCTTACTTATATCATTCCAAATATCTTTGTTCAAAATATTGCTGCTTTGGTGTTCATTTCAATTTAAGTCTTAATTTAAACTTTTAGCACAACATTTTACCCTAGTACTAATAAACCTCGCATCACTTTGGGTATAGTTATTATTAAAATTTTCGTTGCGATGATTTTCCATAATTTAGACTTTAGATATACCTATAGGGTTTTGCAAAAAGGGTATACTAAATTGAATTATCAAAACTCGTAGAACAAAAGTTGTTCAGAATGACCCTCTGAGTCACCCCCTTTCGGCTTAGTATACCCTTTTTGCAACAGCCTGTAGTTCACGGATTACTTAGTCCAAAGTTATGCCTGGTTTATTAGTAAGATCATTCAGGTTTATTCCAGTGTTCATGTTTAGACCTATTTCATTCTAAATCAACTTAGATATACTAACTTTCATAGGAATCGCCAAATCAATATTAATGTCATCGAAATTTCTCTCTGAAACCAACCTGTGGGGTTACCACCACCGAACATTAGCAATAAACGATCCTTAAGCAGCGTCGCTCCCTTGTCAAATCTGACGTAACTTGTATGGATCTGACAGATTTTTGACAGGGGAGCAGCAGTTAATTGGTAATGTTTCGGTAGTGGTAAGGTAGCTGAACACTGAAATTTTCCTAAAAAAACTAGGTATTTCACTATCATTAAACATTAACTTTAAATTCATCACTATAATCTCTATACACAGACTTTTAAACAATCAAATCTAACTCTTTTACCCTATCACATAAGGTACGTTTTTAATAATAATTGGAAGAGAAAACTCGCCTTGCCGTGCGACTTTTAACTGTAACCCTTATTGCATAAGGTCGCTTATTCAGTAGGACGCCTCGTGTCCCGCTAGAATGTAGAGGTCATTGCCATCATCACTGGAAATCGCATTGTTTTGGACCAGCCGAGATTCTAGTACCACCACCCTGCGGAAGAAACAATTGCATTATTTATTTAATTCTTTATTGCACAAATATAGGAAATAAAGGTGCTAGTGCTAAGAGTTAATTAATCCTAATGTTATAAATTATAAATCACACGAATAAAGAAATGATATATCAGCCAGAAATATTATAAATTGTATTTTATATGCCACGTCCATAAGGAAAAGGTATAAAAATGGCGGGCTGACTCATAATATTCTGCCATTTTTAAAATTAGCGCGCGTTATATTATGATAATGAATAGAAACCCTGGAATAACATTCATAATTTTAGAAACCTTTGAGTACCTATCATTAGATCCAATAATACACAACAGTGTCAATTTGAGTACAAGTGTACTTGCCTCCGCCTACACTTGTACTCACTTCTCCCCATACCCAGCACTTTACACCGTTTGAGTACACTGTACTCTCCGTGATTACACTGTACTCACTTGTCGGCGCCCAGCAGCCGGTACACGCGCGACTGGTCCGTGATCTCCTGCGTCACGTCCCCGTTGCATATCTTAGCTGAGTACACTGTACTCACACCGCGATTATCCTTTTACTCACCTCCCCATACCCAGAACTTAACACACACAAACCCCGGTACATATCCTAGTCACTTGGCGGTTGAGTACAGTGTACTCATCTTGTACTCACTTGTCGGCGCCCAGCAGCCGGTACACGCGCGAGTGGTCCGTGATCTCCTGCGTCACGTCGCCGTTGCGCAGAGACCGGCCTTGTACTCCGTGCCGGTGGAACGCCAGGACTGAGTCTTGGAGGCACACTGGGGAGGTGGGTTGGAGGTTAGATTTAGGCAAGACAGGTAGCTTAATACCTAGTTTCACCATAGTCTGTTAGATCTTTAACACCCCTTTTGTATTAGACGTCGTCTCCATATTTAATTCGTGACAGATACCTATTCCAAAAGTCAACAACTAATCCCTTGATATGATATAGCAGAATATGGTGAAACTGGGGTTAAAAATATAAGTTTCATACTGTTATTGTTGTAATTGGTTGTCTGAGAAAAGTGTGTGTGTACTGTTCGTAAGACACTCATGAGCAACGAAAAAGTTCCAGCAACACAAGGAACGCCAATGGCAGGTGGAATTTTAAATTATTGCTTGTGAGTTTAATTTAAGTCCGCCGTTTGTACAATAATTTCATTTCTGTGACTATTTTTTTATTGTAGCTGGTAGTGGCTGGATGAGGAAGGCCGACTACAGAGTGTTGTGGCGCTCCTTGAGAGAAAGCAGTAAAATATTACGGGCTGATGATGCTTGGACGCTTACATACGTACTAACCAGTGCCTCTAACGGTCGCTTCGCCTAAAAACTTATCCCGTGGGAATTCCTGGATAAAAGTAGGTATCATATGTTCTTTCTCAGGGTCTAGACCATAATATGTATGGATACCAAATTTCATTCAAATCCGGTCAGTAGTTTTGGCGTGAAAGAGTAACAGACAGACAGACACAGTTACATTCGCATTTATAATATTAGTTAGGATTCTACTTACATATCCGATCAATATGGAAGTCGAACACGATCCGGCTCACAAAATTACTCTTCTTCTCCTCTGGAGCCCGCCATCTTGCCGCGTCCAGCGACGGTGGTAATACGGGGACCAGGTCGATTATGTTCTCGTGGCATACTAGCACCTGTTGGTAAAAGGGTTATTGTTAAATGGCGACTTGTATTGTGTATACTACACAAGTACTACTGGATGGTCACTGTAGCTTGACGACAAGCTAGCTAACGAGAGCTGCACAGTCAGCTGCATAAGTAGCTGTGCACTTTTTTACCCAGTCAAACTCACAAACAGCCTATTAAAAAAGTTTGTTATGTAGCTAGTTTGAGAGGGAACAAAGATTCAATTGTGCAACTGACCGTACCACCACAAACGCATTAGCAAAAATAACGATCCATAAGCTTCAGAAAACTTCTGTCAGTTCCATACAAGTTACGTCAGATTAGAAAACGCGCGACACCGCCTATGGATAGTTAATTGCTAATGTTCGGTGGTGGCAACCTCACTGTTATGCAAAAGGAACGTTTAATAGAACGACATAGAGTGGTCATCGCAGAAGCGCTACGTTTTCGAAAGATACGGTGTAACCAGCGGCCGCTACACGGGTTCGTTATCGACGTCGATAAACTCGGTGGCTCGCGTTCCACCAATTATAGCGTCGTATTTTTGGCAAATCGCGATATCGTGACGTTTATCTACGACAAGCCACCACAGCATGGTATCTTTCTAGAAACAGATAGATCTTAATACGAGTATACATGGATATTTTTTCCAATTTTGTGTCAAAATATCACACATCTTAAGCACAAATCCTATGGACGACGAAACTCTTAAATTTGTGGGTCTTCAGCAGATAATAAATAGACACAGTGTGTAGATATACTCACAGTGTCCTTATTGAGCTGGTGCGCGGTGTGCACGGTGTGCAGCCGCTCCGGGCGCGGTATGACGGTGTTGCTGCTTCCTAGTGACAGTTCTAGTTCGTCGGAGTGGAACCAGGTGGCGCCTGCGAAGGAAAATGATATTTTTAATGATGTTACAGATTCTCGCGACTGTAATCCCCAAAGAGGTAGTCAGAGGTGATTCGAGTTTTCGCTACACGCATTAAAATATGTACTCACGTGATAGGTCGTGAGCCGTACCGTTTTATTACCGTACCACGAAAGACACATATACTAGCAATCAGCAATCCGTAAGCAGCACCGGAATCGCTTATCTGTGTCAAACTTGTCACATCTATACAACTAACATCATCTTACAGTGGATACTGATGGAGTAAGCGGAGTGTCATAAGTTTAACGTGTCTGTGTATACGTGTGTGTCTATCTGACTGTGGTGTCTAACGGTTGTTCCGATTTTCGTTTAGTTTTTTTTCGGATCATAGATAGCACATACTTTATCAAAATCGGCTCAGCAATAACTCACCAGAGTTGATGTTGATGAGGTGCAGCCGTATCGGCCTCCTGCCGGCGCCGACACAGAGCAGCGGGTACTCCAGCTCCGGGACTATTATCAGCGAGAACACTGTGAGGGGTGACGGCACCACGCATTCTATGTTCTGTGGGCAAGAAATTGGAGGGTAAATACAGGGTGTTTTGAGGTGAAATGGGTCCAAAAGGTTTTTATGATTATTTATTTATTTTTATAGTTACACCAGCACCATATAAATTATAACTGTTCTAAAAGATGTTCAGAAAGACAGTCATATTATTGTGTTAAATATACATAAATTTACTCAAATTTAATGTAATGTTACAATGGAGAGGACTGACAAGAGCGCCATCTAGTATCAAACCGAAGAAACAAATTATGCTTTAGGGCCACTTTCTAGTTTCTACCGACGACGGCGCTCTTTATGTCTCTGTATCTCCGAAACTACTGGACCGATTTGGATGATTCTTTCTCCATCTAGCAGCTCATTTAACCCTGGTTTATCTTCCTTTGATAGGTCACCTTGACCTTGACCTTCTCACCTTGAGCAGCATAAACTTGTGCAGCGGGTCGTACCACTGCATGAGGAACAGGCCCGACGGCGTGGCGCCGCACAGGTACTTGTAGCCGTTGTACGGGTTGCGAGCTACGGCGCAGCGGGTGCAGCCTGCGGAGGTTTTAGGGGTTTAGAATGAGTGGAAAATTTGGAAAGTTTTTCTCTGTGTGTACTTTATTTATCATGTAGCAATTGGAAAATAATCATAGACGCTAACTTTACATCAGGGAACAGATGCGATTTTTTTTTCTATCTAAACTTTGTAATTTATGAGACTGATAATTATGTCTTGCTAAACTTCATTAGTTTATGGCTACTGGCTAAATATAAAAATAATTTTCCATATTGCCAATTTAGCGTTTCAGCATATAAAGAATATAGTTTTGAGGCGGTCAAAACTGTTGTTTTTATTCGCAACACTTATTTTCGAACTAACAATCTTCTTTCATATTCTTGGTATCCTATGCCCCACGGCAGGGGACAGAACAATACATCATGATTCACGATGTGCAGTTTTTGGTGTCAAATAAATTATACACTATTCTAATAATACATAAAACAATATAAAACCCCACATACCTCTAGTATCACTAGCCCTAGTCGACAACGCATGCCGCCGCGGCAGCAAGCGCGGCGGGAGGGCCAATAGCGTGCGAGACTTCCGTGCCGCGAGTAACGCGACCAATGAGTGACGGTAGAGCGACGGCGTCTTGCCTGGCGGATCAATGGGAGAACAGATGTTAGAAACAACTCAGCAGTAAAAGTTATTGGATTCATTTGATTGAAGAAATGATTGGGACTCTTTGGTTAGATAAATTCAGAAATAAGTTTAAAAGGGCCAATAGCGTGCAAGATTTCCGCGCCGTGAGCAGAGCGACCAATGAGTGGCGGTAGAGCGACGGCGTCTTGCCTGGCGGGCCAATGGGAGAAGATATGTTACAGGAGTAATTAGAATAGTGGACCAATGGGACTAGTGTTGTTATAGTAACGGTTACAGTTGAAGTTATTTCGAAGTATGTAGATGGCTGTAGCGAAACACTACAATATTGTCTGAATAGAACTTTTTACGGTTTGAACAGAGTTTAGTGAAACCTACCAACTAGTGAATCTGTCTGTATAAATAATTATTTTTTTTAAATAATTTGTACCGATCATTGACTTCTAGCGTAAGGACAGGCCCAACCAGCCCAAAATGGCGCCGTCCAAAATGGCGCTAGTCCTTAAATCTCATATCCCAATTTGTTAGAATAAGGGCCAGCGCGGGTAACATTTTCTTTTGGCAAAATGTCCTGATGGGCGCATCCTTCCTTTTGTAACCATTGGTATCGATATATTTATGAAATATAGGATTTAATATGTAAAAACACACCTGACAGCGACATCAGCACGTCTTTAATAACGTGCAGCCATATCGTCCGTCGCGGGTAGAGCTGGTCCATCGCCGTCTCGTGTAATTCGTTCAGGTTTAACGAGTATATGCCTTCTTCAGCACCTGTGTGAGGGGAAATATGGGTTACATGGTGCATTGATACCCAAGGGGTGAAAGCCACTTATTTCATCACCGAGCGGGGTTTAGCGTGGGGCGATAATAGACCGAGGGATTAAATAAGGGGTGCAAATGAGGTAAACACTGTGCTTTTCATTACGAATGCGAATAAAAATAAACGTGAATGACAAAAAAATAACACTTTATCTTCTTCCTATATTTTGCGTATATATTTGCAATATACAACAAAAATATTTGCTCTATTATTGCGACCAATAAAGAATTATTGGTCGCAAGTTAAATATCATTGAGCCTTTGGTTTTTGAGAAAGTTTTTACTTGAAATTCCTTTGCATTTGAGATGTCAGAAAGCAATATAAGTGATGAAAGGACTCACCAATAAGAATATACTGATCTCTCGTTTCAGGATTGATCCAAGACGCCGTACAGTTTATTCGCAGCGGACATCCGTTGAACACCTGAAACAAATAAACAATATGATGATAACGCCATCTAGTGACAATTATTTAAACTCTATTAAAGATGGACGCAGTGGGGGCACCAAAATAGCCCTTTTTTGTAGAAACTAGCGCCATCTAGCGGCAATTAGTTAGTATAATGTACACACGGCAACGTCAAATGGTTGGCAGGGCACACTAACGTAGTGTATGTGTGCACACTAACGTTGTCACGCAGAAATCAGTTTACACACCAGTAACAAACCACACACACACACAACAGCACAAACGAGTTTGCGCGTAGGCAAACGCCCGTATACCAGCTGTGACATAAAAATATCAACCGGTATCGGTAGTGTTAGTGAAATAGTTATAAAATTGATGTGAAGCAAAATTTCACTGCCTATGTCTATACACTTCGTAGCTCATTGGTAGAATGTTTGACTAATGAAACATAGGTCGTGAGTTCGAGTCCACGGATTTTTATTTTTATTTAACTTAATTCAAATTTTGCGTTAATTTAAACGCTGTTGAGTATAGAATTAATATATTTGAAACTGACAAACGACTACAAGCTGCATAGCTGTCGACTATTTCTCTTCGCCAAAAATATATGATTCTTTCTACATTTGAGAATTAAAACCATTCTACCCTCATACAATATGAATAAACGAAATTTGTTTTTAGTTTTAGTGACAATTCACCTCTGCGTCTGCAAAGTGATTCACTTTGTGATTTGTCAATTTAATTAATTACTCTTCGCAGTCACTATGGAAAGTCACTTAACCATGTTCAAAAAGGCGGAGATAATCGTATTTATATGAACAAAACATTACAATTAGTGAAATCGCAAAACCGTTTAACGGTAAGTAACTTAAAATTGCAAATATTTTATTTGACTGTTAGAATACTTGTATTTGTATAAGCTAAGTATTTGTTTTTTTGTTTGCAGAGGAGAACTGTTCAATTATGGGTTCACCGATACGCAGATTCGGGACATGTAGACAGTAGTCGTCTATACGGATGCATCACCACGCCATCGAGAAATCGTAGCTGCACATAGCGCTGATCCGTTCTGCAGCACCCGTTCTACGGCCACAACACATAATCTATCCCTACAAACCGTACGGGTTCACTTGCGTGCTGCTGGGTTGCGGTGTCGGAGGCCCACGAAGAAAATTGCTCTAACCGATCAGCATCGTCGAAACAGAGTGCGTTTTGCGACTGACTATTTTAAACTTTGATTGGTGCAACAATGTAGTGATATTTAGTGATGAAAAGTCCTTTAAGTCAGACAAGGATGGACGTAAGATATTATGGCGAAAAAGTGGTGAAAATTATAGTTATTGGGGTTAGCTCAGTAATTTTTATTTATCCATTTGTTTAAGATTTTATTTATTTTGTTAAATACTTATTATTATTTACAATTATGGGTAAGCCAATGTGTTAATGATGTTATTGTTACTGAGGTTGGAATAAGTTATCTTATTTCTAGCTAATTAACATGTTGATTCATATAACTAATGACTTGCCTATTTACTTTAGTAAAACAGCCAGTCCATCCTTTTCTGATGTTTATTATGATTAATATAAACTACAACTATGTTTTAAAACGAAAAACAACAAAAACGTAACATCCTTAATGTTTATGTTACGGCAAGAATAAATTTGGTAATTTTAACACTTAATAACTTGTTTCATTTACTTTCTGTGTTGCTTTTATTCGTGTATACTACAATACTATTATTAACCATCTTAAAAAATAAATTAAATCTAATAAAAAAGTTCAGTGGGATTTGAACCACCATACCGATTATTGTAAGTCTTGTATCATACCAACTGAGCCATTCAATCTATTACAATGCCTTGCAAAATTTTGCTTCATATCATAAAAACAATGAATCATTGTCACTGGCACAACTACATGCTTACAATATCCGTGTGTGGGTTGCCCAGAACTAAATAATTACGTCGACGTCGCCGACACACACATACACTACCTACGTTAGTGTGCCCTGCCAACCATTTAACGTTGCCGTGTGTACAATCAGAAGTGGGACAAGATGTTTTTTGATTCTTAGAGGTTGCTAGCTTCATGTTTAGATCCTCCTACCTTACTAAAGCAAGCGCCCATGTGCACTTTAGGCGTGGGGGGTAGTCCATTGGGCGCGCGGCGGGGGCGGTAATATGAACCTTATTACTAAGAAACTAATGCTATTTAGCGGTGGTTCTATGTACTAATGTATAATCAGAAGTGGGATAAGATGTTTTTTGATTCTTCTCTTCTTCTTCCTAACTTCATGTATAAATCCTCTTACCTTACTAAAGCAAGCGCCCATGTGCACTTTAGGCGTGGGGGGCAGTCCGTTGGGCGCGGGGCGCGGGGGGGTGTGCGCGCGGCGCGGGCGGGACCGGCGGGGCGGGACGGGGGGGGTGCCTGTGCCTGAGAAGATGGGATTGAATGGTGAATCAAATTGTCATTTATAACATATAAGGGCCACTTCAAACGGAAGCGTTTTCAACCCCCGACAAAAAAGGGGTGTTATTAGTCTAACGTGTCTGTGTATTTATCTGTGTGCCTAGCTCTCGACTGCTGCGTTACGTTACTCAACCGGCACAATAATTAAAGGAATTTTAAATCGAATCATTACCTGTGATGAAAAGTGGATCCTCTACGAACTAGACTGGACACTAAACAACCGAGGCTGGTCAATCGCTCTAGGCCACTGCTGCTTCAGGACAACGCTAGACCACACACTGCACAACAGACGGCTACCAAATTAGAGGAGCTTCAATTAGAATGTCTTAGACATCCACCGTACTCTCCGGACCTTGCTCCAACAGATTACAATTTTTTTCGCAATTTGGATAACTACTTGCAAGGAAAAAAATTCAACTCCGATGGGGCAGTCCAAACCGCCTTCAAAGATTTTATCGATTCCCGCCCGAATGGTTTTTTTAGTAAGGGGATCAATGAACTACCTATGAGATGGCAAAAGTGCATACATAGCAATGGTACATACTTTGATTAATTTAATATATTTCATTTAAAATAAAAAACGACTTTATGTTCCTCCTATAGAAAACGCTAATTTGATATGTAAGTACCTAATACATTGGTGCATGGCAATAGTGGGATATAATGTTATAATTTACGTGTATGATCAGTAATATTGCCAAACTGATCTGATGCATGCGCTATTAAATGTACTTCAATACTGCAGAGCTTTTTCAATGCTCGCGAGTGTATTTCAACTAGGTACTTTCGTCTCCGTATAGATGGTCAAAACCATAGAATAACAAGTACAGTAGTACTAGTACTCGTTATTCTATGGTCAAAACACTTTAGTACACACACACACACACACACACACACACACTCACGCCTTGTACTAATGTACTCCGTTGCGGGGTAGGCAGAGGTGTATTGCTGCACCCACTTTTCGCCAGAGTGTTAGGTTAGTCCCAATGTAATAGGGGGCGGGCCTATTGCCATTTTACGGGCACATCCAAGACCCGGGAACAAATATCTGTGTTTAAACAAATATCTGCCCCAGCCGGGAATAGAACCCGGGACCTTCGGCTCAGTAGTCAGGGTCACTAACCACTACGCCATTCGGTCGTCTTTCACACTTTAGTACTTACTGTTATTATCTAATTTAGCCTTATCCCGTTGGCTATCAGACAGACTCCGTTGCCGCTGACTCACGCCCGCGCCCTCGGAGGCTGTGTCTGTGCTCTTGTTATCTCGGCTTATCTCCTCGGCGATCCTGAAGAGAGTATATTCATTGTTATTAATTATTATTGTTATGTGGGGATGTCTTACATACGGCCATCCGAACCCATGCTAGGCAGAGCCTGGATTATCGGATAGCTGATGTATCTACACAGATACATAGATGCAAAGTTGCTTACATATTATATTATTATATAGATAAACGACAACCAGACACAAGGTAAAAACAAAGTGATCATCACACGAATGTTTGGGCGGGATTTGAACCTGCGACTCTAGAGCTTCGGAGGCAGGTTTACTACCGACTGAGCTAGGGTGTCCTCAATTATTTCACTACACTTCTGCCAACATGCCAACTATGCGTTTTAAATCCTCGACCTTTCATTCAAAAGTTTACCATATACAGTATTGTACTTACCTAAATATCTCATCCACTGACGACGTTTTCCTTTTACTATCGATCTCGCATTGACAAAACTGGTCTAAGTCTATGCCTTGCGTTTCAGTCTCTACTCTATTATGACATTTCCTATGTTCCGCCTTGTCATCCATGTCTAAACTCATGTCAATTTTCCGACACAACTCTTCATCCGTTCCATTCTCTATCCTATCCGAATCTATTGACAAACTGTTCGCAATTTGCAACGCTCTGAAGTTAGAAACAGATATCTTCTGCTTCTTGCAAACGTCACAGTAAACTATCCCTGAATCTGAGTTCTGATTGGAGCAATTCTTGTAATAGCTCAAAATATCCCCGTTTGAATTACAGGAATCGCAATTACATTTAGGAGGCACAGATCTTTGTAAATCACTTAACGCGTTGTCATTCTTCTGAGGTTTCGGACAGAGTAGGCACTCGCAGTTGGGATTTCTGATCTGTGGCGAGTCGAATACTTGTTCCGAGGTTTGGTCCGCATACATTATGTCTGCGTCGAGCTTTCGGCTTAGGATATCGTCGGCCGGTAGTCGAAAATTCGCCGCAATGCTTTGGTAAGTGTTTGTTGAGTTTAAGAAGTTTTGTTTCAGCTGTATGCACTGTGATAAGTGTTGGTCGTGGATTGAAAGGCCGCTGCCAGACTGTGCCATATTCGAAGCGTCAGCTGTCATCGGTAGGGTTGCCCTGTGAAAAAAATATAGTTTTACCACTTCTGAATTTTAAGTCTATTTTTTTGGGTTAATACAGATTGCCTTTTTAACACAAGGTTTTGTGCTTTGCATCACTGTGTTTGTTATGGTGTCAGTAATAAAGCTGATACTTAGAAAATTAGTAGATTATGATTAAAACGTGATAGTAAAGTGTTTTAGTTGCATTCAATATTTTTTCATTGGTCATTGCAAAATTAGCAACCACGGAATGTTGTTTAAACAGAATAAATACACTATTTTGTAATAAGTAAATTGTGGAATAATATTAGCAAATGCTGATGATATATAGACAATTAGACATAGTGTTGGACCTTTTCGAACACACTGAGTTAGGACAGAGTGTTGTGGCCTTGGGAGAGGCCTATGTCCAGCAGTGGATGATTTAGGCTGATATTGATGGTAACGATAGCTAGGGCAAAAGATGATGTAGTTATTATAATTAATGATGATGCAGACATGACAGGTAATACTACTTTAAGCCTAAAGTGATATAAAAAATAAATAAGTACATAGTTTGTGAATAGATACGTTTGTTCAATATAACAATAATAAACCTTAAAGACTTTGATGTATGATATAGGCTGCACCAATAAAGAATAGGGAATGAGTTTAGAGACGCCATTTTAAATTCGTATGTTTGTTGGCGCAGCTTATTTTCATTGTGAAATTATTATTTTTTAATGTGGAGTTAAATAAATATAATTGTGGTATACGGTACTTGAATAATAAAATACAAAAACAAAATAAGTTGAATGCTAATAGAAGAATCAAAAATACCTTAAAACGTAACTACATGCGTTCACAAATACTATTTCACAAGCATAAGCATAAATTTATTAGCACTATTAAAGCAGTATTGTAAAAATAAAAGGGTGTTTAACATTTATTAGTCAATTGTGAACATTTTATAGTGTGACGTGGTAAAACAAGTCATTCTGGCAAGTAAGTAATAACTTCGTCAAACTCATTATTATCAGGAATCTTAAAAAAAAATAAATGTAACGGTCATATTATAAAACAGTCCATAATCTATAGAAATATAAAACGATATTTATGTTTTATAACCAGCCGACATTTTGATTTGCATGGAAGCCAAACATGCTAACCAAAAATAAATATTTTGTCCTACATGCAAAACCTTCAGTGTTGCCAACTTTACTATCATAATAAGCCATACTTTTTCCTACTTAATTTCAAGTCTTAAATAACAATATTGAACATCAATAATTTTGAGGTACATACTATACGACTGTATTAACAATGAAACAAAGAACCTATGCTGCCATACTAATAATAAATAAAATATAATTATACATTTTCCACACCATATTTTACCTAAATAGTTGGCAACACTGTAAAAAAAAAACTCAAAAGTGCTCAACACAAATGTTTCTCTATCTACAGGTCAACACAAAGTATGGGGCAATTCCTTACGCTCAAATTTTAAACTTATATGTGCGAAATTAATAAGTAATAATTTATATAAAACAGTATTTATCGAAAAGCGAATTTTAGATAACTTAAATAATGCAAAGCTCTGTTTTTATTGGCTAGTTCGGCAGCCATTTTGTTTACCCAACTCTCTGTTTGGCTAAAAACATTCGACAGTGCTGCCAAAGTTTCCAAATTACACCGTTGTTTAGGTTTAAAATTTGCGCGTTTGGATATAGCCCCTATGTCCATGCATTGAGAAGCCAGTTTTACCTTAGCATCAACTCTTCGTCAATGTATTGTAATAGGCTCCTATAACAAGACATAAGAATGGTATGTAGGCATAATAGTGGCAATATACGGGGCTTTTAGGGGGAATATTTACTTGGTATAGTTTCTTTTAGCATTTAATGGAATAAGGGCATGATATCGACCAATAGGGGTACAGAATTCAAGCTACGTGAGTGAGTGATCTTTCCCTATTGGTAGATATCATAACTGAATTTGAATTTATTATATTCTAGTGGCTACTTTTAGTCATATCGTGACGGTAAATACTTTTCATCTTTAGCATAAATCAGAGGGAAATATGTATAAAATCGTTAAAAAAAACTGTCTTAAGATTTTATGATCCACACGGTATCACAAAGAGGGTTATTAGTAATCAAACTTAAAACAATAAAAGAACGTTATAAAGGTTAAAAAAAACAAAAGAAAACAAAACTATTAACGAATATAAACTGCCTGAAACGAGAAAAAAAAGTAAAAACATTATGGATGTAAATGATTATAAAAGTATGGGGTCCAAGAAATAATTGTAAAAATAAACACTTAGTCAAAAAAAACAACAACACTATTAATTTAAAACAAACTAAAAATAGGGGGAACGAAGATTTTAAATTGTATTTTCATCAAAACGAAAAATGGTTTCTCAAACTCACCCAACTACACTACCAACTAATAATCATGCAGACAAACAAACCAATAATAACAATATTTACAAACATACAAAAAGAACACATTTATGTATACACGTTCCAAAAAAAACTTATTTCTCAGCCAAAAACTTTCAAGTCAAAAACGTTCCAAAAACATAACAAAAAAAACTTTAACCGAACCTCATTTCCGAAAGAATAATCGATAAATATCTGAAATAAATGGGAGCAAACCAAGAGTAAATACGGAAACTTGAATGTAGGTATGTAAGGGGTATAATTTGATAATATTTTATAACCTAATAGTGTACCTAGTAAAATCATTGAATAGTGTTGAATGGACATCTGAAAGAATCACAGTGATTATATGGAATGTGATTTTGTACATCGTTCTATTTTTATACCAACTCATGAATTTCATATCCCCATTTTCACATTGTTTAAAATCCTAACCTCTGTAAAAACCCTAATAATCATAAGACAGCGAAAAGCGGGTATCTCTCTTGTAAGTCACCTCTGACTACCCTTTCGGGATTACAGTCGTAAGAATTTATCTACTTGTTGCAAAAAGGTACACTAAGCCAAAACCTACGTGTGCAGCATGTTATATCTAAGCTCGGAAATGAAATCAGAATGTAAAAGATAATAAATAATTAGATATAACATGCTGTGCGTTTCGGCTTAGTATACCCTTTTTGCAACACCTGTATATTGTATCATTTCACCCACTCCTAAACTAAACCATAAAAACAGTCTATACTCACTTCTCGCTAGCCGGCATGGTATCAGTGCTCATATCCTGAGGATTGTGTTTGGGACAGGACATGAGCGAGGCCACGCTCCAGCCCTCCGTGGACTGTCTGTTGTGGTGGACTGTGGGGAGAAAACCATGTAGGATTAGAAGGTGGAACCAGTAAGACGATAGAGCTTTGTAAATTGCGGTCCTAATCTTGGTGTTTTAGCATTATTAAACTCATCACTGTTGCAAAAAATTACAGATTATGGTAGCTGAATATATTTTTTAGCTCGCAATGACACTAAATAAATAAATAAATAAATAAATATGTGGGGACATCTCACACACGGCCATCCGACCCCAAGCTAGGCAGAACCTGTGTTATGGGTGTCGGACAGCTGATATATCTACACAAATACATAGATAGATAGATACTAAATATAAATATCAACACCCAAGACCCGAGTAAAAATATCTGTCTTTAAACAAATATCTGCCCCAGCCGGGAATCGAACCCGGGACCTTCGGCTCAGTAGTCAGGTCACTAACCACTACGCCATTCGGTCGTCAAATCCCCAATATCCCGAAATTGAGTTGATGAACACTAAATAGGGTCTATATAATGTCATTTTAAAGAGCTAACCTGGAAGTTTCTGTTATGGACTACATCAGGAATGAGAACTAAGGTCCGTATCTGAGAAGTAATCGATAACCATTGGGGTAGAGTAGTCCTTGTGGAGTAGAGTAGTGCGAGAGACCACAAAAGAACATGGCAAAGGTTGCTTGTTATTGAAATATATCCAGTCATATAATGATTCAGAGACCAAGATTGACGATGGTGATAATGTCAATAGTGTATTACTCAATATAAAAATAAAAATAAAAAAAAACACTCACCATTCCTCTTAATAGTATCCCCTTCGCAACTCCTCGAGACATCCGCCGAAAAGTTAATAACAGTCGGCATAGACCTCAAACTCAAATCATCATCCGCATCCAAATCCACTATCGGCGACCCATCATACACCCCCGAGCGTCTATTGGACGAATCCTCCGCTAACAACCTCACGCGATTGGTCGAAGTCTCATCGTCCAATAGCGAGGTGGGACGCGCGACGTTGTCTGACATTAGCGAGCGGGGGCGCACGTGATTGGCTGACAGGTTTTGCCTGCCCTGCTGTTGGTCCGTTCGGATGCCTCGAGCCGTGTGCTTTGACGCTATTCGCTGGGGTACGTTTGATAGTGCCTGTGGAAGGAAATTTGAGGTTGTGTTTTATTCTGATTATAGCAGGATTATTGTCAATATATGCCCTGATTGTACTACTCCAAACACTTTAGCAATCAAGAATCATAGCAGCATCGCTTGTCTGTCAAAAAACTGTTAGATCCATATACATTATGTCAGTTTTATTAGGTTAGGAATGCTGATTAGGGATTGTTAAATGCTTTTGTGTTGTGATGGTACAATTACAATAGCTGATCTACTGGATACTATAGGGAAGGACTTAAATAAAGGGTGGTATTTCATCAATGAAATTCTCAAAGGCATGTACGAACATAGCATAAAGATAATGTAGGGTTTCTTATCAACTTTCATAACGGCATCAACTTTAATATTTACAAAAAACCACAGTATCTAATTGCCTATGGGAAGCTCACTGATAAAATTCAACCCAATATTTTACTCACTCCTTCATCGTCCTCTTGACTATGGCAGGTGCTCGGCGGGTTAGAGTACTTCTGCAGCAGTTCCACTGATAAACGCTTACTCAATGAATCTTGCATTACGAAGGGGTGCTGTGAACAAATAATTATATATAATTAATATATTAATTTATTAATGACTTGTGTTTAAGGATTATTTATTCTGTGTGAATTACAGGTTGAAAAGGTAATTAGGGTAACCCATTATTTAGTTTGGTTGCAATTTTATTCTGCATACGTGTATACGTACCTGAAATGTTGTCAACCAATGAAAATTTTGCTGGAAGATATTATCATAATATGTATGTACGTCGGTTTTGTATTTCTAATATTGTACTTAATATAAAACAAACACAATAGGTATATAATATTAGAAATGACATTTTTTTCATTAACGTGGGACGACCCGGCACAAGTATAGTGCGTATACATATGTTCTTGTGCGACTCCCTTTCGACTCACTTTCAATAACTTGTCGGCCGTGGGTCGTTTCTTGGGGTTCTTAGTGAGTGCCGCCTTCAGGAACGAGTGACGCCGGTTTGAATCCCGACTTGGACATCAGGAAGAGCACCCCGTATAGTATAGAGCGTACTTGTGGCACTAGTATACAGGGTGTTGCAAAAAGGGTATACTAAGCCGAAACCTACATGTGCAGCATGGTATATCTAAGCCAGAAACAGAAATAAGAATTTCAAAATTCGCGTTAAAAAAAAACATTCTTCATAGTAAAAAGTCACGTGAACAACTAAGTTTCTATGGAAAATGAAATTTTTTTTTCGCGAATTTCCAAATTCTGATTTCAGTTTCGGGCTTAGATATACCATGCTGCACATGTAGGTTTCGGCTTAGTATACCCTTTTTGCAACACCCTGTATAAGTATTTCGACTCACTTGCAGCAGCTTGTCGGCCGTGGGTCGTTTCTTGGGGTTCTTAGTGAGTGCCGCCTTCAGAAACGAGTGGAAGTGTAGGGACCAGCGCTCGCGCTCCTTCAGTACCGCCGGTTTGAATCCCGACTTGGACATCAGGAAGAGCACTCGCATTGGGTGTAACTCGAACATCGGTGGTTGGAGCTCGGCTAGCTCTGGGAATGAGAGGAAAAAATATGGTTATGCAGGGTGTTAAGGATTCAGAAGTGGGACAAAGAGGATTCGAAATGTCGACAATTTGAACCACTTTTTTTGTTCTACTACTTTGGAAAATAACGTTTTTTATATTGCCTGTTGTAAGCTAATCTTTGTTGAAACTTATATTTACAGTTATTGAACTGGCAGCTTTTGGTAATTGAGGCTTATAAGCTGTAAGTAAGTAAAGATAGAAAGAAAATAAATATTGTATGTTATACCTATAGCTGTAATTCCACACGCCCAAATATCGCAGAGTTGGTTGTAGCCACCTTTCCGTTCCACGGCTGCCACCTGAAATCAGAAAAAAATTTATTGTATTGCTGACTAGTTTTTTAAATTAAAGCCAAACGGCAGTAAAAATAGATAGGCGCAAAAACTTGTGAAAATTATCTCCATTAGAGGGTGCTGTAAAAGTGGTAAGTATAGAATCCAAAAGCGGATGACTCAATTGGTCATCCTGAAAAACGCTTGTTCTACACCTTTAAAAACTCAGGATGAAGGTTTGAAAATGAGCCCCTGATCCACTCGCTTATCAGATACACCACCTTTGAAAAAACCTTTAAATATCTCAACGCTAACAACTTAAAATACACCATGATTCCTCCCACAAAACATCCAAACCCTACCTCAGGCGCCATCCAATACGGGGTCCCAATGAAGGACTTCCACTTGTTTATGGTGGCCGTGATCTGAGCGGACACTCCGAAGTCATCTTAATTACATTTTCAATAGTCATATAAGTGTTATCTGACGAATAACATTGTTGGTGTCACTGTCCATTACAAACATTCAGATGCTGTCATCAGAATTATCCCCCAGATAACTTTTATCTGGCTATTGAAAAATTAGCCCTAAGTGCAAAAGCTTGTCATAATAAATAATCTCCTTTTTTTTTTACTCTCAATCAATATCAAAAACCCTACCTCAGGCGCCATCCAATACGGGGTCCCAATGAAGGACTTTCTCTTGTTGATGGTGGCCGTGATCTGAGCCGACACCCCAAAGTCCGCCAGCTTCACGAATCACACATCTCACATACACGAATCATGACGTTTACGTAAGTCGATAAAGATGCCATGCAACGGGGACAGAGTAGCTCTAATCTCAACGTTTCACTACTTGACTCCTAGCACTATTTACTTGGAGCTTTCTCATAATAATATGTTCCTTTAGCTGTGTTTTGGCGGTTCAGTATCATCCCTATTGCATCCCTGGTGCTATTTCAGTCGTCGAACTTTCAAATTATTATGTAGCTACTAAAGTATAGTCTTTCAGATACCTTTAGATGGACAAACACATCCAGAAGGGCTAGTACGGGGTGCATTTAAGACGTGACAAGAGTTTTGCATCGCGCTCACTCGCATCGCGCAGCCTCAAGAGCTCTTGTCACGTCTTAATAGCGCCCTGTGTTACAGGGTTAGAACCTACCTCAGGCGCCATCCAATACGGGGTCCCAATGAAAGACTTCCTCTTGTTGATGGTGGCCGTGATCTGAGCGGACACTCCGAAGTCTGCGAGCTTCACGTCCCCGCACTCTGTTAGTAGGATGTTGGCGCCTTTTATGTCTCTGTGGGGGGGAGATTTGGGGTATTAATGTAAGGAACAATGAGCAAATTTTACTGTACTACCACAAATAACTTTAAACATTGTCTAACAAGTATTTAAAACTAAGTACCAACTTCTCCATTGTCGGTTATCTAACCGAAAGGGATTGATTTATAAATTAAACGTAATCTCCATATAAAATTCATGACAGATGTGTCAAAAGTTAACCACTACTCCCTGGTTATGCTATAACCGAGAATGGAGAAATTGGCACTAAGTTTGACAGATTTTGAAGGCGTTTGACAGCGCTAAACACCTGTTAAATACTGTCTAAGTTTTTGTGGTAAGATCCTTAAGGTATTTTTGGAGTTGCGCGTGGAATGTGTCATCATCAACACGACATATCACGTCCCCACTCCTGGGGCGTCCTCCTAATGAAGGGAGGGTTTTAGGCCTAGTCCAGCACAAGTAGAGCTGGACTAGGGTTTGTCACCGTGGTGAGAGGATTAGCTAGTCAGATCAGTTGTCAGTCGCTGACGTACCAGGGTGCGCCAAATATGCATAAAATACAGTTAATACGTCAATCGGGAAGGCTCCTTTGTACCTCATTGCAATAAATGCAAAGAACTTAGCTATTTTCGTAAAGTAAGGGGCTGTATACTGTAAAGTTCTTCAGAGATTTCTATCGTGAGTACATACAAAGACGAATGTATAGCAAAATAACGTTTTCTTCCAGCCAACCTTTGCTAAAGATATACCTGTGCATCTTGCCCATGCGGTGTAGGTACGACAGGCCGGTCAGCGTCTCGCGACACATGAACGCTATCTGGAGCTCGGTTAGGGGACCCGTCACGTGGTATATGTCCTGGAGAGAAAGAGAGATAGGATTAGTGGGGAGAAGGAGAGAAAGAAATGTTGGTTTAAGGTCATATATGTATGTGCTATACAACTCTGTTGCGTGAAAGAAATCTGTTCCCACCAGTACTATGCTATGTTGACCAATGAATATGATTAGTGGACATCAAAGGCATCAATAGCTATTTAGCATAGCACATAGCTTGTGGAAAAGCACCCTAAAAGTTGATTAACTTCAAACGAATGTTGAATATAAATGAACCTTGAGTCTTTGGTAACAAGATTTATAGAGTCTCGTAGTTGCTGCTCATAGAATCCGACAACGCTAGCTTTGCAACGGGCAAAAGATGGCAGATATTATTATTGTCAGCCCTGAATGAACGAAGAAGAATAAGACGTATCTCGTCTGTGTCAGTAATTACGATCTTATTTTGGTATTGGTACTTCTGTTACACAGTTAGCATTGTCCAACTCTCCACAGACGGACACTGACAAAACTAATAACACCACTCCTTACCTGCAAGCTCCCTCCACCACAATACTCCATAGAGATCCACAGCTTATCCCGTCTCAGATACGACCCGTAGTACGCGACTATATTCGGATGTCTACAGTCCTTCATCATGAGGATCTCCTGCTGGATGATGGCGAAGTCATCTCCTGGCTCCAGTTTGATGACTTTGATGGCCGCTAGCTCCCCGTTGTTTGTGAGGCGTTTCGCCTGTGGGAGAAGAAAGGGAGGATTGAATGAATATGTGGGTACAGTGCTCCAAAATTGATAATGCGCATAGAAATCTTTGACAGATCGGTTGTTTTCGATTATGTGACACATGATATTGACTCCTATTTCTTTCGAACAAGGTGCAAAATGCAAGTGTTTTTTAAGGCTCTTACGATTTAATGATTCGGGTGTGAAGATCTGCATGTGCATTATTAATTTTGGACAAGTGTATATGCAATCAATGGTGGCCCAAGCCCTAGCTAGGCAGAGCGTGTAATATGGGTATCGGACAGCTGATATATCTATACATATATACAATACATACATAGATAGATTAAAACCCAAGACCTGAGTACAAATATCTTTCTTTAAACAAATGTCTGCCCCAGCCGGGAATCGACCCCGGGACCTTTGGAATAGCAGTCAGGGTTACTAACAACTAAACCATTCGGTCGTCTATTGTAAACGGGAAAAAATTAAATTTGTAAGTAAGGATGGACAGATGCTTGTTGCTCTTTTACATTTAGTATGTGGGAAGCTGACACCCTGGATAAACACGTAAGCTAATTCCTAAGTGATTTTTTAAGCGGGAACAGCTAGTTAAAGGATAAAAGAGCCCTATATCCGGCACTGTAAAACATTATGATGGGTTATATATAAGTATCTTCTATTTAAAGGTCATGGCATGAGCAATTATTACCTACTATACCTACGTATCTTCATTACATGACTCACCCTACAAGTGTTGTAGGTACCTACAGTTTACTTATTACCTTGTTACTTTACAAAACGGCGTCATCTAAATTATATTTCCTTATTACGTAGATTATAAACGTATCATCATAGTATTCATAATTATATAGTTTATTTACTACATTTAATTGTTCAACGGGTATATTTTCATAAGGTCTATGTATAACATTCATTTTATTCTTAGTGGACGCTAATCCAACTGGCTAATCTTTAGATACGTCACTCGGGGAGGCTTCTTGTGTGTACTCTATACCGTATCTAGCAATCATCATCAGCCCGTGATCGTCCACTACTGGACATAGGCCTGTCGCAAGGAGCGCTACAACACTCTGTCCTCAGCCTTCCTCATCCAGCCACTACCGGCTACTATTCTTTCTCGTTCACACTTCGCTTATCGTATCAATACGGTTTTAAAACCATTTTCCGAGGGGGGTTACTCTTGCTTCATCTAATACTGAAGTTTCGGGGTTCAAAGAGCGACTGGGCGAGAAAGTTAAAGCACAAAACGGTCTATAAAAACCCGTATTACAAATTAAATAATTCGAATGAAAGATTTGAAAAAAAACTGTATTCTTCAGAACAATAAGCAATGATGTAATCGCGTTAAACTCCCTCGTTTGTATGTTAATGATAACGAGACGCGTGCATTTTTAAACAGCTGTAAAAAGTATAGCAAGTGTGAATCGTAATTGCACATTACTTAGGACCTGTTTCACAATGTCTGGATAATGGCTACCTGTGGGTCAAAAGACACGCTGTCACTGTCTGAAACATATTTACAGAGAGTAACAGGTAGGTATTATCCAGACACTGTGAAACCGACCCAATCTAATAAACTCCGATTGCTTATATGACACCCACCCTAAAACCTTGTGTCTTTCTAATAATGCTAAAAAAAACGAGAAATTCAGGCGTTTTTTTTTTCAGATCTTTTAAATACTTCCAGGAAGCTTTATCGGTCATTTTTGTTGTGAATAAATATCTGCCCATGTAGGCTGTTGAACCATCAAAAACTTCAAAAAGAAGTCTCAAAAACTATACATTTCGCCGCGGAACCCAAAATATTCACAACATGATAATGATGATGCAACGCTAAAACGAAAGTAGGCCGCGAATCAGTCAAGTTTACCGAGATAACAACGTTTTTCAGAAATATGGCGTATTTCCGTTGCAAATATTCTTCAATGAGTATCTAGGATAAGTATTCCTTTGTAAAAGAAAATAATGGTAGGTATATATTTTACCTGCCTGGTCTTATTCCATTCTCTGTTGGGGTGTAAGTACCTGCACTTGGCTCTCCCTTTTTATGCAAATCCCCAAGGTCTAAACTGCCTTTCGGAGCTTGGACCATTTCCCACCACGCTGGTCCAGTGCGGGTTGTTGGGTTCACATAATCAAGATGTGCAGGTTTTCTCACGATGTTTTCGTTCACCGTAAGAGCGACGGTATACATCTAGTACTTAAATTCCAAAGATCTTGTTGGTACATGTGAGCGCCGAGATTCGATCCAGCATCTCTGGCGTGAGAAGCGGGTGCTTACTCAACAGAGCTACCACCGCTCCTATACCTGTCTGGTTTAAATACCTACATATTTCTTTTGTTCCCACAAACACGCATGCGAAGTTAAAAGGCAATTTTATCGGATTTACCACTTAAGCCCATTTCCTTCAATAAAAAGGGTAACTAAATTAGGTACATAAGTCATTCTGCAGAGATTTGCAAAGACATTTCCTGTATTATTTGTTTGAAAAAACATATTTTATTTACTTTCGTTTACAGTACCTACTCTACGTAGTTACATAAGATGCAAAATATTATGTAGTTATTCAACCTTGCCCAACAATTTTGATAAGTATTATTGTAGTAGATAAAGGTAGCGATTCTAAAAGCACAAATTATCAATTTACACTATCAAAACATAAATAGCATATTTTTTTGGATCATCACTTGTTAAATAGGTAAGTAGCTAGTACTTCAGAACTAGCAAGTGTTTTGAACTCAACTTTACAGAGGTTTAAGTACTAGATAAACATTAAATTTAATCCACAGTCTAGTTAAATCTATGGATTAAAATCCAATTTTCATTGTTATTGTACACTGACTACACTATATACATGTAATATTGTATCATCTCTAAGATAATATCATACCATTGATAGCCAGTGATCAGGTGAATTCAGGTGCAATCTTATCTATACTGGCAATGCCTAACTTAAAAGATTCACATCAAACATGATAGGGTCTGACAATGGTAACTTTGAAAAAGATGATATATATTTTCTTTCTGATATGAATGAAGAATAGTATGACAAAATGTGTTAATCATCAGAGGTAGTTAACCGAGTAAATAATTTTTATCTTTAGTTTTTAAATAAATTCAAATAAAATTAAACACTAACATTGTTTACCTTTTATACCTTGTACCTGACTCTACAAGTAGAACCTTTTTGTCCTTTGCCAGCCTATCTATGAGCTCCTTACAGGTACATAGAAAAATATATTAGATGAAATGGTGCTATTTAGTTAGCATAAACATGCATTCATTTAAACAAGTCATTGGATATTACAGCTTCGAGATTATGTAAACAAATTCTTGTAATAAACAGGAACATAGATAAGAAGAATAGACTGTTTTGTTTAAGGATGGACCCAATTTGAGTAGGTAATTGGATGGGTGGGGGTGGAAATAAGTCACTTTTAAGGCTAGAATGGGGTGCATGTAAGAGGACTCCCCAAATAACATACCAACTGAACTTCGTATAAGGTGCAGGTGGCTAATTCAGCACTGGTTGGGTTGTTGTTACTCATGTAAGGCCATACCCACACCAAGATTGTTTACCATTTATGCCAAGTATGAAAAAATGCAGTCCTCTATCTATACATCTAGGCAATCAAAGACTAATGCACTATGTCTGGATAACATTTTCACCATGGTAACAAACCCTAGATATGGAGTCTTGTGTTTGTCATCGACACACAAAGGAGAAGTAGTCCAGAATCCCCACAGGATATCTTTTAGGTGAAGTGAAGTGTGTTTGCAGGAAAGACTAGTTTGAGTATAACTTTCTCACATATGTAAATGGTAGCCACATGTTGGCTTAATTCGGAATGCAAGTGTTGTACAACATGTGTGTTGAATGTTGAGATGGAATTTATAAAAAAAAGTAAACTTAAACAAGAAAATAATTTTAGGGTGCATGTTTTATGTGTTTCAACGACTTAAAAAGCGGTCTGAATGGTGAAATACGTGTAAAACTATGTAATTACGAACGGGGAAACGAAATCGAAGAGTTATTTACAAAATTATGAACGCGAGAAACGCCTAATGAATGTGCCAGCTAAACAGATAATTCTCGTGTTAACCATGACTCATCCGAGTGATTAATGAAAACTGTGAGAGGTGTGATTAAAAGCTTTCTTTTAATACCTTGTACACATCTCCATAGGTTCCTGAGCCAATTCTTTGAATAAGTTCATATTCGTCCTGCGGGTTTCTTCTGGATATGTCCGAGCTAAGGACACCACCGCCGTGCGCCATAATCACTAGTGTACACTAATTTTATTTACACACTTATTTCATTGTTAGAACATAACTGTGATAAATTAACTGGTTTAAATAATTATTTTTGAAACAAAAATTAATCCTACTTTCGACATCATCTATCTTGATTTTTTTTGTTGTTTTTTTTTAGGTGTTGCCATGCGCTTCTTAATGTCATCAATAATATTCAAGCATAGTCTGTGCCTCGCTCGGGGCCTACACTGCGAATGCGAGAGGCTTATCTCCACCATTGTAAAACTGGGATGGCATGGGGAGAGGGTGATGATGATGAAGTTAGCAAAATGCCTACGATGACTACAGATACTTACTACCCGTTGCGTAAGTTTGTTACTCAGGGTGCCTCGATCTTTCGGACATATCCGTACGTGTATGGCTGGCTGAGCTGACACAGACTATAAACGGTTGCCTGTGTTCATTTTGACCTTATTTTGACATAATGATTTTTACAGCTGACACTGACACTTCTAATGACAGGTGACACTGACAGATAGTTTCAGTTCAGTGCCAGAAATCTCAGAATTTACTGTTTCTTTTACTGTTTTGCTCCAGTTTCCGCAAAGAAACAAAATAATGCTATACTAAGTGTTGTTCTAAAATACACAGCAACCATGGAGATCAGCACGACCGTTGATAAACCCAAGAACATAGCGCCCGACGTCGCATTGAATGCAGTTCTGATTCCCAGCCAAGATTTGCCCAAAGAAACCCCTACAGTTTCCGGGTACGACTGGGAAAATGGCACAGACTACAACAAAATACTCGAGAGTTACCTCCGCACGGGCTTCCAAGCCACCAGCTTCGGGAAAGCTGTTGAGGAAGTGAACAAAATGCTAAAATGTCGGTCGGTACCTTTGACAGACGAAACTAGCGACCCTTACGAAGAAGACCTTTTTATCAAGAAGAAGACCAACTGCACGATATTCTTAGGCTACACTTCCAACATGATATCTTCAGGGCTGCGTGACACAATACGGTTTTTAGTTAAAAACAAACTTGTTGACTGCATAGTGGCTACTGCTGGTGGTGTAGAAGAAGACTTTATTAAATGCCTTGCCCCTACTTATATTGGCGATTTTAACCTCAGTGGCAAATCCTTAAGGACTCGAGGAATCAACAGAATTGGTAACCTCTTAGTGCCTAACGAGAACTACTGCAAATTTGAAGAGTGGGTAACACCATTACTAGATGAAATGGTCACAGAGCAAATAAAAGACGGTGTTCTGTGGACCCCATCCAAAGTGATAGCTCGATTAGGAGAGAGAATTAACGATGAGAGCTCAGTATGCTACTGGGCGTGGAAGAATAACATACCAATATTCAGTCCTGCACTAACTGATGGCTCTCTCGGTGACATGATGTATTTCCACTCATTCAAGAAGCCAGGTCTCGTCATTGACATTCTGTCAGACTTACGCAGACTGAACACAATGGCAGTGAAAGCAAATAACACTGGTATGATCATACTCGGTGGTGGTGTGGTTAAACATCACATTTGCAATGCAAACTTAATGAGAAACGGTGCAGATTTCTCTGTTTACATCAATACAGCGAGTGAGTTTGATGGCAGCGATGCGGGGGCACGGCCCGATGAAGCCGTGTCATGGGGGAAGATCAGACCTCAAGCTACTCCGGTCAAACTCTATGCGGAAGCTACACTTGTGTTCCCATTGCTTGTCGGACAAACATTTGCTAAATATTACTTTAGTAATAAGAAGAATGTTTAGTCAAACCGGGTTTGGTTGATACTCAGAGACTTATTATAATTATTATGATGTTAAAAAATATTCTTATGTTATGTTTCTTTTTATTTTAAGACTCAAAAAATGAATAAAGTATTCTCTCACACCTTTGTGTATTTTATTCATATGAATTTTAGGTTACCTATAGGTGCCCAAGAGTTTTATTTTTGAGATAATATTCACAATTATTTCACCAGTGCCTACCATACCATCAAGCTGAGTTAGAACTCTTTCCACCGGTAGCAACGCTCATGCATTTTTTATATTAGGTACCTACCTACTTTCTTATTATTTTAATAACTACTTACCTACTTATATTGGAGTTGTTTCTGTGTATGTGAAATCAACGTATTTTGACTACTTGACATAGGCGTCACCCAATGAGCTCCACATTCCTGTCCTTGGCCAGCTACACTCTCTAATCTTGAAACTTTGTAAGTACCTAAGTACGAGTGAGTATAATAACGAGCACCGAGCGGAGGTAGCTCATTCGGGTAAGCAACCGCTTCTCACGCCAGTGATGTGGCTTCGAATACCGGCGGGGGCGCTGACATGTAGGAAGGTACATACTTACTGATGAGTTCTATGGAATTTAAGTACAATGAATACCATCGCTCGGTAAAGGAAAACATTGCGAGAAAACCTGCATACCTAGATTTAGCACATCTAGATATGTGAACCCACCAACCCGCAGTGGACCAGCGTGTGCTGGGAAATGGACCAAGCTGGAAGTCAGTCTCCTAGAATATGTACGTCGGAAGCGATTATCTTATTATTTATTTATCTGCCTATTTTTTACCTAACTACGAAGTAACGAATCTAGTATTTAGTAGGTACGTATACGATACTAACGAGGCTTTGAACTCAAGGGCAAGTTTTAATTTGAAAATAAATCGTTGATGAAAAAGCTCGCTCCAGCAAGAAATTAAAAAGTAGCGGAGCGTTTCGAGCTTCACAATAGCTCGTGTTGGAATACCTAGTTGTTCGTATTTTAGGGTTCTGCGGATATTTCGGAGTCCATTATTAAAAATAAAGTTTCTAAAATATCGGACCCTGACTGCTTAGCCGAAGGTCCCGGGTTCGATTCCCGGCTGGGGCAAAAATTAGTTTAAAGACAGATATTTGTACTCGGGTCTTGGGTGTTGATATTTATAATTACTTAATTTGTATCCATGTTACTATTTGTGTAGATATATCGTCTAAGCCCTCTATCCACCATGGCCATAGCACGATCGAACAATCTACTGCTACTCGCCGCCAGATGGCGTTACAAGAGTAAACTTGTCTTGTCAATGATGTCGTAGTGGCGTGGTGTAACGGATAGGGTCTCGATGACTCTCGGTCTTGAGGCCGTAGGTTCGAATCCTGCCGGGTACGTACCAAGTACCAAACCGCCACCACGAATTCTTTAGGAATAATGAATCTAAGTACAATTATATTATGTATACCAGTGTTTTTCAACCTTTTTCATGACGCGACCCCCCGGGTATTAAAAAAAGATTTCGCGACCCCCTTGACCTTCGGTTTTTTAACATGTACCTAGGTATGTATAAAGGGCCCAAAATAAATTTGGGTTTTGTTTTATGGGCTACCATTTAAAAGGTCCTAAATACAGTCAAAGTATCTTATTAGTTATGTTAAATTCAGGGTGTTGGAAAAAGGGTATACTAAGCCGAAACCTACATGTACATAATGGTACACCTAAGCCCGAAAATGAAATCAGAATTTCAAAACTCGCGAAAAAAATATCCTTTTTGCGTAATTCGATTCGGTTATTATTAACAGCCTCTGGATTCACTTTGAAAAATCTGAGAAGAGTTGTTAATTTAGACGTAATTTTGAAAACCATTTACACTCCCGGGCAATGAAAAGCTCCACTCACAAAATGCAGACATCAAACGACCTAAATTATTTCAAAGATTTAATTTAAAATTGTAACAAAATATTACCGTTTTTAATTGGCAATATCCTGATGCTCTGTTAAATGTACTTCAATCTCGCAAAAGACGTCATTGTGCTAGCTTTTTGCATATAGAAGTGAATTTCTCAGTGGAACCTTTTCATTGCCCCTGAGTTTAATAAAGTTAATATTATTTCTTATTATTTTCTGCACTCATTGGAAGCAAACAATCAAACCTGAATCAATCAAAAAACTTCTCTAATTTAATAATTTACGGTGGGAGGCAAGATGAAGTAAGAGTAGACTCGAGCTAATTGTATTCATCTTCTGTATGTAGGTATCAACAAAAGATTTCTCGGGAAAACTACATATTTTGGCCAGATTTAGTAGTTTGCTATAAAAATCTATGCTCGCATGGATGGAGCAAAATGCTTATGAGCGCTGATCTATCTTATAAAGAAATATTGATTAAATTATTGTCTATATGGTTTTTATTCACAACATACCCAGCTTTTTTGGCCTCTGGCGACCCCCCTACAGAAGCTTCGCGACCCCCCAGGGGGTCGCGACCCACAGGTTGAAAAACACTGATGTATACCACATCCTACGCTTACGGTGAAGGAAAACGTCGTAGGGAAACCCCAACAAGTTCTAGATTCTAGATTTGTACCTTACGTGAAATGTACTTACAGTGAAACTATAAAGTCCTGAAATTAAATGAGGGCACTGCTATCTTCATGTAGCAACCCTATATAGCGAATCATAACTGACTTTGATACTTGAAATTTTGCCTGTTAACTTCCTACCTATTTATGTATTTAAAAACAACTTACCATCCCCAAAAAAGCTCTTATACAAGCTAGAAGGTGTTAATATGAAGGCTAATAGTGAAACCAATAAATATTTATTTAGATAACGTTATTACAACTGTATAAAAAAACTGAATCTGTTGACGAAGGGCACACATAGTAAAGACATCAATTTCTCCTTTTGGACGGCCAGTTTTGTTTCTTCCAGGAGTTAGAAATATTCCATATTTTGCCCTCTTTGGCACGCTGGTCCGATATAACTATAAAATAAAATAAAAAAATATTTTTGAGTTACACAATGCCCCCCAAATTCACACAATGTGAATTTAGTAAGTAAACAAACATATATCTTCAAGTATCAAAATGTTAAGGTTTGACTCAACTGAAACCAGATGAAACCTACAATCAGTGGTATGCAATGATTTCAAAAGGAAGGATAGGCCCTTCAGAACATTTTACTCAAACCTTCTTCATACAAGCAAAATAACTGTTATCTGTCATAATTTGTTTAAACTATGTCAGTGCCTAGCAACTATCTTGACGACGTAACCTTGTACGTGCGTTAATAATTTACCATCCCGGACATTGTTTTATTATTTGCAGGCGCCATATCAATAATTTAAGACAAATCCAACTACTAAAATTAAAACTGTTATGGGCTGTAGACCTGTAGAGCGTCCCGTACAAATGGACTAAAAATCACGCTCCAAAACGTAAGTGTGTGCAACAAGAAAATGTTCTCGGAGGATAGTCAACAAAATTCACAAGACCATCTCTCGGCCACAGACAACTGTCGACTGAGGAGCGTTGGCCCTAAAATTACCGTTTTAGGGCCAACGCGCGGGTGCCATTTTTTTGAGTGGGAGGCCCTGTCCTTACGCTAGTAATATATATGTCAATGGTGGTATGTAAACAATGTTCGACTTGGGCTCTAAACCTAGGTTTATCGATAAATGAAGCGTTGGTACTAATAAATAATGAGTTATTACAATTTGTACAATGCTACATACCCGTCATAGACGCTGTACGAGCGTAAACATCCTCCAAATTCGACAAAATGTGTCCAGCTTGATGTTCCGCTAAACATTGCATTAAAACTCGATAAATAACTTCACTAGCTTCACTACGAATATTTTTCTTCATCTTCCTAATTGCAACCAAGCGTAAATTGTTGCTTTTATCTAGATTATCCTTATGATTAATAAGAAAATTCAAAAAAACAGCCAACCGCCTATTGACATAAACAATTGTTATGACTTTTATGTTTCTTTTGTAATGGTGCCAGGCTCCTGAAAATTTTAGTTCCTCAAACATTAATTTCAGGACTTTATAGTTTCACTGTACTAATTAAAAAACGGTGATACGGTTCGCGACCCGTAAAAGAGTACCTAGGCCTATGTAAGATATTTATATTTAGTATCTATCTATCTATGTATTTGTGTAGATATATCAGCTGTCCGACACCCATAACACAGGTTCTGCCTAGCTTGGGGTCGGATGGCCGTGTGTGAGATGTCCCCACATATTATTATTATAAGATTCTGGATCTAGACTGAACTTAATAATATTATTATATGGGTGTTAAGTGTAGGTATAGTAGGCCGAAATTACCTAAGGATCATTCTGAACAACTTTAGTTCTACAACCACTAAGTTCCCTTTCGGGAAACAACACTCTGTATATAGACAGTATTGTAGACAAATAACATGCATATAACTACAAATAATATTTATGCGTTTATTTATAACTAGCTGTTCCCGCGCGCTTCGCTTCGCCTTAAAAAGTTTTCCCGTGGGAATTCCGGGATAAAAAGTAGCCTATGTTCTTTCCCAGGGTCTAGACCGTATGTATACCAAATTTCATTGAAATCCGTTCAGTAGTTTTGGCGTGAAAGAGTAACAGACAGACAGACAGACAGACAGACACAGTTACTTTCGCATTTATAATATTAGTTAGGATTCCACTACGTTCGTGTTAAAATTCCTTCGGGAGAAGTTTGAAACTCTGTTGGAATTTCAGCCTCCCCAATAATAAAAGATTACCAAAATATACCCAACTAACATCTGTCTACCACACCAAAAGGCGTGGGCACCTAGATCGATTGCATACATAAGTAATTTTAAACTACAGCCTGGCATTTGGACACTAAAACGATGCGCCCAAAAATAACCAAGTCTAGAATGAACGACCTTAGGTCATTCACAAAAATACCTTCGATTCAACTCTATTATTCCACATTTAGGTGAATTAATTTGAGGACAGCCGCAGATGTATGAAATAGGCCAAGGAGAGGCAGTGCGCATGCGCGAAACAATTGATTTTCCCGCTTTTTGACGTCAACCAAGATGTCCGCTCGCACACAGCCTCAGTATAAAACGGAAATTTAACTTAAACCCCTCGTTTTACCGACAAAACTGTAGATCTAATCCTTAAGCCAAAAGTTGCAGTGATAGTAACAAATATTATATTTTGAATAGCGTTTTTGAATAGTGTTGAAAGAAAGGATTGTTAGATCTTAGTCGCGATCGGTATGGCTTCAAAATTTGGCAAAAAAGGATTACTCCTGACAATGGACGGGGCTGCACTTGTGATTATGAAGTTGTTTTGTATATGTAAGTACGAAATTTAATTATTTCTTAACAGTATTAATTAGTATTAAACACGATATTCAATAATTTAATACACGAATTTCCGTTACTACAGACGCCATAACATAAAGGGAAGGAAAGAAATGGCTTCCATTCCATTGTTTCAGATATATATTTGTAGCAAAATTGCTATTTTGTGGAGCGGTTTGTAAAATGCTGTAGTCGTCAAAATAGGCTTTTAAATATAAAAACTGAAAAAGATTAGTAATATCTCCAAAAATGTTATGAAAAAGCGCATGTGAGAATCTTGTCAGTATTTTTTCATGATTTGTAGGAATCCTTATAAAATAATAATGAATTCGTTATTTTTATAGCATTATGCATAAATGGTACATGCCACATGCCTCATCATTTACTAGTCTAGACTTATTAATGGGTACTTAACTAACTAATATAGAAAGTACCTATGTGGAATATTGTATAATTTCTCATCACTCATATGCCGAGTTGCAAAAACTTTAAGCTAATGTCAGCATTTAATCTTACTGTCCATAAACTGTCAAAGCATACAATACGACAGCAATACATTTATTTAGCTTAAAGCTCCTTTATGTAACTCAGTGATAAACTTTAAACGTGTGCCTAATGCCGTTTGAAGGCATTCGGTACCTTGAAGACCTACTTAGTCTATTTTCCCATTTTGATCACATGGTGAAGCATTTGTCCTACCTCGTTGAGTCGTTGTATCTAGTCATACGAAATCTAGGTACCTACCTACATCTAGCCTAGCTCATCTCGCACTATGTAGGTATGTAATTACTATCTTCTTGTAATTTCTTTTCCTGACTAAAGTTAAGCATCCACCTTTTGGAATCGTACTCAACGGACGCATCGCATACAGAATTCTTTGTTTGGTATAGAAATTCACACAAACAAGTGCGCATCCACTTCATCGGCATTGCCGACACCGTTTCTTCATACATTTATGAAAATCCTATTGGGTAATCCTAGTGCGATACATGCGATACCGATAGGTGGACGCTAAACTACCTTAAATCTACCCTAAATAGCCAAATAATATTGAATATTGCACAATACATGGGCCTACAACGACCTTCTTCACCCAACCCTTCTTCATCCAATCGCTATCTATTTACGTCTAAGGACGTCATTTCTTAGTACCTACATACACTCGCTAGCAATGAAAAATTTCCAGTGACCATTACTTTCTAAACGAAAAAGCAAGGCTTTTAATGACTTCATGACGCCTGCAATATTGAACCCCATACCACAATGATCAGGTGACAGCGCATCAGAATATTAGGTACTTACTTACCAACTAAAAACCTAAATATTTTTATAAAATTCTAAATTAAATGTAGGACATAAAATTGGCATTTTGTTAGTGGAACTTTTCGTGAGTGTATTAAATTATTGCACAATTCCGATGAAACACATTCGAACGTCAGCCGCCCGCCCACGGCGTGAGTGGGCGGCCCCACGGCCGGCTGATTCATTCATGAGATCACGACCCGTAGTAGCTTAGTAGGAAGGAGTTGCTTAGTACGGGGAAGGTTGAAGTTAGATCTGGCGCCGGTAGCAAAATAGCAATCTACCAATTTAGCCCCTCAATGACCTAAAAGCCGTACGAGCTTTCTTATGTCTTTAAGAATACCTACCTATCCGAGATTTTGCAATATTCAGGCTTGCTGCTCCAATTTACACGGGATTAGTAGTTTTACTGGCTGAGCTGAAATTAGGGGGTATTTATGAAGGTCCCGGGTTCGATTCCCGGCTGGGGCAGATATTTGTTTAAACACAGATATTTGTTCTCGGGTCTTGGATGTGCCCGTAAAATGGCAATAGGCCCGCCCCCTATTACATTGAGACTAACAGAACACTCTGGCGAAAAGTGGGTGCAGCAATGCACCTCTGCCCACCCCGCAAGGGAGTACATTAGTACAAGGCATGAGTGTGTGTGTGTGTCACTAGAGCGTTCATTGGATGGCGCTACTCTATTGTATGGCTAAAGGACAACTCGTCAAGTCGTTGAATGTAACGTTCGACGTTACTTGACTAGTTAAGTTCTATTCTGAGAGGGGGTGCTCTCTCAGAATAGAACTTAACTAGGTTTAGTATACTGGTCTACGTCTAATTTGTTATACCTGATTATCTTCAAAGATAGGAAAGGGAAGGATGTCCTAATCGCATTAGAAGTAACCCATTAAGGTTATCAACTTATTCTTACTTCTGACCTTTAGTATTCGCTTAGGTACAAACTGCGGGATTCGTTTATTTTTTGTAACTGAATTCGACTTCCCGTGGGAAATCTACCTATTCCGAGGGTATTAACAAACTTTCTGCATATCCCATTAAGTGATAAATGCCTTAAAACTTGGCTCATTTATTCCCACCACTGGTCCACTGCAGGTTGGTGCGTTCACACAATATCTAGATGTGCAGGTTTCCTCACGATGTTTTCCTTCACTGTAAGAGCGCGTGGAATAATTGCAGCTACTTAAATGCTTTATTTCTGAAGAATACATTGTTACATGCCACGATTTGAATCCAAAACCTCTCCAATAAGAGCAGAGATCTTATCCGTTACGTCACCACGGCTCTCACAACTACAATACAAAGTTTTCCCAGTTGAAAACACCGGTAGTTCTGTTTCTGAGTTTACAGCGCAACCTGTCCAAACTTGTCCTGTGAAAAGCTTTTAGAAGTTCTCGTGCTTTTAATGATAACAGCTGTTTCCAAGTTAAACATTAGCTGTGCTGTGAAAGTAGGTAATTAGAATACCTTAACAGAAGTAGTTTAGTCTATGGTCTATATTATGCTTATGTATACAATGTACATGAGGTAACCACGCAAGGAATTTAGTCTATGGTCTGTATTATGCTTATGCATGAGTAATGTAGAGGTTAAATTGTAAATTAGCTACGAATAGCTGTTAAATACCTCCCTACAGCTACGGTGGTAGTTTTGATTGGAATTTAGTAGTTAAATACAGTATGTCGGGTGCTTAAACTACATTTGGAAAGTTATTATACTGATAAAAGTCCACCTTTTATATTTAAAAAGGGCAGCAGGAAAGAGTTCTAATGCAACATATAATTTAATCCGTAATGGATTCCGATAACGTTATGATATTGTCATGTAGGAAGCACGCTATCAAACCATCAAGGCCTTAATAGAGGGTCTTGATTTGATGTGGTATAAGGAAGGTGTGATATAATTTGAATAGTCTACTTACACCTATAGTACCCCTATTTAATTACTAAGGCCCACCAATCGTACCACCATTTCATTATAGGTTCTGGTCGACTCTAATAAATAAGGTATAATAATATCCCCACGGTCCAAACGCTCATCTAAGCTTTGACCATTTCCCACAACTATGGTCCCTTGCGTTGTGAATATCATTATGGTGACCGAACCACTTCTTCCAGGAGCCGTTGAGTGTGCGCGATGCAAAACTTTTGTCACGTCGTATAGCGCCCCGTACTAGCCCTTCAGGAGCCGGTTCCTCTAATTTATTTATTAATACTTTTATTGCACAATTTACTAAAGTACATGTACAATCAGGTGGACTTAATGCTAAGAGCATATCCATAGGTCGCTGTTTCATATCCTGCTCGAAGGACTATGTTGCGCAGCGGACTGTATGTGGTTGATTTGTAGGCACTGGGGTTGCTTGTAGCTCGAGGAAGTAATTAAAACGGGAATTGTGGATTGATCCGTGTATTTTCTTGTTGAGAGCGAGAGAAACGGAAGAGGAAGTTGTACATAGACAATGAAATAATTTATATAGATGATCCATAGACAATTAATGTTTCTAGCCAACACATTCTCTACCAGTTAACCTCATCCCGCCTGATTGTTCCAGTGCTGCTGGCGGGCATCAGCCAGGGTCTGCAGCTGGAGAGCCAGGCGTCCACGCGGCGCCCCCGCGTCACCAAGTACAGCAAGACGACGGTCGCGCCGGGCGGGCCTACGGTTAGTATCTCCAATTCTCCAGTATCTACACTGTACAGTGTACAGCCTCGCTAATAATATGGACCTGCTACCGTACCACCAACGGACATTAGCAATAATCAATCCATAAGTACCAGCGCTGTGGCCTCACTGTCCAAAGCATATGCTGAGCTGGTGCCGTTTTGACACTCTGGACAGCATCCTTTATTTGTTTGTTTTGTTTGTTCTGTATTAAGTATTCTCGTTATTTTGTTATTGTTTCTTTTTCTGTCTTATTATTTTGTCCCAGTGTGTCAAATAAATGTATCTTTCTTTCTTTCTTTCTTTCTAAGTAGCGAGCGTCGCCCCGCCTGTCAAACATATGTCCGATCCATACAAGTTACGTCAGATTTGACAAGCCAGCAACGCTGCTTCACACTATTGTTTGGTAAAACGAAATTAGATTGGCCGGAGGGCCTTCTGTATAGAAACTGGAGGCTACTTACTTTTATGGCTATCGGTATATGGCTACGGTATCCTTATGGCTGCCATCAATTGACTTACATAGAACAGCTATAAAAAATCCTATGGCGATACGTCAAATGTGGTAATGTCACGTGTAAGAATTCTGGGGTCTGTGCTTGGTAAACATTCGAAATTAAATATAAGTACCTAAGGGATAACAACACAAGGGTCTATGTTTCACTCATCAAGATTTTTTAAAGACCTAATTTTAAAGAAAATAGAAATATGTAGGTAGGTGCATGGATAGAAATAGCCAATGCTAACCGTTGTTAGCCTATCATTGGAAGCTATCGTATTAATTCGAAGCCCTAGTGTATTTCCATTTAATGGCGCAAACTAACCACCACCTATTGCATTGAATTCGCCCTTCACGTTTCTAAATGCAATATAAATTGCCTGGCTCACAGCTCGAAAGTACCAAGTGGTAATTTCACCACGATCAGAAATTCTGAGGCCGATGCTTGGGGCCTTGACCACACGACCCGCCTTGGATAGCTTCTATCAGTGCGGTTTGAAGGATTCGCCCCTGACCAACTACGACTGTGATAATTATTTGTAGGCACTGTAATCAGAGGCAGTCTTAAAGTTTATGCAACAGAATAACATTTATTAGGTATGTATAAAACTTTATTAGGGCAACAATTTTGTCTTTCTAATTTGTGGCACTGATGTGGTATGACTTTTTCTTCTTCATTGATTTAGGGACAAGTACTTACCAGTTAATAAAGACAATCATATTTTACCTGTTGCTTAGGTTGTAGAGGACAATTTTAGAGTATATAGGCACTGAATCGATTGTGTTTTTGAATACGAAGAAAGCTTAATTATGTTTTTAGAGTAGGCGGAAGCTTCGGTATGTTTTTAGAGTACATAATAATATTTAGGTCATTTTTATCCCAGAATTCCCACAAAAAAGCTTGCAAAGCTTCTCAAAGAGATAGCTTACGTACCTTAATAAGTTTTATATTTTATTTGAATGTGTTTTCACGATCATTTTCGTTGAATGTTAAACCGGGAGAGTCGGTAACTTGAGTCTAGCTTTTCGCGTTTTAGGCCAAGGACTTTGGCGAGGATTTCGCCGCAACATTGTAAACTTGGCGTAGATATTAAAATATATTCAGTTTCTGCCCTGAATACGCAGTATATCGTTACATAATATTAGCGATGTTATTACTTTGGTCGTTAGTTTGTTGAATATGTATACGTACTTATTTGTATTAAATAGGAATATGCAATATCATCATTCAAATTCTGTGGTTTCTATTGTACCACCGTCTTTAACAATAAAGCTAGGTTAGGTATAATAAGTTTAATTAGGTATAACGGCTACTATTGAAAACTAGCCTAAGTCCAATGGCTATCAGTTCTTCAGCAGATGTGATTATGCAACTGCCACTTCAGTTTGCAGAATTTAACATCTCAACTAAGATGGTTGATCTTATTTTCTGAAATATCCTTTTAAATACTAGGGGGTCACTCTATAATGTCGAAACACGAAGTTTCGAAGCGCTGTTGCACAAGGCGCAAGCCACGACTCTATCTCGTCGTATTAAACGTGCCAATTGCACGACAGCTCCCGTACGTTCATTTGTGTCGTCGGTATAGAGTAACCTTCCTGGCCACTCGCACACAAATTGCAGCCTCGAGGGCGTGTGTGCCATAAACTTTAGTCACAGTTGGTTTAACACGCCATTTTACGCGTCGGGAAGCCAAATTCTCAGTCGCATGACTCGAAGTTATTCGCATAAGGTGGTAACTTTATACAGGTGAAATGTGCTCGGCTTATATTTTGCTTGCAGTCTCTCTGAAAGATCGCATCCGCAATTAAGTGATCCGACAGAGAACTAAAGTCACCGATATAGCTCACCGAGTTAGTAGTTAAACTTAAGTGGGCTGGTCACATCTGTCGAAAAACCTTTATTTTATTTTCTAACATATATCAAATTTATCCAAGATTGCACTGTATAAGTTTTATGTTCTTGTAAAGCCGTATTTAAATGGGTTAATTATTATCTCTATCCTCCACGGGATAGGCATTGCCTAGTGTGGGGGTCAGTAAATTCACCATCTCTTGTATATTTTTAAAGGAAATAAACATTTTTACTTTACTTTACTTTACCGATAACCGATGGGGTAAACGTGTCCTGGAGTAAAGACCACTACTATAGGCAATCGTAGTGGGGGCTTGCAGCTGCCTTACAGCCTTGCCTTGCCTTCCAGCTAGATGGCTTGACGACTTGCGAAAGGCTGGTAATGTTTGAATGCGGAAAGCTATAGATCGCATCCAGTGGCGTGCTTTGGGAGAGGCCTACGTCCAGCAGTGGATAGCTATAGACTGATGATAGTGATGATGAGAATTGGGTTATAGATTCTATTGGATGACGGCACCGTAGCTAAGGCGGTAGTGAAGCTGCTTTTGAAGCTTGGTGCCGCGGGTTCGAATCCCGAAACGTCTGTGTGATGAGCATTTCTGTTTGCCTTGTGTCTGGTTGTATTTTATCTATTTACTATGTATCTATCTATGTCTTTGTGTACATAATAATATATCAGCTGTCCGACACCCAAATCACAGGTTCTGCCTAGTTTGGGGTCGGATGGCCGTGTGTAAGATGAAGATGTCCCCACATATTTATTTATTCGACGTCCAATTTTCTAAACCTCTCCTCTATCATTCTCCAGCAGGAGCCAGCCACAGAGCGGGCGCTGTCCACGGCCACCTACCGTCTCCAAGGTCCAGGGGGAGAGACTTGCATCCTGCTGACGGTGGACGCGCTCATCGACATCTCCTATGTGACCAAGCTTAATGAGCGGGCGGTGAGTTTATATTACCTATACCGTTTTGTAAATTCGCGAAAAATAAAATCGATCTCCATAGTAAAAAGTTACATAACCAACAGAGTTTCTATGGAAATAATTTGCGAATTTGCAAAAGTTGTTTGGAATGACCCCCTGAGTCACCCCCTTTCGGATTAGTATAGCTTTTTTGCAATACTCTGTATACCTTTACGATATAATTCTTGAGATGCTATAGCATGAGGCGCTATTGCACCGACATGTAGCCACGGAGCACGGAATTCCACTTTAGCGTGTAACTATTACTGGAGGCTTGTGTGTGTGTGTGTGTTTTTTTTTTTTATTTTTCTGGAGGCTTCAATGGGGTGTTTGATTATTAGTCACTGATACGCCAGTGGTGTGAAGTAAGGTGCAGTAGCTACTCTAGGAGGTTATTTTCATGATGATACTTAGTTACTACCAAAATATTTGCGTGGCAGGATCGTTAACCACGGGAAATGTACAGGTTACAGTAGGTAAATAGCTTGATTTAGAATTTGTGTAACTAATAGAATTCATGGAAAAATATAAAATAAAATACCTAACCACCATTTCTTCCAGGACGCGAACACATTCGTGCCGAACAGCGCTAAGGTGGACGGCACGTGCCGCGACGGCGACGCCGAGACCTTCGCGCTCAGCTTCAAGGAGTTCACGCTTGAGTGGACCTTCGAGAAGGTTCGTTCTTGAAATTTGACTTTGGCGCCCGACGTGGGACAAAATAAATCATATATTATTGACACCATTAGACACAGGTTTACAAGATATTAAACAGTAAGAAGGTAATAGTGGAATTAATTATTGAGAGTGGACTGTGGAGAAATGTTTACTGCTTTGTAATCCAAACTTTGTCGAAACAGTAGTAGGTATGCGTTGTGAATAGTTTCAATAGTTAAATATATGCAAATAATTCGTTATTTTTGAATCAAAACTGTCTAACAGGTATTGGTACCCAAACATGGGACACTATTTGACTTTTGCGCCCGATGTGGGACAGCTTCTTAAGTTTGGCTTTAATTTTTGATGCCTCTTTCTATAGTTTGGTGAAAGGTTTATTAATAAAAATCATTTGGTGTAGTTGTAATGAGTTACGGTTCGAATAAGTTAATCTGTAATTGGTCCCAGGTTGGGCGCCAACGATAAATAGTATCCCATGTTTGGGCGCCAATATTGTCCCATGTTTGGGTGCCAATACCTGTTACGCAGTCTTTGAACTTAATCACCTTATGTATTTCTTTGTATATATTTAACTATTGACAGTAATTGATTGAAATGCACACAAATTTATTGTATTCCCCCATATTTATAAATGTTGGATGCCAAAGCAGTCCCTCGATGGGCGCCAAAACGTACCCTGATTGGGCGCCAAAGGGTCAACAAGTCTATGCACAATAAATAATGCAGAACATGTACCAACTTACCTTATGCCATTTTTTTAAATTAATTTAAAAAATATTTCAGACACCTGGTGGAGAGCGTTGGTATTGTGACAATCTGAGGCTTACGTATAACTCCAGCGCCAGAATTCTAGAACACGCCGCTAAACAAGGTGAGATAGTTAGAATTGTATTATTTATATAATTTACTGGGATACTAATTTTTTCATTATGATCAAAAAGTTAAAATGCTTGCTTCAGTAATTAAAATTCTTATAATAGAGTAAGTCAACACAAACATTATTTTCCAGGTCGCAGAGTGACGTTAGCAGCGCAGTCCACACTGCTATTCCCCACACCCGTCGGGAAGTCCTTCTTCTGTCCCGAGGAAACCGTCATCGACCTAATAGAAGGAGATGCTACGTAAGTAAAGTTTATACCTATTTTTTTATTCGTATTCCGGTGGGACCTGTACATAAATAGACTAATTATAAAACAAAGTTTTACAAACATACTTACATTAAGTATTTACATGCTAAATAATAATGTAAGGCGGTGGTTTACTACATCATCACGACCCATCACGCCCTTACTGCTGGGGCACGGGTCTCCTTCCAATGAAGGAAGGGTTTTAGGCCTAGTCCACCACGCTGGCCAAGTGCGCGTTGGTGGACAATTACGATCACTGAAGCCAGCTACGTACGCTTCGTAGTCGTAGTCGACTACGGATGCTTCTACATAAATATCCGATTTAAAATCTCTTATCGCCTTACCGTGTCATCGAGGCTTTACTCAACCACGGCTCTAATTTGTGATATGTTTCCAATATTCCAGTAACACGGCGGGCCACCGCGCCAAGCTGTACCTGCGGCAGATGCGGCTGCAGGCGTTCATGTTCAAGCGCGACGGCGAGTTCGGACCGCCCTGGCACTGCTCCGACTCCGCTAGAGCCAGGTAATACTAACTATACTACCTCTATGTAGAGTAGGGTACTGAGAGACCCTTTATAAGCATAACCCAGGATAACCCAGGCACTACTCGTCCAGCAAACTGGTGGGTGTCTCGCGCTACTGAGAATACTGCGATGCAACTCATAGTCGCCTATCAATCGCGAAGTTTACACATTGTGTGCGTATCCAGCCGAATATATGTACCTATATATGGCAACTTATCCCAAGCGACTCGCAACAGAAGCACAAGTAGGTAGCTTGGGAGAACGGGCAAAAGCCCTCTAGATCCCTCTAGATTTGCTTATAGGGGCACGTAGCTATACTTGAGGCAGATGCGGCTGCAGGCTTTCATGTTCAAGCGCGACGGCGAGTTCGGACCGCCCTGGCACTGGTCCGACTCCGCTAGAGCCAGGTAATACTAACTACCTCTATGTAGACTAGGTACTGAGAGGGAAAACCTAGCATGACACATGACCCAGGCGTTACTCGTCCAGAGGTCTGGTAGGTGTCCAGCGGGCCAGTAAGTGTTTCATGTTACTGAGAATGCTTACTTCTCTCACGACGCTGTTCAAATGCTATACGACTGCGCTGCAACCCGCGTTAGCCGAACAAACGAGAGAGTACGAATCTAGCGGAAAATCATTTACACCGCATAGAAAATTTGCCATATCTATGCCTTTTGACTTAACTTTAAATTTAAACACAATTTCCATAGCCTCAAACCATACCAAGGTATCATAGCCATTCATGACACACTTAACTTTGCTAAACTTCGCGTTATACCTATATGAAATATTGTGAATGCGGCATCATATCGCGCCAACTAAATGAAGAGAAAAGTGACTTGGGCTCTAACTATACACTATCTGTTTTGCTGACTGTGCCTTTTCTCTGTCCACAGATCTGAAACAGCCCCGGTGGCGGTGGGCGCGGCGCTGGCGCTGGCGACCGCCGGCACGCTGCTTGGGTACGCCGTCTGGAGATACGTGAAGGTCAAGAAGGTGCAATACGACACTATGGAGTGAGCAGGTTTGTCTTGTAATAGGTAATAGTGAATAGACTAGGTAGAAAAGTCTGTGGTACAGTGAAGGAAAATATCGTGAGGAAACGAGCATAGCTAGATTGATGAATTATGCCACGTGTTCGCACGGTCATAGACAAGGTAGATAAGTCTATGGCACACAGGGAAGGAAAATATCGTGATGAAACCTGCGCGTGTACTTAGATTTAGCACCTGCACATCTTTTAACACCAATTTACTGCCAGTTTCTATAACTCTATCTATCTATAACTGGTAGTTACTTTCATACGATTTTGACATAATCAAAAGTAACAATCTGTCAAAATCGTATGAAAGTAACTACCAGTTATAGATAGACAGAGTTATAGAAACTGGCAGTTAGATGTGAGAACTCAAAAACCCGCAGGGGATCAGCGTGGGGGGAAACTGCCCAAGATTATATAATATAATATAATAATATAATATGTGGGGACATCTCACACATGGCCATCCGACCCCAAGCTAGGCAGAACCTGTGTTATGGGTGTCGGGCAGCTGATATATCTACACAAATACATAGATAGATATATACTAAATATAAATATCAACACCCAAGACCCGAGAACAAATATCTGTGTTTAAACAAATATCTGCCCCAGCCGGGAATCGAACCCGGGACCTTCGGCTCAGTAGTCAGGGTCACTAACCACTACGCCATTCGGCCGTCGAAGGTCGATTAAAAAAGAAGGCATTTTAGACCTTGTAATTTAGGAGATACCTACTTACATATTATGAAATATGACTCGAGAGCAGGTACAGGTATTTTCAAAGTAAGTAATATAATTAATTAATAGGTATCAAACCAGTTATACTACAAGAGATGAGGTGACCCTTCGACCCCAAAGTCACGCCATCTAGCGTGCAGTAGCGATATTCATACAGATAATACTAGTGATGTACTACATTTCTATATAAATATAATTAAAAATATTAAACATAATATGTAATTTAAATATAAATAAAAATATTTACTTTCAGACCCACAGTGAGGGGACAGTAACATCATAACACAAGCAAAATAACGTGTACAACTAAATAAATGAAGGAGTGAATTAAAAAAGACGCTTTTAAAATAAAATTAAATGGAACACCAGGAAGAATTTGTTAAAAAATATAGTGTAGTAGCTGTTACAACATGTAATTTATGTTACTTTCAGTAAAATAAATATGTTACAGACAAAGTGTAAAATGTAGGTAGGTATTAAAAGTTGCATGTAATGTAGCTTTCGTGTAACCTGTGGTCGAACGTACGGTCAGCTGCATAAGTAGATATACACTTGTGTACCTTGTCAAACTACATAACCAACTGTCAATGTTTGAATAGGCAGTCTGTGAGTTTGACAAGGTACAAATGTGTACAGCTACTTAAGCAGCTAACTGTATCACCTATTATTCTTATTATTTTGATTCAGCTTTATATTTTGTATTTATGGTTTTATAATGGTTATGATGTTTTCCGAATGCGTAATTTTATAAAAACTATTACCTATGTTATCATGTCTGCAGTGTACGTTATACGATCTAACATATTATAGGTATTTGCTGAGGAAGTACTTAACTACTTACTTTACATAAACGAAAAAGATATTCTGTCAACCAACAAAAACACATACTGAAATAAATAGCTACTTTGATAAGTATAATTCAAATGTAATATTTCAGATTTTAAGTATATTTTCAAAATAAAGAAAAATTGAATCATACATAAAATAAATTGTGCCTAGTTTTAGGTATAACGGGTTGCATAGCATTTGTTTCTGTATTAAACGACCCCAAATCACACTGTCGTGTTTAACGCAAATCTGGATATAGTGACATTCCGTGCAGCCCGGACATAGCGCTTTTGAAGAAATATGTATGTAGAAAACCGATTAATGAATTAAAGATTATTTCAAGATTCAAATACATTATTAATGTTGTTGATGGTGATAAAGTTCTAGAAGTAATATAAGGTCTTACTTACTTTAAAATATAAATTATATATTTAATCCCATATAGCCCCCAAATATGCGATAGGTTAGATTATAGAAGTTCATTTTAGGTTATTTACAACAAAATGATGTAAGTAGGAAGAAATTGAGATATTTTGTGAAAATGTTTGTCTATCAGTTGAAATTCACATAATACTCTTGCATTGTTATTTATTTGTAAGTCCATGTACTCAATTATTAAAGACTACGATGTATATAATTACATAATATACTTAGCCCGGCATTCTTATACGCCTTAATTTATTCAATTGAAAATATCTTAAAATGTAGTAGAAAGATACAGCCAAATATTTAAATAAAATCTGACGATGATATAATAATAATGAAAGTGAAGTGAAATGAAAAGTACTTAGTGTAATTTAAGTAAAGTTGATACTGTTTAGTAGGGGGAATATAACCATCCACTGTTACATAGAAAGAAAATCTATAAATAATACGCAAAGAGTACCTAGATGACAAATGATAAAGTCAACAAATGAGGAAATATAATTGTGGATAAAAGAATACTACCGGCCCATTGCATGATGTTCATGATTTAAGGAGTTGTATAATAATTATATATTTATATTTAAAGGACAATGCTCGTTGAATTACTTTGAATACATATCAGATATGATAATAAAGTATAATTTACGAGGAACACTATATTTAAATTGTGTAAGATAAATTATTTATTTACGAAATAGTTTGCGGTAGAAGCGGACATTTATATATATTATGGGAATATTACGTGTAAAAGCAATAATGAGCTATATGTTTTTATTGATGCCATTCTTTAAATGAGATGGTTGACTTTGATGTCGTATATTTATTTAAGACTTTTTGTTTACTAGTGTCTGGTGGAAATATTAATTCATAAATCTGAAGTATATAAGCAACAATATTATATTTTAAGTGTACAAACTTATATTAATCAGTAATTGTTTAAGATCTATAATAGTATAAGAATTTCCATTTATGTGTTGTGTAACTCGATCATTTTATCTGTTTTTATCAAATATACGGCTACCTCTCTTCTTCTTCCAAGTAAACTCGCAGATTTTGGAAAATTTTAACTCTTCCTAAACTATTTTCCTTAGCTTTAGATGTTTGTACAGTACCTATAAATGTTAAAAGAAAGACACTAGTAAACATCTAGTTTTAAAATTGTAATGCTTTCAAAGAGTTTTATATTATAATTATTGTAATATTATTACTTGTACGCCTAATTTTCACTCGACATCTATACCTAGCGATAATCTAGCCAAAATTTGGGAATCAAAATATTACCGTCTATGTAAGTCGTGAAATAAACATTAAGGGCCTTACCACAAAAACTTAGACAGTATTTAACAGATGTTTACTGCTGTCAAACGCCTACAAAATCTGTCAAATTTCGATTTAAACATAAGGTAAACAGTGTTTAAAGTTTTTTGTGGTAGTACAGTAAGGGTCGAAACCATTATAGAAGGAGTTCAAAAGGAGAAAGATGGTTCCATAGACATCATATTCATAAAATGCTGAGTAAAACGTTACCTACTTATATATTTTATTCAGATAAAAATGGCTGAATCCGGAAATTTGTGTAGTAAACCTGCCAGTAAAACATCTTAAAATACAAATAATATCAAGTCTCGACATAACTGATTCCCAATAGAACCTACATGAGATATATCTAGATCAAGAGCATAGGTAGGGTAATAATAGGTTAGTGGATAAGCGATGCTGATTTATTATGTATATTGTGTATTGTATAAGTTAAATACATAAGTCAGTTCCAGTATGTGATTTTGTAAACCTTATTTGTATGAGGCTAGTGTGACATTAGATTTTAAGTTTTAAGAATATATTCCTTCGTAATTTCTGTGTTTGTTCGTTGCTTACCGCTGTATATAGAGTGAAGCTTTCGTTTTTATAATATGATCCTTACAACCCATTTTAAGTACATAATTGTACGTGATGTGATGATATCAAAACTAATTAAGTACATGACAATTTGATTTGACACTCCATAAAATTAAGTTCATTTTTTTTAAAAGCTCATAAAGACACTCAAAAATATGACATTCCAGAAATGATTGACTGGTTTTGACAAATGCCTAATCAAGGTTTTCACACGCTGGTTTTTTTAAATGATATTTTTCATACATTATTACTTATTGAATTGAAATTGATTTCTTCATTGCACAAAATTACTCCAAAAAAATAAATATATCCAGTTTTCAAAAAACTATTACCAAAACTGTTTGAAAATTTTCAGAAGCATTGTCTACTTAAATATTATAGATAATTGAATCTATTTTCCTAATATTTTGTATGCACCCCCAGTAGATGTTTTCCCCGGATAGTTTTGTAGCATTGTTACGAATATATAGGTGCATTTATATTTAAAAAAGATAATGTACTAAAAATTATTATATGCCATACGATTTGTCTTCCAATAACATTGATCTTATAACAATAGCGTAAAGTATTGTAGCTTATTAAATGTAAAGACGTAATTCGTAGTGTTGTACTTATCATGGTATAACGATGAGGTTAAAATGTCTAGTCATTTAAAGAAAAGGGTATAAGTTTATTGTAGGTATACTATGTTTAAAATAACAAAACAAAGATCCAGAAGCATTTTTTTTGCTAATATCAGCATTTGTTTTAAAAGACGTGTTTTTTTGCCACACTTTACAAAAAAACACTTCGCAATATATCGTAATCTTTTAATTAAGTAGATTTTCATTAATGACTAGACTTTTCCCGTATTGCTACATCGTGATAAGTGACTACGGGCTACGCAAATTAAATTGCCATTTTGTGTGGTGCTGTTATGACTTTATTATTATTAAAACATTTTTTCAATTACTAGAATAATGTCGGTGTGCAAAATTTAATAAATACCTATTGTATTTGTGAATGAACTTTTGACCTATGGCTATAAAATGTGGGTATTTTGGTGTGGTTTAAAGCACATGACCAATTGTGAGCCATTTGCTAGCTAGAATAAGAGAGAAGGTTTTCTGCAGTAATAAGCTTCACATAATGCTATAATTACCTTCATAAATTTTTCCAAATCTTTAAATCCTAAACTAATCTTAATGCATTCAAATTAAAATATTCTGCCTAATTAAAAGCACTACAATTTTGAATTTTAGCCACTTAAATCCACACATCTGTGTTTGCCTAAAATGAAGAAAATAATTAATATTTAATAACGACATAACAGTCACCATTGTGTTATATCTAAGTGACATATCTCAAATTATTGTAATTTAGTGAGTACATTTATTGAAATTGTCTTTATGAATAAATGACGTCAAAATTTGAAAAGAAGACTTTTTTTATACTTAAAATTAAATTTTATTATCATTGACAAGATAGAACAAAACATACCTACATTAAATAGGTATATAATTATATTCGTATCATAATACTATAAAAAAATTCTTGTTAACAAATTAAAATTGTTGTCAACACATCACTAAATATCATTTCCCATTTTAGCGCCATCTGTGCACTCAGCAATAAAATTAAAGTTCCCGCTACTCGCCGCTCGATGTCACTACGTGTATAGGAAATGCATACTGCACTGGATGGTAAGATAAAGGTAGGTGGTACCTATACAGCCTATACAGTAATATTAAAATTTATTATAAATCGGCTAATTCGTTAAAACATCATCATCATCATCATCAGCCAATAATCATCCACTGCTGGACTTAGGTCTCTCCCAAGGAGCGCCACAACACTCGGTCTTCGGCCTTCCTCATCCAACCACTACCCGCCACCCGCCTAAGGTCATCAGTCCAGCAGGCAGGAGGGCGTCCCACGCTGCGTTTGCTTGTTCGTGGTCTCCACTCGAGAACTCGTCTACCCCAACGGTTATCGGTTCTTCGGCAGATATGACCAGCCCACTGCCACTTCAGCTTGCATATTTTGACAGCTATGTCGATAACCTCATTTCTGATACGATCCATCAGAGAAACCCCAAGCATAGCTCTCTCCTTAGAACGATACAATAAATATAATGATGCGGTAAGTATAAGAAATGAAAACGATAATCTTTGGTTGCCGGTTTCTACAGGTATATAACACTTATAACATAACTAGCTGTTCCCGCGAGCTTCGCTTCGCCGTAAAAAGTTTTCCCGTGGGAATTCCGGGATAAAAAGCCTATGTTCTTTCTCAGGGTTTAGACCATATGTATACCAAATTTCATTCAAATCCGTTTAGTAGTTTTGGCGTGAAAGAGTAACAGACAGACAGACAGACACAGTTACTTTCGTATTTATAATATTATTTAGGATAGTTAGGATTAGGATTGGGATTGGGATTATACCATTTATACTTTAGTTAGCTGAATGGAAGTTGCTCAGCAGCACCGTTTGAAAATACGCGAAATACTTTTCCTACCATTTTTGAAATCTCAGTATAATAATAATAATATGTGGGGACATCTCACACACGGCCATCCGACCCCAAGCTAGGCAGAGCCTGTATTATGGGTTTCGGACAGCTGATATATCTACACAAATACATAGATAGATACATATTAAATATAAATATCAACACCCAAGACCCGAGTACAAATATCTGTCTTTAAACAAATATCTGCCCCAGCCGGGAATCGAACCCGGGACCTTCGGCATAGCAGTCAGGGCCACTTACCACTACGCTATTCGACCGTCAAAGCATATGTGTCGCAGGCAACTGGTTTAATCACCTGTTTGATTGAACCACTAGCCCGTTCATTGGATGGCGCTATTCAGTTGTATGACTAAATGACATCTCGTCAAGTCGTTGATTGTAACGTTCGACGTCTTGACTGAACGTCATTCAGCGATGTCGTTGAATGGGATATAGTATAGCAACTTTGTAATGTCTGGTTAGGGTAAATATCACCAGACAAGAGTCAACAAAAAGACTATGTTACAAAGCGCTTATCTCACAAATTAACTAAACAATAACAATAAACGTACCTTCATATTGCTGTTCATAATTATCCAGTTTTGCCACTTTTTTTCTTTGAAATTTTCCGCCCGCGGAGTATTAGTAGGCTAATTCATGTTGTCACACAATTTTAACACAAATAACGCACTTTAAAGCTAATTTATTTGCAAAAAACTAACAATATAGGTGCTTTTTGTGTCAGCTGTTAGCTGTTAGACGCCATATTTGTTTTATTCACCACCTGACTGATTTTAAGTCAGCTAACTAGTTGGACGTTTTGTGACGCTTGTACAATCAACGTTCGGCCTAGTCATACAACTGAACAGCGCCATCCAATGAACGGGCTAGCGGTTCAATCAAACAGGAGATTAAACCAGATGCCTGCGACATATACATTTCTTGAAGTATTTATAGATCGAAGATGTAAAAGCAACCTACATGATATTATTCTCGGCCGAAAATCAAACTTGAGCCATCTCACACCCTTTGCACCTGCACAAAACAGTCCCGATAATCAGGTGGGTAATTTAACCAACTTTACGGATAATTTGCGATTGCTGCGCCCTCTAGCTTTGATGTTGTTACACTAACATATGTCCGTGATTTGCGTATAATCTTGACAGAGGGGCAGTGTGTTTGTACCCTTATTTTTGCAATACTTGTACAGCTTTGACTTCGAAGATTGAACCCGTAATTAAATAATATAATTTGATAAACGATTTGTTATAATAACAGCTGCAATATTTACAAAAGTCTGTTTAACCCGGGATTTAAACCTAACCGTAGTTGAAATTTAACATATGATTCATTTGTAAATGCATGAAGTTTGTTGGATGAGCCGATTTTAATAAAATTATGTCCACATTAACACAAAATAACACTATCACGCAGGTATAATATTATTATTAGGTACGTAATTTTAAAAAAATGCTCGAATTAATTTCGAAATTAGTTCATAACTATATTTTTTATTACATCGTTTCGTACACTAGTATACTAGACTAGAGTATAAGATTAGCGTCAGTCGCTGACTGCCCAGTTGCCAAGGTGCGCTAGACATATTAGGCCTGGGTCTCCTATTTTATGCTATATGCGGCGTCCGACTTTGACGTAAACGTTTCGATCAACGTCCTACGGCCTACTTGTCGGCGTGTGAGGGAGACCGCATCAGTACATTTCTATAGTGAGCATCGTGACGCGGCCTACGGCGTGACGCTGGATGTGACCTACGGCGTAAATAGGAGACCCAGGCCTTACAAATGACCAGCTACCGTACCACCATCGACACATTAGCAATTAGCAATCCATAAGCAGCGTCATTCACCTCTCAAACATCTGTCAGATCCATACAAGTTCAGATATTTTTTATTGCTAATGTGGCGGTGGTGGTAAGCCCACTGGAGACCCGTGCATTATAATAATTGGTAATAGGTGGATGTGGAAAGTCAAAACGGGTCCACGCCTAGATTTGTTTGTAATACAACCCCATCTGGGGTGTCGCCGCGTTTTCGCGTCAAATTGGCCATAAAACAAATTGTCTTGTCAACGAATTTATTTAATTAACCCCTCTGGGACGTGACGCTCATTATTATTGTAAAGGAAAATTGGATTTAATTGAGTAGTTTTCTTTTAAAGGGGTGTGTTTTTTTATTGTTAAATATTGGACCGTACTCGTTGTAAAAATCTCCAAAAGTCGAAAAAAAAGAGTTTTTTTAAGTATTTTTTTTATTAATTTTGGTAACAAACAGTACCTACCTACTTACTTATCTACTTTAAAAGTTTCTAGAGTTTAAGAGGTTTCAAAAACACGTTGAATACTTAGATACTACGTTTTTTTATCGCTGTTTTAAAAAATACGCGTGTAAAATATTCCACATTCTCAAATATACTTTTACAACCACGACAAAAACACCCAAGTGACAAATTGATACAAAAAAGTCTTACAGCGACCTCAAGGTAACAAAAATGCGAAGCTTTTAACTTTTTTTTGCACAAAAACAGTAGCAATATGTCTAAAAAATCCCAAAATATCTTAATTAGAGGTGTGCTTTAACATTTTTGACTTGTCTTTTTCTTCTTACACGTAATTTAAAAGAACAGCAATTTATTTTTAACGCCATTTCTTGATTTATGAACACCAAAAGGATGTCGTTGGTTTCAAATTATCACGATTATTGTCTTGTAAAGGAGAATAAGTGGTGGCTTTTTATCAGTGTCGTTCCCGTTACCGTCAAAGTGCCTAGTACCAACGTACCTACTAAGCAACTTCTATTACAGGATCAGATAAAATCTAGTATACCTATTCATATTTATTTTTACAACTTAACATTTGCAATTGCCAGCTAGTTGTTAGAGCCAGCAAAGTTATTATAAGAATATAATAAACTTTGTGTATTTTATTATGTCTCTTCAAGGATTAATAGTACATTAAGGTTACATTACATACCTTAGATTTAGCCATGTTATTTATACCTATATTAAATTAAGGTAGGTAAGTTAGTTCAAAAGTTAAGTGAATGTCACATTTATTTAAGTAGGTAAGGACAAGGTCTATTAATAACTTCGGCTACACTCAGTTTTTACAAAACAAATGATTTATTACAACCAAATATACTTACTTACTAGATCAAAGTGCGCAGTCCTCAAAATCTCAGAATAATAACCTCTTCACAGCCGCTCAGATTGCGTCAACACATTGCGTTCACACAATAGAGCTGTTCATATGCTCAGTAAACTATTGTGTTATTGTTGGAATACTCGTAACACGGGATTAATACAGTGTCACGCCTTTGCCCTGCGGGTTTGAGAAAAAAAATGGGGAGTAGCGCTTTGGTCTATGGTCATTTTGGCGCGGAGGGTTCTGTAGTCTTTTTTGTTTAATTTTTTGGAGTAGGTAATAATATTTTTTGTCAGCAATATGGTATCTATTCTCCCAGTTCTTTAAAAACTAAATAGGTACACAATTTTAGTATTAATGAGTTTAGGAACTTTAACTATTGATAAGGTACTAAAGACATAAAACTTGAGTTCATGGGTTTAAAGGTATTTGACACGAAAGATATTTCACAGCGATTAAAATCCCCCATTATAACCTGGACTAGTTATTATTCTGTGTTATGACTAATAGTAGAATTTCACAGCTGCCTAGTGAAGATTAAATAAAAAAAATGTTGTTAGTAACAAAAAGCTTTTTGTTTTTTTATCCAACGGAACCCTAAAACGCAACACATTGGAAAATAGCACTTAACTTCTAACGCATCAAGCACCCATATCGCTTTGTTAAACAAACACTATGCCACTGCACAAATATGTTCCATAATCCGTTATTATTAGAGCACTTTTTGTGTGCTATGAGAAATATGGATATTTCCGTAGTGGGATCCGGAGTTTGGACTCAAACTCAAATAATCGGCGCAACTAAGAAATATAGGTCATGTATACTACGGAGCAATAGAGTCAGTAAATTATAACTTTACAACGGGGTAAACATTTCCTTACATAAAACCTGCATTATCTGTACCTACATATTTCTAAATTAATGAAGAAAGTAAAGTAGTTCACTTTACTTAAGTACCACTTAAAGTGACATAAATTACAATATACTGTACGGTGGCCTGCGCCTAAAAGTATACAGGCGGAGTTTTTAAAATAGCGATCCCTGATGATGAAGGGACCAGCTACATCTGTTATAAATCCGGAAACGTGTTGTGTGTGATGTGTGTAGCAGTGGTGTTTATGTGGATGTGCTTGAGCAGCATGTGAGCTTGAGATCGCTATTTTAAAAACTCCACCTGTATACTTCTAGGCGCAGGCCACCGTACATAGCAGGAAGCTTAGAGGTGGTACTGTTAGAGTGAGAGTCTGTTGCAAAATTATCGTTCAACTTAGTTAAATTCAAATAATTTATTTCCATTTACAAGTTTATTTACCAAAACAAATTTAGGGCCCAATCCAACAGTCTGAAGCGGTCTCGCACTAAATATTCTATTTTCCTCAAAATTTGAGGATTACGGATTATCAAAATCTCAACAAGATAGGCGTGTGATATGGATCAAAGCTTCTAAGGACATTTTGCAAGTGTTAAATCCTTAATGGGCCGTAGAATTCTGTTCAAATATGTCACACAAAAGACCATTTTTTTCTTTGAGTTGTCGCGTTGCTCAATTTGATTTTATGCGTCAGTGGTTTTTTTATATGTTCTGAACAATATGTCATATGTGAGTATAGTTACTGTTGCTCCTTATCAAAAGTATAATACATATTAAGTAGGTACTATATGTACTATATGTGTATCTGAGGGAATCGTGTCCCTTACGTCCTTAGGCAGTAGGTATTTATTAGGTTTTAAATTGTAACGTAAGAAAAATAGAAGATTTATTCATAAAGGTACTAAGTACTTAAATTAAATATCTAGCTACCAGAGTGTATTTCGCTTACTTAGGTAGGGATAGCAAAATAAGCACAAATTTTGTAAAACCGACATAATTACGTTCTCAGTCTTAGATTAACAATATGTAAGTAAACAAGATGGAGTGTCAGTGCTAAAGAAACGTCTTGACAAATAACACCCCACTTCTACCACTTGAGATATTATTTTGAATTCATCATCATCATCAGCCAATAATCATCCACTGCTGGACATAGGCCTCTCCCAAGGAGCGCTACAACACTCGGTCCTCGGCCTTCCTCATCCAACCACTACCGACTACCCGCCTAAGGTCGTCGGTCCAGCGGACAGGAGGGCGTCCCACGCTGCGTTTGCTTGTTCGTGGTCTCCACTCCAGAACTCGTCTACCCCAACGGTTATTATTTTGAATTAGTCCGGTTAAATATATTGGGACTTTATTCATTGGTACAATGGTTTCCATTAGATTAAACTTAAACGGTTTACCAGTAAACAAAATGTGGACCGTTTTTTGCTTTGTTCTTGTATGTGTCTCACCATCCTATTCGTATATTGTTAATCTAAGTACTTAGTACTTGTATGATTCTGGGTGGTAAATATCAACAGCTCATGTTGATCATTACTTACGTAATTCAACCGTGAGAATGAAATGTTATCGTGAAAATGCTAACATATTTACTCAGACAATTTCTGAATATAAAATCCTAATCCTAACTTAATATTATAAATGCGAAAGTAACTGTGTCTGTCTGTCTGTTACTCTTTCACGCCAAAACTACTGAACGGATTTGAATGAATTTTGGTATACATATAGTGTAGACTCTAGGAAAGAACATAGGCTACTTTTTATTGCGGTATTCCCACGGGAAAACTTTTTAAGGTGAAGCGAAGCTAGCGGGAACAGCTAGTAATTAATAACCAATGCAGTTTTACGAAGAGAGGTTTACTATGACTAGGGTGTCGCAAAATCCGAAAAAAATTGACGTGTGAATACTCGTATATAAACAAATTCTGTTACAGAACTTTTGAAAATTTATGAAAATAAAAATACTCCATAGTAAAAAGTCGCTGGACCAATAAAGTTTATATGGGGAAGCTTTATTTTTAAGCCAAATTACCTATATATTATGTACCTTTATTATGCAGGAATTTTTATAAACAAAATAATAGAAGTCCTAGATAAATACCTAGATAAATCTTACAACACCACTGTTTTCGTTCTTACGAGTATTTCATTTATTCGAGTGGCGCCAATAATCCAATTAAACAATTAATTTATTTACAATATTGTAAATTTAAATTATGTATGACTTGTATATGACCCCCCACAGAGTCATAGCCAGAATTGGCCTTAGTTCTTATACCGCTGGTTTTTAAATGGATGTGTTTATGTAAACATTACTGATAGGAAATCTTTTATGGGGAGCGAGGCGGCGTATGGTGTGTATTACCTATGTAGATGTTTGTATGCGTATGTAAGGTATATTATAATAGGGGAACCCGGGGTAAGATGGGGCCACGGGGTAAGACGGGACCCCCCACATATATGCAAAACTATACATCTTAGGAATCTAAGTAATGAGTCAATAGAAAGGCTTAAATTATTGACCTTTAGTGCGCCAGTGACAGCAGGCGTGAGCGCATGCGTTTTTGTGTAAGCTCAATTGTTTGTTTTTGCGTAGTGTCCATGTTATTTTGACCGGTAGAAACAACGTCACAACACAGTAACTAAAATAGTGGTATTTTTGGTAATTGTGTGTTTTTATTTAAGGTTTGGTACGCTTTGTTTAAATATCGGCAAAATCACTTTAACATTGAAAGTATTTTTTTTATGAATTATTTTTATAAAAAATATAACGTGGGGCAAGACGGGGTATTTTTGGAGGGGCAAGATAGGGTACGGATCTGGCTTGGTTAAGTATTTTTTTTCTCCAAATCGATATTTGACATTGTAGAAGGGCTCTAAAAGGGCTACAGGGAAGTTTGCTAAAAAGACAAAGCAGATACTGCCTACGAAGAAGAATAACAACGAAGATGACTATGTCTACCTCTACTGTGAGGATATCAACAGTCCTACTTTAAATCAAAGGAAAACTGGGTCGGATGTCAAAGGTGCAGGCGTTGGGCTCACACTGCAGGTGCTGGTGTTGACGATAAAAACACAGAAGAAGTGTTGTTTGTCTGTTTTGTACCCCACATTGTATACTTACCCCATCTTACCCCGTACACGGGGCAAGATGGTTTATTTCCCATTTTTTACATTTCTTAAAATAAGTCAATTGTAATGATTACTTTTTTGGCAAAAGCTGTGCCAAAGTGTTCGTCATTAAGTTCCTAATGAGCCATAAATAATTGATAACGTTGTGGTTATAAAAACCTGTTGTTCTTTTTATTTTCCCTTAGCGACCCCGTCTTACCCCGGGTTCCCCTACTAGCTGTTCCCGCGAGCTTCGCTTCGCCTTTTCCCGTGGAAATACCACAGTAAAAAGTATCTTATTTTCTTTCTCAGAGTCTATCCGTTCAGTAGTTTTGGTGTGAAAGAGTAACAGACAGACAGACAGACAGACACAGCTACTTTCGCATTTATAATATTAGTTAGGATTATAATATTTGTAGACTAGCAGACGTAGGTTCCCGTCATAATGAACAGATATTAGACGTCATATTAGACCAACTCAGAAAATGCTGTTGAGAATGCCCTTATAATTGCCATTATAACCATTGCCATTTAAATTTGCCATTATAACCATTTAAATCCATAGATTTAAACTATTCAATTATATAATGATATAGAACAGCAGGTCCATTCATAAAATTTCACCCTGTATGTACAATTTATATTATTGACCGAAGCTATGAACGTTACAAGTTCGATTCCAGGCACCGTTGCACGGGTCCATTATCGACATCGGTAAACGTCACTATATCGCGCTTCGCCATAAAAAAATCCGCAAAACGGCCGTATAATTCTGCCTCCTATAACATTAGGACTAAGTGCAATTTCTCCATTGTCGGTTAGAGGTTAGAGCATAACCAGGTATTAGTGGTTGACTTTTGACACATCTGTCAAGAATTTTATATGGAGATGAAGTATAATTGATTAACCAATCCCTATCGGTTAGATAACCGACTATGGAGAAATTGGCACTAAGTATACAACTATACAGTATTTCTACTAATAAAAGTATAGATTGCATCCAGTGGCGTGCTGTGGACTGCCATAAGCTGATGATCATGATGATAATGATGAATGTTTCTACGAGTAATTTGACTGAGTAATTCTTTGACAAACAACGCTATTATTAGATCCACTCACATTTCATATTCTACCATTTTGACAGGATTCATGCTCGGGTTCGAATCTTGACGGTGCGTAAAATGAAATTTTAGTATGATACAGTCATCTTGATGTAGGTACCTATCAAATATATTACGTGTGTGTAAAAAGAAACATAACTTACCTATGTGAAAATGACGTATAGACACATAATCATGACATGAGGTGGTTATTCTTAACATCTTTTGTCCTTCAAGTATTTTAAATTCGTGAAAATAATACATACCTACTGTTTAAGGAAATGTTTTTTGCGCATTTACAAAATAGGCTAGAATGATCTTTTTGTCACCTTTTAACACACTGTAAAAATCGTAGGTTTATCAATATTCCATCCTCCCATTTATGTACAATGGCTCTCATTTTTTTTAACAAAGGGTTTTATTCCTTGTCTGGCTATGCTATTTAGCTACCAAAAGCGATATCACGTGTAGACTCCAACTGTCTCCAACAATGCTATCTTTGCAACGGGAAAAATATAGGATATTATTTTTTAATTTATACTTTAAATAAATGAAAAAAAGTAAATCTGGTAAGTAATAGTGAACACTTTTGAAGCCTTCAAAGTAAAATTACTTTTAAGGTGACACTATTTTTTCTTCCAACGCTACCACATCAGTGCCAGGAATTACCTAAAGTCTGTTTTTTTCTCTCTCAGATACTAAATTGTCAAATTATGAACGATTGTCCCGCAATTAAGTGACGTATCACTCTATTGGCGGGGTATTCTATTCTATTCTATTCTGTGGGGGTAACAGTACCTGCACCTGGCTCTCTCGAATGGAACCTTTGTGCATATCCCCAAGGTCTAAACTGCCTTCCTAAGCTTGGACCATTTTTCCCACCACGCTGGTCCACTGCGGGTTGGTGGGTTCACATATCTAGATGTGCTAAATCTAGATATGCAGGTTTCCTCACGATGTTTTCCTTCACCGTACGAGCGATGGTATACATTGTAGGTACTTAAATTCAGAAAAGAACTCATTGGTACATGTCAGCGCCGGGATTCGAACCGGCATCTCTGGCGTGAGAAGCGGGCGCTTACCCGACTGAGCTACCACCGCTCCATTGGCGGGGTATCTGAGGTTAAAAAACAGACTGTTACGAGTTACGAAGCTACCTTTGTGACTCTAGTTAGCTGTAACGTGCAAAAAGACACCGCACCCGGTTCCCATGACATCCGAAATGGCTATTTTATGACGTTTATCAAAGAGGGCTTATCAATGAGTGTCAGGTTACAAGTGTTGTGTATGCTTTATGCTGTGAGGTGGTTTGAGTTTACTTGTCTTAGGTATGTTTTAATTAGATAATAAAGTCGATTCTGTAGGCACAAAATGTTATGTTAGCAATGACAAACTAAAAAAATGCTAATTAAAACTAGGATTTTACCTCCTCAGGTTTGAAATGAATATAAATAAAACTGTCTGTTACTCTTTCACGCCAAAACTACTAAACGGATTTGAATGAAATTTGGTATACAGATAGTCTAGACCCTGAGAAAGAACATAGGCTACTTTTTATCCCGGAATTCCCACGGGAAAACTTTTTAAGGCGAAGCGAAGCGCGCGGGAACAACTAGTATTCAATAAGTAGCAAAAGAAAATAATCATTGCACCTTGAATTTTTTAAAGCTGTAACACGCCGAAATTACGAACTTAACACCGGTACATGCAGCTAAATCACTTGAAAACACATTTAATAACCCTCGAAACCTGAAACCTTAACTACCACCCTTCAAAGCGACGGCCAATCAGAACGCGCCATTTTCACCCTCGCGCCTTTTCCAGCCAACCAGCGAGCGGCGTTCATTCGCCGCCATTTTGAATGTCAAATTTCTGGTTTCGGGTTTTTGTCCTTGTCTTTTAAGGGATATAAGAGAGGGAAGGAAGGTGTGTTTTGCGTTTTATGATGCTGAATTGAGGAGTACCGGTGTTCAAAGATTCTTGGGTGTTGAATTACGGCAGAGGTGAGGTATTGAGGCACACATTGGGAGCGATTATGCAGCGACCAAATATAAATTTAGTGGCAGTCCTTATTAGTTTCATGTTGGTAGGAATATTTTTGTTTTGATATACTTACCTAACATCTCGTAATTAATGTTTATGAATCGACAAATTTTAAAAATAGTAAGTAGTTAGGTACTTAATTGTCTTTTCTCATTCTATGCTTTTCTTTTTTTCCCGGGCCTCTTTCGTGTATCCGTATAATACATTCCCATCATCAGCCAATAATCATCCACTGCTGGACATAGGCCTCTCCCAAGGAGCGCCACAACACTCGGTCCTCGGCCTTCCTCATCCAACCACTACCCGCCACCCGCCTAAGGTCGTCAGTCCAGCGGGCAGGAGGGCGTCCCACGCTGCGTTTGCCTGTTCGTGGTCTCCACTCGAGAACTCGTCTACCCCAACGGTTATCGGTTCTTCGGCAGATATGACCAGCCCACTGCCACTTCAGCTTGCATATTTTGACAGCTATGTCGGTAACCTTAGTCCTCTGACGGATAACCTCATTTCTGATACGATCCATCAGAGAAACCCCAAGCATAGCTCTCTCCATAGCACGCTGAGCGACTTTAAATCGGTGGACCAGTCCTACCGTCAGTGTCCACGTCTCTGCACCATACGTCATCACTGGCAGGACGCACTGGTTGAAGACTTTTGTCTTCAGGCTCTGAGGAATGGCCGAGGAGAATATGTGACGAAGTTTAATACATTCCCACCTATTACAAAATACATTGGTTAGACTTAATTAACTAGTACAGTATTAGTTAAACGTATGTTTAATCCCCCCAAAAAATATTAGTTATGTACCTACTTTTTACCTTTTGCTTTTATTGCAAATTATGTATGTATATTGTATACCTACTTACATACACTTACTAGTTCAGTCCATTTAATGTTCTTTTTTAGAAGTCTAGACTTTAAAAAAGTAACAAAATCGCCTGAAATCTGATACGCGCGTGCCTAAAACTGAATTTGCCTGGCCAAAACTTTTTTATGTTTTGTTAAAACAATACTTACACATAGTAATTTAAACCAGGTAACCCTCTTAATAATTATTCCTTTAAAACAAAACACAATGTCAAAAATGTTACCTAAATTTTGGTTTACAAACAATAACCTATAAAAGCCAGCAACACTATAAAAAAGATTATACCGATGTCCGATAGACTTAAGTTATTTAACATGATCTCACTAGATCAACGTAGGACTTTCCTAGGGCAGACTTTTCTTTTTAAATTGCTCAATGATCAAATAGATTCCCTTAACCTACTTTCTAAAATATCAATATAAGAGTTCCTAGAACATCAGCTCGTGTCTGTAACCTACAGCCTCTCTTCGTTGCACACACTTCTACTAAATATACTGGTAATTCGCCTTTAAATAATTTGTGTAAATCACTTTGATATCTTTTCTAACTCTTTTAATAAATTTAAAAATATTGTATTGAACAGCTTTAAAGTACGTGAAGATGCATAACTAGCACATTTAAATTTTTTATAAAAAAAAAATTTTGACGAACGACTAAAAGGTTGTCTGATAGAGATAGCAAGCATAAGGCCGTTTTTTGTACCTTCAAGTTGTCATTTTGGAATATACTTTCATTCACGGTGCAAAATAAAGAGTGTTCTATTATATTCTACTATTTTTGCAACACTCTGTAATTAGCTCTTCCGCTCTTTGCTCATGTCTTCAGTATCACCGATTCTTAGCACAGTAACTGTGGACATCAGAATGTACGGGGTAAATTCCTACAGGCGATATAAGTTAACTCGTACTACATTACAACATACAGTGTGACATGGCTAATTTTCCTACATTAAGGTGAGTATAGATAGACTTTAACATTTTGCCGAGCATTCCTGTGTAATGTAACGTTCTTATACGAATAATAGAATACAGGCAAAATCGTGATAAAAAGTTCGTTAAAAAACATATCAGAGAGCGGCTCGTTGTTTTATTACAAGTAAATGTTGTAATCTATACTGACCTTTAAGGGCCCAAACACACACACTTCGTTGCGACGTCGCATCGTAAAAACATGCGACTGTTTTGACGGTATTTCAGGGCATATGCTTGGTCGCAGGTTTTTGCGGTGAGACATCGCAATTCAGAGTTGTGTCCAAACCTTATGGTTGGCATATCTCTGGTCCAAGCCCTTATATAGTATCTTCTTCTTCTTCTATTAAAAGCTGCGGTCTTGTTGATGCTCTATTCTATTTTATTCTATTCTCTGTGGGCGTGTAAGTACCTGCACCTGGCTCTCTCGAGTGAAACCTTTGTCCAAGGTCTAAACTGCCTTCCTAAGCGTGGACCATTTCCCACCACGCTGGTCCACTGCGACTTGGTGGGTTCATTCACACATCTAGACGTGCTAAATCACACTACAGCCATCACACTAGAGTTGGCTCGTTGACTCTATATTTATTACGCAAAGAGGTTATAATATAATTTGTAAGTATTTATTTACTTATGGCATTCACAATACAAGGCATCCTAGGTATTTTCTCCGTCTGGGTGTTAAATGACAATTTTACTCGGAACCTGTGGTGTTATGTTAATATTGGCGAAGTCACAGGAAACAACACCGTATTGTTTCATATAGAGTCCAGCAACGATAACTTTGCAACGGGTAAAAGATTGTAGTTTTGCTTTTATTGGTAACCATTAAGGGCTTAGGTAAGTATGTAGGTAGAGGTACTATGTAGATAAATAAAACGTATATACGTCACCTAGTCATGACAGTGTAAAATGATTTAAAAGAATGATTGTTGCCCTAATATAATTTATTATATTATAATATATTTTTGTCGTGGAATTCCCACGAGAAATCCCAAATAAAAAAAGAAACATAGTAACCACATGCCATCTTTCAAAAATCTTTTATTACCTACCTAACTATTCATATTTATTTTCAAACATTGAATGGAAGGAATTTATATTTTGAGGCTTTTATAGAAGTACTTATCGAGTTTAAAATACGAACAGGAAAACGGAGCGTGGGACGCCCACCAACCCGCACACTCACGGGCAATTAAAAGGTTCCACTCACAAAATGCCGACACCAAACAACCCATTGAATTGAAATTTTGAACAAAATATTTCCTATTTTGGTTGGTAGTATCCTGATGCTCTGTTAAATACTCTATTACTTAGTACTTCAATGTTGCAGAAGGCTAAGCTAGACTTTTCCGTTTATGAGTAATTTGGTGCTTTTCTCAGTGGAACCTTTTCATTGCCCGCGAGTGTACATCAAGCGGGTGTCTACCTAGTGATAGATTGATGAGGAAGACCGAGGACAGAGTGACGTGGCGTTCCTCGGAAGAGGCAAGCCGTGGACCATTTTCGCTGATGATGATAACAATACAATACAATACAATATAACTTTATTGAACAAAATACACAACATACATTAAATAACAAAAGGAGTAAGCACAGGAGTAAGCAGGTAAAAGCGATCTCTTCCAGGCAACCTGATAAATTGATGATGAAACAATAACTTTACTTTTACTTACATTTCCAAGATATTTTCACAGCAGATTGCAAAAAAGTCCTCCTAAAGGAACCTTGAAGGCTGTGTAACACAACAATGACAAAAGAATATTTAAAAAAAACTATAACAAAACGTTTTTTGAACTTCGAACCAGTTGCAAACGTAGCTCCGCCCCTTATTCTATCTCTGTCATTCATGTGTTACGTCGCAGTCTAGCGCTTTGAAAACCTACACCTTTTCTGTTATTTGACCCGCGATGTTGGTGCGGCGAGGGTGTTCCAAAATTGAATTTTTAAATTGTTTTGTTTTTTTTTTCTAAGCGGAGTGTAGACTCGGCTGCAGTGATTCGGCAGCCTATTGGTGCAGTGTGAGTTTCAAGATTTTTTGTGCGGTTATTGTGAATTACTTGTTTAAAAAGAGTTAAAAAGAAATTTCAGGAGATTTGCGCCTGAAAAAAGGTTAGTTTATATTTTGATATGTTTTAATTTATTAAGAAATCGTTTCCATATTTAAATGCCTGCCAATCCTTTATTAATTGCTAAGCCTCAATTATTTAAGTATAAGGTACTTACAAATATCATGTAGTTAAAACATCTAGGTACCTGCAGAAATCAGATAAATCATCATTCATATTAAGTACTAGCTGTTCCCGCGAGCTTCGCTTCGCCTTAAAAAGGTTTCCCGCGGGAATTCCGGGATAAAAAGTAGCCTATGTTCTTTCTGAGGGTCTAGACCATCTGTACACCAAATTTCATTCAAATCCGTTCAGTAGTTTTGGCGTGAAAGAGTTGGTAGTAACAGACAGACAGACAGACAGACACAGTTACTTTCGCATTTATAATAGTAGTTAGGATTATCATAGGACTTGACTAAAAAGCGGCTTTGCTGCATTACAAACCCAACTTAACCGAAATCAGTAAGAATTATTAACCGGTACAAGATCCGAAAACATATCTACCTACAAACAGTGGCGGATTTACAAATTTGCCGCCCGTAGGCCATTCAATTTTTGCCGCCCCTATTGACTTCTGAAATTCAATTTGTTAGTTTAATCCCGTTATTAGTATGATTGTGAACTTAATGATGTGGATATTTCTATGTCTATCTGTCACCAACTTCAAATGTTTCATCAAATCTTATTTAAGGTTCCGTACCTCAAAAGGAAAAAAGAAACCCTTATAGGATCACTTTGTTGTCCGGCTGTCTTTGTCTCAGAAACGGGTAAAAATATCAAAGCTGACATTTTGCAAAGATATACAGTTACCCAAAATTGATAATGCACATAGAAATCTTCGTCATTGTTCGGCAACGGTCGTATTCCCGAGCGTTAGAAAACTATATGTATTTAGAGTGGTTAAGTGCATTGTTTTCATGAAATTTTAGTAGAAATATGTATTTGGTGCTAAAAGAGATAATTGATTTATCAGTAACGAAACTGGATTCGATAATTCATAATATTGTCATAATATTAAAATTTACTTCGAAAATGTTACAGTACTGTTCCAGTGTCTTACTGAAGCTGATGTAAAGATGGATGAAATAAGGTTTGAATAACACAAGGTTTATATTATAAGAAGAAATGGATTTCAAACACAGGTTTACATTAAAAAATTAAAATCTGAGTTCAAAAGTATTTACAGCTCTGATCATTTCACATTAATATTACACTTACAAACTTGGTCTTTTGGGTGTGGCTTTATTTACAAAGTGAAGTCTGTCAATCTGACATATATTTTATTCTTTAATTTGTTTCATAATAAGGCGTCATCAACAATAATTTGATTAAAGTTGAAATTAAATTTACATTTGAAAACAAAACCAAGAATGTGTAATAACAGCTCTATACTTACATATAATTTCACAGAACTGACTGACAAGAGAGCTGAAGGATCTTTGACTGATTGGTGACAGCCGCCGAGAGCCCGTATTGTTTTCGTTTATGCAAACATGATATTGACTACTATTTCTTTCAAGCAAGGTGCAAAATCCAAGTGCATTGTTTAAGGCTCTTACGATTCAATGATTCTGGTGTTTCCGGGAATACGACAGTTTGCGAAGATTTGCATGCGCATTATTAATATGGGAGACCTGTACAAGGTGGGCCAAAAGTAATCACCCTATTGGAAATTGCTCTCATTTGTACAAATGGCCGCCAATTTCAAATTTGTTTTGATATTGGTGGACTAGACAAATGCAGAATACAAGTTGACAAGCCATGGAAGCCACACTTCCCAAGGACGCCAAATAATTTTGTATATTCAGTTTTCGGGTCGCCTTTTTTTTCGTTTTATATGTCATTTTTCCCCGCAATATCGCCCGATTTAACCGTTTCAGACAGTTTTTTTGGGTGTTTTTTCAAGACCCGTGTTAATGTGAATAATCCCGTGTCTCTGGAAGCCCTGGAAGATAGGATCTTGATTGGCTCTGCTGACTTTTTGATCCACCTTGTACAAATGTACGGCATCGACAGACAAACTGGTAAAATAAATTAATGAAAAAAAAAATGTTACCTTCCATACATGTAAAATGGGGATGATTTTTTTCGTTGGTGTAAGGTATTGTACAGGTCTTTCAAAAATATCAAAGGTCTTCTCAAACCATTTTTTTATTCAGTGACTGGTTTGCGAAATTACTTAGTACATTTATGACAAAATTCCACATTATCCACATATAACCATTACAGCCGTTTCCAGTTTCTCCAAATTCGAAAGTATTCCCGCCGCTTCTTGTCGCGTTACAGCCTTTTTAGTAATATCATATTTGATTGATTTCAAAGAATATGCATGCCAAGAATCTCTTTAACTATTTTTACTATATTTTCTGGCTGACTATCGTCTCAAATTCACTCTATTCCGGGTTTTGCCTTTCCCGATTTCACTCATTTATTTAAGCCAGCGTTGTGTCGAGTTTAAAAAAAATTCCTGAAGCAGCATGAAAAAGCGTCAATCTTGGCTAGTTTAAGACGTGACATAAGTTATTGCATCGCGCTCACTCACATCGCGCAGCCTCAAGAGCGAGCGCGACGACGTAGAACTTTTGTCACGACTTAAATGCGCACCGTACTAGCCCTTCTGAGCATAATTCAGCAGTTACAGTTGCCACTAAATTCAAAGAATATAGGTACATACTGATTATATGACAGTGCGTTTATTTATATGTAGATTGTGTACACGTAAATTTATATTTAAAAAATCTGTAAAATAAAAAATGCTAAATTTGCCGCCCCTCTAAATCTGCCGCCCTAGGCACTGGCCTTTTTGGCCTATAGGTAAATCCGCCACTGCCTACAAACCTAATAGTTATTGTGATAAAAAATCTGTTCCGGCCGGAAATCAAACCTAGGAAGCTCGGAGCTTTAGGCTTGCAAACCTCCAATTTCTATCGTAGATAGAGATATGAAACTGGCAATAACTCAATCTTACACCGCGATCGTTATAGTCCCCCTTATTATAGAAAGTATACTAAAGATGGTTCTGGTTTTAAACCGACTACTGATTTGATGAAAGTCTACAGTTGTAGTAGGTAGTTAACAAACCTAACTATCTTTAGATTCTTTAGTCTACGTTTTATAATGAAGAGAAGTAAGTCCGAATCGCGTAGTGGTTAGTGACCTGACTACTGAGCCGATGGTCCCGGGTTCGATTCCCGGCTGGGGCAGATATTTGTTTAAAACACAGATATTTGTTCTCGGGTCTTGGATGTGCCCGTAAAATGGCAATAGGCCCGCCCCCTATTACATTGGGACTAACATAACACTCTGGAGAAAAGTGGGTGCAGCAATGCACCTCTGCCTACCCCGCAAGGGAGTACATTAGTACAAGGCGTGAGTGCGTGTTTTTTTTTTTTAGAAGTAAGTCCAACCACCACCTAGCCTCGTTTTAGCTAAGACGACTCCTGTGACAGTTCACAGTTTTCCGAATTACAGTGCCACAAACTTATCTGTTCCGGTGCGATCTTTTAAAATTAGTTAGGATCCACTTCCGTTTTCAGGTCTTTATAGTTTTACTGTATAGGCAGTATAGGTGCCATCACAAGAAAAACGGTAAAATTCCACTTCAAACAGTTGAAACCCTCCGCCGGACATGTAAAAAAAATAAACAATAACATTGTTTAAAATATTACATAAAAATTGTATACACAGCAGCTTACCTAGCTAATATCTATGGTAGGCATAATTAGTAATTACAACTCATTCATAAAAGATTGCAATTCAGATATTTTTTACTTACAATCCAGTTTAAAAACTCTAGATAAATAAACTCATTAGCATCCAACAATCGTCCACTGCTGGACATAGGCCGGCCATAGGAAGCCCACACTCTGTCCTTGGCCTAAACTGCTGAATCGATTTTGATGAAAAATTACTACGAACACTCATCACAACGTCAGTAAACAAATCCGGATTCAGAATGTGCAAAAGACAATGATGAATTATCGTTATTTAGGACCTACTTTATAGCGTTTAATGGAATACTAAGAACTTATAATAAGTAACAAAATTTTGTCGCCAACTTCGCTTTTCATTAAAAGGTTTCCCGTGGGAATTCCGGGATAAAAAGTAGCACATTAGCAGTTTTCACGTAACGTACTCACAAACTATCGCAAAATATTAGTAGGATATTTTTCTGCTGAATTTCAATTTTGATTGTAAGCACATTTAAATGCGCATTATTTATAGCAATATTGCAACACATTTCAAGAAAACAATGTGAGTTATCTAATTAAAGAATAGGATATCATCAGCGTTTTTACATGTCAAATGTGGGAATTAACGTTATTATTTCATCATAACTTTTCATAGGTATATCTACAGGTAAAATACACATAATGTATACAAAATATGGACACCAAATGACCCCAATTTTTTACTACCTAATTACCCTGGGCGCTTTGTCGCGAGCAATGAAACAGTTCCAGTGACAATAGCACCAAATTACTCCTAAACGGAAAAGATTAGCTTAAAGACGCCGTCTGTAATATTGGATTAAGTACCTACATTTAACAGTGCATCAGAATATTAGGTAAGTACTACTTAACTAAAAACATTAATATTTGGGTCAAATTGTAACCTTAAATGTTTTTAATAATTGTGGTTGGTGTCGACTTTTTTGAGTAGAACTTTTTCACTTATCGTTGGTGTAGTTTTTTGTCCCGGATTTCCCGCGGAATAAATACCTTTTAAGGCGAAGCGAAGCTCGTGGGTCCACCAACCCGAACTGGGCCCGTATCGTGGACTAGCTAGGCCTAAACCCTTCCTTAATTAAAAGGAGCCCCGTGCCCCAGCAGTGGGGATGCGATGGGCTCGTGGGAACAGCTAATCATTCACAAATTCGTACCGTGTCAATTAAACCATTTGTTGTTTACGTTTTAGCGTAGAAATTTTGCGTCCGGCCATCGAATTTCAGTTATGAAAACATAGTGGAGTATTTTTCTTAAAGAAACCTGTTTTTCGAATACAACGTCATTCATATTTCCGTTTTTCATGTAAAACATAAGCTTTATACATACTCAGTGTTACTTAGGTGTTTTTAATAACTACTTATATATGTGTTTAGTGGAGGAAAGACTTTAGTAGAATGAATAGGTATAGGTACATGTTCCAAAGGGTAATAAATAAATGCTTGCCCGATTTTAGCAAACATATTTAAGATTATTTTTATACATATAAGACCTGTTGCTCTCGAGATCTCGAGCTTTGGCTGTGGGTTGATTCAACGTCAGTCGTTCAGGACAAATGATTTAATAAATAAACATAACTTGAACCAGAACCCAATACTAAACTCAACTTTACACTATTTCAATGAATTGTGCCTATGTATGTTAAGCCTAGTGGTGGATAGGTTTTATTCTATTCTGAGAGGGAGCGAAGCTCCTGTACGTGGCTCTCTCGAGCGGAACCTTTGTACATATCCCCTTAATTTCAGCTCAGCCAGCCTAGCTCCCGAGTAAAGACACACAAGCCTGGGTGTTGCAATAGCTAAGGTTGGCGCTCTGTTAGGTGTGATAGGTTATGATGATAGTCTTTTTTGCCAAATAGGTGACTTGCGGGAGTTGCGAGCAAGCACCACACATGTCAAGGGTTATATTTTAAATCTTAGGGTCAGCGTGACGAATTAGTGACATTGTAAATTATGGGCCAGATGTTTGTGACAATGGTTTAAGAACAAAGCTGAGGGGTATAATGACTATGCCAAATGGGGCACTGACTTTTTTTGTCCAGCCATTGCAGTGCTATGTAAAATAAATAATTATGATTATTTTAGAGGTTGTAGTAAATTGACAAATGAAAATAGTCCATATTACTCATTTATCTAGAGTCTAGAGTCTCACCTACTATTAATTTGGTAGATTTACTGAAATATTAATTCACAAAACTATTTTCTTTATTTACAGATTAAACCTAACGGCGAATAACTTTATTGAGGTATCCTAATGAAATCAACAAACATGGAATCATGCTCCGATCGCCTTAGTCCATCCAGTGACCTGACGAATGAATCAGAAACGTCATTACCAGCCTTCCCTTACGATAATACGAACGGCAACTTCTATAATCAACCAGATCTGAACGAAAAACAATACTTCGCTTACAAGCAAAAGTCTCCAAAGGCAGATGATAGAAAAGAAACCTATTTGCAAGACAACAATCGAATGGTTTCCTTCGAAAACTATCTGTCACCGCAAAAGAATAAAAAGTATTTGAACTTCGAACTAAAGTTGCCGCCAAATAATGACAGCTCGTTTTTTTCTCAAATAGAGAACGAGGAGGCAAGGACTATCCGCTCGAATGCCTACTACAGCGATGTGCAGAAAAGCTGCGTTCAGAAATGCGAAAACAATCCAAATTTAGAAACGAAAGTGACCGTGCCGGTAACCTTCGAAAATGTGAAAAGCAATGATAGAGACCGCGTTTCTCAGTCGTTTTTCGGTGAGAATGAGAACAATAATATGAGGAGGTGTCTGAATTTCAACTCGGAGCAGGTTCAGTGTGTGTGTGAGGCGTTGCAGCAAAAAGGTGACATAGAGAAGTTGACGGCCTTTTTGTGGAGTCTACCTCCTTCTGAGCTTTTACGCGGGAATGAAACTGTTTTGAGGTAAGTAAAGTGAAACCTCTTTTAAATTCTGTTTTTTATCCTAGATACTAAATTGACAGATTCTGTACGTCTAGTATAGGTTGTTGATAGTTGACACAACGTTTATAGTTTCAGTTTTCTTCCATACATTTACAAGCAGCGCCTCTAGCGGAAACTATCATAAACTAAAATTGGTAGTATGAGTTATTTCAAATCGTAGTTTTAAAAAACGAAATAAGTTTACGTGTAAATTATAGCTTTTTGGTAGTACGAGTTACATGTTTGACAGATCTTAGGTAGTCAGCTTCAACGAATTCGAAAACTTTCATAGTTGTTGCTCTCACTGAAAATTTGTAGGTGAGAAGCGTTTTGTTGTTGGTTAGGATCTAGTTAGAATTTAATTTGTGACTATCAGCGATCATATTTTGCGTGGCGAATGGCTGCAGAGGCAGAGGAAACCCTATTAACCACTAGGACGTTTATTCCGAGATCGTTTGGCCAACGCCATTCATTGCGCAGCTTCACCTACTATTTGATAAAATCTATTTTTGTTTCTAATTTAACCTAACACAAACTTAAGAATGCGGAGTAATGATGGCAGGGATAGTGCTTGTTATTAGAGATAGTTTAAATTGGTTCAGTGACTGGACCCAATAGAGTACTATGTTGGTACTGATCCCGCTTGGACGCTATTTTCAACCAAGTCCAATGCGACTGTGTCGTGAAATCTGCCTGCCACGTATTTGTTGCGTCCAGGCACTGAACCAATGTATATCACCATTAGGGTGCTTACATAGAGATACTGGTTACCTGTATCTACCCGTACCGGTAACCTGCTGTTTATCTTTCAGCGAGTGCGCTAGAGCATTTCACGGTTTTAAATTTCTCAGTGAGCGATACCTAATCAAGTTACCGTTACGGGTAGATACAGGGAACCCGATTCTTTACGTAAGCACCCTTAGAAATGAAAAATAAATGTTTAAAAATAATCATTTATTACTTATATAGTTATCCATTACATAAATGGCCTAAATCCCCACGAGAGGACGATAGCGTCGCGGCGTTGACTGCCTCGGACGAATCACGCGTCGACGGGTTGTCCTAGGACTCTGCCTTGGTCTCAGTGGGGCAACAAGTATTAGGCTTCTTCCGACGACAGGGCATCTTGGGCTTCGTCCAACGACAGAGCGTCTTGGGCTCCCCACATGTGCAGAATAGGTCGTAGGAGATTCTACACCATGTACGGACATTTATTTATGGCAGTTAACCTGCCGTGGGGTCCATCGGCAGGCTTGTTTAGGTCCCCATTCCTGTAAATAGTACGAATAGATTAGGTCTAGTAAAATATTATTTATTCCTACAATTTTACCTTAAGTTATCGTAAACATAATAAGTATATAGGTAGGTAGGTACTTACCTTTCCATAAAATCTACAATTAGGTACTTCGAATTGCGATGCACTTGTGAGGATCATTCTTAATTTTATAATTTTTATAAATAAAAGCTTGTAAACCAAATTTCAGTTTGTTTTTGTTAGAGTCATTGACATTGATTGACATATATATTTTGGTAAGAGTCATTGACATATAATATACGAAAATCAAGACGCCAAAATGACATGTGTGTTTGCCCTTTCTTTTTACAAGCGCTAGAAAGAGGTAAAGTATCTAGAGTGAAGTTCGCACAATCGAGTTGTAGCATAAACGATATCGCATGAACTATAATAAAAAAATGTAACTCATACTACCAATTAACTTGGAAACTAATAGTTTGGCGTGCTTACGATTTCTATCAACGTTGACATATATTGCAAGCCCGTACTAGACGCTCTGAACGGTTCACCAACAGTATAGTGCCACAATCTTATCTGTTCCGGTGAAGGCATCGCTATGGTCGAATCCAGTGATGCCATCGATTAAATTTTGCCTGGTTTAAACGACAATGCATTTCAGCTATTACCTATTTTTATAATTAGGTATATCCATAAGTATAGATAAATCAAAATATAGGGTCTATAGTAAATAAAAGAGGATATAATATATCAAACGAAATTTGTTGTATAAAAAATTTGTCCACGGCGAACAGAAACAAAATTAGTTCTGATTATGTTCTGATATAAGACATTAAATATAGATTTTACAATGATATAGGTAATATCTGTAGGTCGTGGGAATAACGAGATAGATAGACTTAAAAAACTATTAAGTACAACATTATTATTCATTTATTTATGAACACTTTGTTTTTTTTCATTTTCTAAAGTAACAAGAAACAAAAGCATAAAATTAAAAGAAATTCAGACAATGTACAAAGGCTAATTGCCAAAAATCCATTTCTTCCAGCCAGCCCTTGATACTCCTAGGGGAAGAAGAAGATGTCATTAATCATCATTATTTCATCTAAAATCGCTGCAGGTGCGAATAATTCTTCTTGCCTAAGGTATAGGTACGCAGCTTCACTCACACCTGTAATCAAAGAAAAATAAAGATTATATACTTTCATCACGACCCGTCCCGTCCCCACTGCTGGGGTACGGGTCTCTCGGGAGAATAGTAATAAAATTACATGTGAGTATATGGGTAAAATTATTCGTCATATTTGGCAACACTAACCTGTAGCCGCTGCAACTCGTACTTCCAATTTTTCAAACGGAATTAAAGGCGCCTGCATACGTTATTCTTCCTGCATAAAAGCCAATATATGTAGTATTACTTTTCTTGCATCACTTTTCAGCGCTTTTGGCATTATTTCACCCAGAAAAACACAAAACAAATTAAATAACGTAGCGTCAGCCTCTTCGCAGAAATTGACAACTCAAATAACGCACAGAGTATGAAATGACGTTTGACAATGACGTCTCGTTAGTACACATTTTGACCACCGGAACAGATAAGATTGTGGCACTATACGTCTAGTATAGGTTGTTGATAGTTGACACAACGTTTATAGTTTCAGTTTTCTTCCATACATTTACAAGCAGCGCCTCTAGCGGAAACTATCATAAACTAAAATTGGTAGTATGAGTTGTTTCAAATCGTAGTTTTAAAAAACGAAATAAGTTTACGTGTAAATTATAGCTTTTTGGTAGTACGAGTTACATGTTTGACAGATCTTAGGTAGTCAGCTTCAACGAATTCGAAAACTTTCATAGTTGTTGCTCTCACTGAAAATTTGTAGGTGAGAAGCGTTTTTGTTGTTGGTTAGGATCTAGTTAGAATTTAATTTGTGACTATCAGCGATCATATTTTGCGTGGCGAATGGCTGCAGAGGCAGAGGAAACCCTATTAACCACTAGGAACTAACACAAACTTAAGAATGCGGAGTAATGATGGCAGGAATAGTGCTTGTTATTAGAGATAGTTTATATTGGTTCAGTGACTGGACCCAGTAGAGTACTATGTTGGTACTGATCCCGCTTGGACGCTATTTTCAACCAAGTCCAATGCGACTGTGTCGTGAAATCTGCCTTACTGCGTCCAGGCACTGAACCAATGTATATCACCATTAGGGTGCTTACATAGAGATACTGGTTACCTGTATCTACCCGTACCGGTAACCTGCTGTTTATCTTTCAGCGAGTGCGCTAGAGCATTTCACGGTTTTAAATTTCTCAGTGAGCGATACCTAATCAAGTTACCGGTACGGGTAGATACAGGGAACCCGATTCTTTACGTAAGCACCCTTAGAAATGAAAAATAAATGTTTAAAAATAATCATTTATTACTTATATAGTTATCCATTACATAAATGGCCTAAATCCCCACGAGAGGACGATAGCGTCGCGGCGTTGACTGCCTCGGACGAATCACGCGTCGACGGGTTGTCCTAGGACTCTGCCTTGGTCTCAGTGGGGCAACAAGTATTGGGCTTCTTCCGACGACAGGGCATCTTGGGCTTCGTCCAACGACAGAGCGTCTTGGGCTCCCCACCAGTGGCGGCTGGTGCCTCAGATACCCGGTGGTGCACTTTATGGGTTTAGTAAATTTTGGAAGAAAAATAGATTATTACAATTTAGAAGTAAAAACAATATAAGTATATTTTACCTTATTTATATTTTAATACAATTCTGCGTTCCTTTATTGACGCGAAATTGCTTCTCCGCCGAAACAAAAACAACACACGGAAAGCAAAATAAAGCATTTATTTAGTCTCTCACATTCACATAACCATTTCTTTTTATTGTACATTTCACTTTTGAAAAGTCTGGTATATTCCTAAGTTTTATTTTTTGTTTTGCACTCCTGTTTTAAGATGAGAAAAGGCCCAGCAGATTTAATGTCCAGTCTATTTTGAAATATCCTAATATTGCTTTTTTTATGAAGTTAATATTGTATTTTGCACTCATTTTCACTGATACACACACATACACACTCACGAAATCTTTACTAATTTCTTAGTTAATAAGTAATTAAACAAATTAATTACGTATTCGCGCGCGAAAGGTGAAACTGTGACAATGAGATGACAAGTGCATCGTTCGTAGGTCGCCACCGCCACCGGTCAAGGCCACCGCCCGCGCATCCCGAGTCCCGTGGCGTCATTCGTATTATTTCGGCAATTTCCGGTTGCGTGCGGCGCACGAATTTATCCTAGAACTGCATACAGTTTGTACTGAGCATCTTCCGTCTCACGCGCCGGGCGATTTCCATCCTGTTTCATACTACATGTAGGAGCTCGCCCCGTGCGACAATCCGAGCGCACGAGGCCGTTTTTGTTCAAGCAAAAATAAGATCTAATTCTTTCGCAGTAGAAATCAAAATAGGCCAGCTCGATTTCATTTAAGTCGTAACGATAATCAGATTGATGTAATTTCTGTTTAGGGTAGGTATTATGGTTGTTATATTGGTATATTTTGTGAAGTTTTTTTAGATGTAGGTACCTAGTATGGTATAGGAAGAAGGAAGATACATATTTAGAAGGTTTTTAAATGGTAGTGCGTTGCACGGGCGCACTTTAGGTACAGCCGCCACTGCTCCCCACATGTGCAGAATAGGTCGTAGGAGATTCTACACCATGTACGGACATTTATGTATGGCAGTTAACCTGCCGTGGGGTCCATCGGCAGGCTTGTTTAGGTCCCCATTCCTGTAAATAGTACGAATAGATTAGGTCTAGTAAAATATTATTTATTCCTACAATTTTACCTTAAGTTATCGTAAACATAATAAGTATATAGGTAGGTAGGTACTTACCTTTCCATAAAATCTACAATTAGGTACTTCGAATTGCGATGCACTTGTGAGGATCATTCTTAATTTTATAATTTTTATAAATAAAAGCTTGTAAACCAAATTTCAGTTTGTTTTTGTTAGAGTCATTGACATATAATATACGAAAATCAAGACGCCAAAATGACATGTGTGTTTGCCCTTTCTTTTTACAAGCGCTAGAAAGAGGTAAAGTATCTAGAGTGAAGTTCGCACAATCGAGTTGTAGCATAAACGATATCGCATGAACTATAATAAAAAAATGTAACTCATACTACCAATTAACTTGGAAACTAATAGTTTGGCGTGCTTACGATTTCTATCAACGTTGACATATATTGCAAGCCCGTACTAGACGCTCAGTCCATTGTCCCGCCAATAGAACGATACGTCACTTAGCCCCTGTTCCACAATGTCTGGTTAGTCGCTACCTGTCGGATAAAATACATGCTGTCACTGTCTAAAAAATAATAACAGAAAGTGACAGCGTGTATTTTATCCGTCAGGTAGCCACTAACCAGACATTGTGGAACAGACCCTTAATCTCGGGACAATCCACTGTTGAGTGTTGATAAAGAATCTGTAAATTTAGTATCTGAGATGAAAAAGCAGACTTCAGTTGAAACTCGCCAGAATACCTCTAAAAGTTAGATTACGTGAGGCCTTTGTCTTGCAGTGGGTGATTACGGGCAGATGATGTTGATAGCACTTATCCGACAACTCTCTCAGCACAAGCTTGCTTGTGTTGGGGTCCACCAACCCGCACTCGGCCAGCGTGGTGGACCAGGTCTAAAACCCTTCCTTGGAAGGAGACCCGTGCCCTAGCAGTGGGAACGTAATGGGTCGTGATGGTGATGTTCATAGGGATAAGATGTATGCATGGCAGACTGTACTGTACTCTACTAAAGCAAAAAAAAACATTGTAAATGTACAGAAAGTGTGACTAATTGCTTTACTTTGGGTCATCTCCTGCTGTGAATTCAATGCCATTGTCTAAGTTAATGGGTTTCATAATGGTTAGAGGGTGTATTATAAAGTCTTAAATTACCTAGTTTATTTCAATACGCATTAACTATTGCAAATAAATATTGTGTTTACGTTTACTCGGCATTTTGTGGGTGGAAAATTTTCATTGCTTTAGAGTGTATTTAATTTCTGGTGTAACATTTAAGTCTACCACTACCTTATACTTATATCAAACTGCTTTTAGATTATCTTTGACCCTTCCATCATGTTTTTTTTCAGGGCCAGAGCTCTAGTTGCCTACCACAACGGCGTGTTTCAAGAACTGTACGCCATCTTGGAAGCGCACACTTTCCCGCCGCGACATCACACCGCTCTGCAGAATCTATGGTTCAAGGCTCATTATAAGGAAGCTGAGAAAGTTAGGGGTCGACCTTTAGGTGAGCTACTTAAATTAATTTAAGCGATTTAGGGCCACTTGCACAAACATACTAAATCTAGATTTAGAGTCAAATCTCGATTTAAGAAACGTCTATCCATATAATTTATGGCTTAAATCGAGATTTAACACTAAGCCCCTGTTTCACAATGTCTGGTTAGTCGCTACCTGTCGGATAAAATACATGCTGTCACTGTCTAAAAAATAATAACAGAGAGTGACAGCATGTATTTTATCCGTCAGGTAGCCACTAACCAGACATTGTGAAACAGACCCTTAATCTAGATTTAATATGTTTGTGCAAGTCGCCCTAAGTTTATCTATCGGTATCGTACTTATCGGAACAGATGTATTAAGTATTGTATGGAGAAACGGCATCGGTAATGTTGATGAAGTGGACACACTTGTGTGAATTTCTATACAAAGAATACTGAATGCGATGCGTCCGTTGCGTACTATGCCGAAAGCATACCCAACTCAACTTTCTGAGAATCATAATTCGTCACTTCATAACTTAAGCTACGTTTATAAATTGTTTCCTTACATACATTGTTTAAGCCTATAGCCTATCATACAGTCGTTAAGCCTAGTCAGAGGCCTTCGGGCGGCATGAAAACATCTGACAGTCGGGTTGCCCACTTACCCGACAACTCTCTCAGCACAAGCTGCTTGTGTTGGGGTCTACCAACCCACACTAGGCCAGCATGGTGGATTAGGCCTATAAACCCTTCCTTCATTGGAAGGAGACCCGTGCGCCAGCAGTGGGGACGTAATGGGTCGTGATGATGATGATGATAAATAAATGAACAATAAACAAAAAAAAACCATCAAAACCCTTATATTTCATTTCAGGTGCAGTGGACAAATACCGGCTGCGCAAAAAATATCCGCTTCCAAAAACAATATGGGACGGCGAGGAAACGGTCTACTGCTTTAAGGAAAAGAGCAGGAATGCACTGAAAGACTGCTATTATAGGAATAGGTCAGTTCTCCAAACAGTTTTTAACAGTTTTACAGAGTGTGGGAATTCTATAGTAAGCCAAAGGGGGTGACTAAGGGGGTCATAGAAGCTTTATAGAATTTCCCAAAGTCGTAAAACAAAAGTTATTCAGAATTAGAGCCTTAATCATTCCCTTTATTTAAGATAAAATTTTTGCAACATCATCTATTTCAAAGAAAACACTTCATAAATATTTTGTTCAAGTTCCTACTCCTAGCGCCATCTAGCGTCAAGTAGCGTAATAATTATTTCCTCAGAGAGAGCTTTGACAACTGCCATCTAGCGCCGAGTAGCTGTACTATTTAAAGCTCCAGTGTTCGTCCCGTAAGGGGCTCTACATTTTCGTAGCAATTCGTAGCACCGGTATTCGTAGTAGTTTCAAAAATATAACACAGTACCTAAATAAAAACGACTTATATTTTAGAAATATACATTTTTCTTAACTTTTCTGTAAAAGATAAAGATTTATCCAAGATTCGCTGAATAATTAAAAACCAACTATTTTTACTAGATATACAGAGTGTAATTTTATATGTGACCTTCTCCTTACCCTCACACTGAGGAACTTACACTATGGGACTACAATTCCAAGAATATCAGCTGCAATCTGAAATATACAGTACAGGGTGTTTCTAAATTAGTAAAGTATTAAAATAGTGAGCCATAACGGGGTGATGCTTAACTAGTTATGTTCTGCAACTGGTAATTCGTACAAAAATGCTACTGCCTCTAGCAAAAAGACACGTAAAGCCGGGTCCAGACGAGTGTAACGTGTAATGTAATTTACCATGTAATGTAACGAATTCTACGTGTGGACGTCACAACGAGCATTACATGTTACGTTCGCGGTTAATCCATCGGCTGTCGGTTTTTCGCGCGAACGCAAAAGCGCGCGCAGTGCTCGTTTGGTTGAGTTCGTGTGCCGTCCACACTGTTGACGCTAAATTACACGTAATGTTACATTTCACGTTACACTCGTCTGGACCCGGCTTAACCAATACCGTTTTCGTATTGTTTTTTTTTAAATTGTAGAACAAAAGTTGTTTATAATTACACCCTTAGTGCCTTACTTAGCCCTTCTCTTAACATCCTGTGCACACATAATAACCACTACATCAGTCAGCCGTTTTACAATACTCCCTCTGCAACTCACCCACCGGCCCTAATCCTAAATCCTTTACCGCCAGATACCCGACCCCTGACGAGAAGCGCGCCCTGGCCCGCAAGACCGGCCTGACCCTCACGCAGGTCTCCAACTGGTTCAAGAACCGGAGACAGAGGGACCGCACGCCTCAGCAGCCTAATAGACCGTTAGTACACTTATCTGTGACGTAAAAGAGAGGTGTTTTAATTTTCACGTAACTGTGTGTCTGCTTGTGGTAGCGTAACTTCCAAAGGACTGAATCGAATTCCGTTTTGTTTCTTTAGGGTCGTAGATAATATAATGTTACCCCGGGTGTTCTTTGATGAAAATCTATTTAGCCGTGTTGAATTGGGGTTTTTAATTATTTTTGAGGTTATCATACGTTCATACATTGAATAATCAACCTTCATAAACTGCTGGACGTAGGCCTTCCTCATCCAGCCACTATTACCGGCTATAGACCAGTAAACCTATGTCAAATGTCAGAAAAATCAGTAAACCAAATTATAATACCTACCCTTTCTAAACTATGTGTAGTTTTCTAGTATTTTCTCTTTAGTCAGGTTGAGAATATATTATTAGAATACCTATCCTAAAATATGCCCTCCCTTTTCACAGAGAAATGCTGGTGCCAGCCCAATACGCTGGCCCTCAAGGAGGCCTATCTCAAGCCCTATTGCCAAACGCCTACTACCACCAACTACAAGATCCTTCGCACTTCTTACACGGAAACGCACCGTAAGCTCAGAATAATAACACGCGCCAGCCGTGCCATAGACGAAAGAGTTTAAGAAAAAAGGTTGGTCTATGGTTTGTTTGATAGTTGCTGTCACATTTAAAGTGATTTAGTTTGGCGGTAATTTATGTAAAGTTGCGAATTCAATTGTTATTATTTTATTACTTTACCTCTTGATTATTAAGAAATAATTATGTAGTGAATTACAATGCAAATATTGTTAATATTAATGCCATATTTAACTGTATAAGCCATTTCTGTACGGGTTTTGTGAATAAAATAGGTAATTGTCTATAATACCGACAGAAAATATTCAATAAGTATTAAGGTTGTATAAAAATATCATTTATACTATTGTGATTTGATTTAGTCGTAGCATGTAGGTACCACTGTGTAGATTTTATTGTAAAAAGCCAAAATTACAATGCAATATTACATTAATGAGTAATTAAAAACCTGACGAGTAATATTTGTTATTTTACTTGTAATAATAATAATTTAAGTTCATCTATGCAGCGGGTAGGAGGGCGTCCCACACTACTATTCTCAGTTCCTTTGCTTCACTTAAGCACTCCTCTGTCCAAATGGTTGCTCGTAGTTTCATCATCATCAACATCAGCCAATAATCATCCACTGCTGGACAAACATTAAATATAAAATCCACCCTAGCTTCGTCAAAAATAAAATACAAAAAAGAAATAAAACAAAAAAAAACAAACAAAACACAACTTACTTAGCTAAATAAACCACCCCAGGACGCACCCGACCCAAAAGTCCCCATAACGCTAGCTGCGTTGCCGCGCTGCACGGCAAGGGAGATCCTCTGTGCCAGGTACGCCCCAGAGCGGTAGTCAAAACCGCGGCTCCTCAAGCGTCGACATAGGCCTCTCAAAAGGAGCGCCACAACACTCGGTCCTCGGCCTTCCTCATCCAACCACTACCGGCTACCCGCCTAAGGTCGTCAGTCCAGCGGGCAAGAGGGAGTCCCACGCTGCGTTTGCCTGTTCGTGGTCTCTACTCGAGAACCCGTCTACCCCAACGGTTATCGGTTCTTCGGCAGATATGACCAGCCCACATATGCTCGTAGTTTAATTCATTTTAATTATTACACAATAACCTTACTACTCTTACACATGCAGACAGCTACAGTCGACAAAAGGAAAATTTTAAGTATCCACCCCTAGCACAAACAGAAGGGCTAGCACGGGGTGCAAGACACGCGCGTCAAGACGTGCGACGACTTTAAATAAAGAAAGTGTAAGCCTTACACTCGACTCTTTTACTAACGGGGTCTTTGTGAAATGGTGGTAGAGTAATATTATGACTTTTGAAAAGTACCTGCTTAATTGTAAAATTCTACGTCAATTTCATTTCATTCACTGTACTTAATTCACTTTATTCCACCAAGCTAATAAGCACCACTCCCATATTCTAGTAAGTAGATTAAATAATAAAAACCAAGCCATGTAGGTAAGTACATTGTGCAAAGCTCACATTAAATTGTAATGTATGTAGCTAGGCAACACACATACTAACTAACCTTACGACGTTAAATTTATAGCTCTCTAGAGCAGGAAGCTTTTAGTTTGAATACTATTTTTTTATACAGGGTGTTGCAAAAAGGGTATACTAAGCCAAAACCAGCATGTGCTGCATTTTATATCTAAGCCCGAATCTGATATCAGAATTTCAAAACTCGTGAAAAAATTAATTGTTCTCCATAGTAAAAAGTCACGTGACCAATGTGAATTTTGAAATTCTGATTTCAGTTAGAGCTTAGTATACCCTTTTTGCAACACCCTGTAGAACACGTAGGTAGGTACCCTATTTTGTAGGTTTTTAAATTTTAAGTCATGCTATAGATGAGTGGCTGTACCAGTTTGTATGTACACTGAAATTCTCGTAACAATACAATGATGTCATTGTTGATTCTGAATGCACAAGTTCTAATTGTAGTGCTGTTAAAAACTTTAATTCGTACCCCCTTATTCATAGAAAAGTTATAAGACGTTCTAGCTATTGAACTGTTTGGTCCCTGTCTCTGTCAACTACCAAACTGTTCAATAGCTAAACCATCCTATAAGTTTTCTATTAATAAGGGGGTAAGTTTAAAATCTACAGAATTACATTATGGCGTGTCTAAAACCGCAAAACTCAAAACGACTCCATAACATAATCTTACCTGAAACGAGGTAAGTACCTAATACCTATAGCATCTTCTGTCTTTATTCTGAGCTATATCTTTTTTCTCGACATTGATTTGGTAAAAGAAAACAGGCTGAATCTTCTCTTTGGTTGGAGAAATAAGATGGCGAGATATTTTCTGCCACCCAACTGTCACCACATAGCGATCTGTAACTTTGACAGCTGTCATTGTGGATTTAAACGCGCCAACTTCACTCTGTTGATAGTTTGAAAAGAGGAACAGTACCTACAGAGCGTTTCATCAACTAAAACATCTGAAGCAAACAAAAACTACCCTTATTACAATGGAATGGAAGGGTTTTGATATTTTATTTGGTGAAACGGTTTCTATATAAGTAGTTAGTGCAATATTATGGCACTGTGCAATAGTTAGTATATAAGTATATAAATTGCAGTTGATTAAACACCACACACTTTAATAACATGACTATACAGGATGTTGCAAAAAGGGTAAACGAAGGCGAAAGGGGGTGACTCAGGGGGTCTAGGTATGTTTTTTTTAAATCTACGTCCACCAATGTCACCGCTACTTATTGACCGATTTTGACAAGTTTTTTTGATGTATTAGGAGGTCCCATTTATGCATATTGGATATAGGTAACTACTGATAATAATTAAGTACTTAGGAGGATTAGTACTATTTAGCACGAGCAACACCCTCTGTATCTGCACAAATTTTCCAAAACGAAATGATCTATTTCCAGAAACCGAGATCATAGACACAACAAAATAAACATTAAACACCAATGAAACCGGCATCAAATCTCAGCATAAAATATGAGTCATCATTATCGGATCATAGTTTGAAAATAACATGCAAATCCAAACAAACTATCAACGTTTATTTACAATTATTTCCATCCATCAATTCGAAAATGTTATTAAGGAAACGTTACTTCAGACAAGATGATGTAAGATGGATATAAATCGTAGTCGGAGCGAAAAAATGGACTGACGATCTTAGGCGGGTGGCGGGTAGTGGTTGGATGAGGAAGGCCGAGGACCGAGCGTTGTGGCGCTCCTTAGGAGAGGCCTATGTCCAGCAGTGGATGATTATTGGCTGATGATGAAGTGCGCGTCGGACCGAACTATGGAACTCTTCTCACGGGCCACGCGTGGAGGGTTCTGTACATAGGTTATGACAAATAGCTAGATTAGATGGATTCGGACTTAACTTGTTGAAAGCGGGTAAATTTTTTGTAATATCTACGTGTAGATTGGGTCAAAAAAACTGAATATTATCAGAAATTAAGGGAAATTTTTACCAGCCATAAAGATCTTTCTCATTAAGGGGTCACTTTCTAAATCGAAGAACGAACGAACAAGAATTATCACGCAATCTGCACATTATCATCATCATCATCAGCCTAAAGCAGTCCACTGCTGGACGTAGGCCTCTCTTAAAGCACGCCACTGGATGCGATCTTTAGCTTTCCGCATCCAATCATATCCAGCTACCTTTCGCAAGGTCACCCCATCTAGCCGGAGGGCGTCCCACACCACGTCAATCTGCACGCATTGTATGAACCCACTTATTACGGGAAAAATAAAAATCCGAAAAATTACAATGAAACATTAATTTTAATTACTTGTCAGTAAACCTATACAGGGTGTTGCAAAAACGGTATGTATATTAAGCCGAAACCTGTTTTTTTAGCGAATTTCGAAATTCTGATTTCAAATTCGGGCTTAGATATAATTGCTGCATGCTGCACATGCTGGTTTCGGCTTAGTATACCCTTTTTGCAACACCCTGTATTTATGTTACTTTTTTGACATGTGTGTGTCCTTAAAGGAACAGTAGTCATAAGGTTGTAAATAACAAGGTAGAGCCATGATCAGCGCTGCAGTTTTGAAGAAGGCTTTTTTTAATAGAACCTTTTCATTGCGCATTAAAATATTTGTATTAGAATATATATCACTGTCCGAAAGCATGAAACTTATAAAGTTATATTCTAATCTGAAAGGAGAATGGCCATTTCTCTATGGCGCCATGACCCTCCAGTGCAGCCATTGACGAAACATATACTGATGTGTAGCCCATGACTACAGTATATCCTGGTGTAAACTTTATTATTATGAGGCATGGGAGAACGAAGATATAGGTGCTGAAAGATCAAGTAGATGTTTCCCTCATACAATGTTTTTTTTTAAACGTGGTTTAGATTTTTTTAAATATTATTCCCTGATTTAGAACACATTTATCATTGAATAAAAATAGGTTTGGTTAGTGGGTGGAAAGCGGGTCAGATTTGGCCATTATCATTTATTGACGAAGTACTTATATTGAACTGTGTCTACTGAATACCATTAAATAGGACCACGTCTATTATTAGAATGAGTTATTTGCTAGCTTATTTTGGTGAAGTCGTCTGGAGGGCAAATGCTTTTATATATTTCCAAAAATAGGGTAGCGAAAATCCACCCTAATTTTTTTTGACGACCGAATGGCGTAGTGTTTAGTGACCCTGACTACTGAGCCGATGGTTCCGGGTTCGATTCCCGGCTGGGGCAGATATTTGTTTAAACACAGATATTTGTTTTCAGGTCTTGGATGTGCCCGTAAAATGGCAATAGGCCCGCCCCCTATTACATTGGGACTAAGATAACACTCTGGCGAAAAGTGGGTGCAGCAATGCACCTCTGCCTACCCCGCAAGGGAGTACATTAGTACAAGGCGTGAGTGCGTGTGTGTATATACCTACCGCTTGTTGGTGACCCATCTGTCGGTATCGTACGAATCCGAACAAACGGATTTTCAATAATGTATGGAGAAACGGCGTCGACAATGTCAATGAAGTGGACACACTTGTGTGAATTTTTATATATCTACAAGGAATACTGAATGCGATGCGTCCGTTGCGTACGATGCCGCGTTGCGACGCAGTTACCAAACAGTACTTACCTATGTATAATACAGGGTGGATTTTTTACAGTAACCTTACCATTGACGGGTCGATGTAAGATACAGCTTTAATAAACAAAAAGGTAGTCTATAGTCGTTGTATAGCAAAGTTAAACCGTGGAATTCAGACTTTATTAAAGTTGTAAAGAAAAAAAAACTTTTTGTTCAATTAAATTTATCTTAATTAAGCAAGGAACGAATAATTGTAGCTACAAAAAAAACAATCAAAACCAGATCTGCCAATGGAAGACGAAAAGAACTTATTATTCTTCGAAGGACCAAAGCCGAGACACCTAGCAACACAATTAAGAAACCCCTTTTAAGTCACAAAATATAATAGACTCGAGTGAAATTATTTCGCCAGGCGATAGGGGGGGCGGGGGGTGGGCGACCGGCAACCTCCCAAAACTGGTATCAGCCTGAAACATTTAGTTTTCACTCGACCGTCGAGCGAGGAGGTTATCGCGCGCGCCGCAAAACTCAGCTGTCAAATCGTCCTACATTTTCCCCCCAAAATTTTCATTGCAACGCGTGTTTTCGTAATTGACAGATGACGTTCCGTGTTCGCAGAACTGTGCAGTGATTGGCTATTGTTTTTCTTCTTCTGTATTTTGTTGTAACCGGCCAGTGTTCGTGTTGGCTCGCGGAGAGGTTGTGTTTTTTTTTCTGGTAATTTTTGTTTTTTTCCGCTGTGCTAATTTGAAAGGGAAATTGTTTTTGATTCGATTTTGTGATGGGTTTCGAGCGGGCGTGAGGCGATCCGGTTGTTGTTCTACGTAAAGAAAAACAAGGTAAGGTTATTAAATAACATACAAATTTTGCTTTAATTTGTACTTTATTTTAATAACATAAACCACAAAACGTATTTAGAATACTGTATCAAATGAAGGCTTTATTAAAGTAGGTAGCTCCTTAATTATATTTAATCAAATGCGGCGCCAGCGGTCGAGAAGCAATTTTTTACTCTCCCGCAAATCCGTTTTGCAGCGTAATTTTTTTCGCTCAGACAACAAAATCTAATCCAATTGGAAAATATATATATTTTCTCATTTGATCAATCCTAACTAATACTATGTGTCTGTCTGTCTGTCTGTTACTCTTTCACGCCAAAAGTACTGAACGGATTTGAATGAAATTTCGTATACATAAGACAGGGTCTAGACCCTGAGAAAGAAAATAGGGTACTTTTTATCGTGGAATTCCCACGGGAAAACTTTTTAAGGCGAAGCGAAGCTCGCGGGAACAGCTAGTTTTAAAATAATATATGAAGCTTTTATATTTAGTAGCTATATGTTTAGTATTGTATTGAATATTATACTTCAACATTTTGGTAACTTAAGCAAAAATAAAACATACTTAAATAAATAAAACCCAAAGGTTTCCATAACGCTATCGGCTTTTTCGCAATTAGTACAGCCAGGAAAAGAGATAAAAATCCACCCTCAGTGCAAACAGTGAGATGCGCCTGAAATATTAATTTAAGATCAATCCAGTATATGTATAATACGATAGCTTCGATGGTACCATTTTTTTTGAAAAACCAAAGTTAAAACGAATCATAGTTTTTAAAACCCTAATAGTTTTCCGAAATATAAAGATAAAATACTCTTTATTGCACACAAACAGAAGCAGTTTCACAAACATAGAAAAGAAAATAAATAGTACAATCGGCGGCCTTATTACTAAAAGTAATTTCTTCCAGACAACCACACTAATATATATATATATATATATTTGGAATGAAAAGCTATAATCTTTTGTATGTACACTTAGGGAAATATTTTCTTTCGTGAAATCAAGGTTGTAACCATCTGTCATCCATCCAAAGGTACTGAAAGAGATTGCTATGAGCAATAACACCGACGTGCGTACTTTAATTTAACTGAATTTCTATATTTTCTTTTATAAATATCCATCATCCTTCATCAAACGAACATGGAAAATCTATACAACATAACTTTATTGAAAAACACACAACATAAATCACGTTACAAATTAAGAGTAAGCACAATAGGCGGCCTTATCGCTAAAAGCGATCTCTTCCAGGCAACCTTTGGGTGTATGAAAGACTGTTTTTTATATTACCTTGACCACAGGCAATATAACTATTATATTATATAAGATAGCTACTGTACTGCAAGAATGATCACGTAATTTCCAAGTAATCTTGATAATAATACCTCATCAAGACAGCTTATCTTTCAAGAGTACACAAAAAAGGTCAACAATTTTATGCCGTACGTAACGTAATGTCTTTGATCACAAGATTCCACCAAAAAACAACGTTAACGAGCTATATTCATGTAAGATAGTTCGATCTACTAGTTTTCCTGTGATATTTTTCTCTCTATGTCTTCTTGGTAACGAGTGACAAACCTAGAGTTATATGCAAATTTCTCCATACTCGGTTATCTAATCGACAGGGATTGATTTATAAATGATAGGGTAAATCGTGGTATAACTGGCATGTGTCAGTAACTGGCACTTTGACTATAAAACTAAATATATTAAGCTTTTGGATATAGTAAGACCATCTTTGATGTGTTTACAGCAATCTCCAATTATTCATTGATATTATAGTTTAATTTTACGCCTCTAGGTGGGTATTTTCCGGCGCTGGAAATTATCTCAGTCAAAGCGGCGAAGATCGCCAAAAAAATGCACGTTCGTTAATTTTTTCTTAAGGAGACACCAAAATTTGTATGACCTGTTTTCGCGAAAATAAATAAGTTTTTGATAGTGTGACAATAACAAGGAAGTAGGGGAAGGTCTAAACAATATCATAATAGCCCGATTCACTGTGATTTTAGTTGCTTTCGAGTTATATTTGAGGGTGCTAGTTACTGAAATGTAATTTATATCTTCACTTAGTAACTGGCACCCCCCTGCCAGTTACTAATATTTTGGTTTTTGTGATTTTAAGCTATTTTATACCTTCTATCGACAGAAAATACGATTTAAAGTGCACTGTAAAAACCCCCAGTGTCTAGTCAGCTTTGTTTCAATAACTGGCACGGGGCTGCCAGTTACTAATCTGCATACATTTTTTTTACGCACCAATAACTGGCACTTACTGGTGCGGTAAACATTTCTTTCATGTTTCTTTTCAGAAAAAATACTAAAATCAAGGCAATCTACAGTAGTCTGTAATTGTCCACTGCTGGACCTCTCACCAGCAGCGACACTGCACTCTGTTCTCGACCTTCCTCATCCAGCCACTACCGGTCAGCTTTATAAGGTCGATGGTCCAGCTGGCCCGAAGGTATCCGCCGCTACGCTTGCCTGTTCGTGATCTCCACTCTAGAGCGCGTTTGCCCCACTGGTCATCGGTTCTTCGACAGCTATGCCCGACCTAATGCCACTTGAGCATACAGAATTTAAGAGCTATATTGGTTACTCAAGTTCTCTTACGGATTACCTTATTTCTGATATGGTCCTTCAAAGAACCACAAATCTTTCCAATGCCCGCTGATCGATTTTGAATCAGTGGACCAGTCCAACCGTCAGTGTCCACGTCTATGATCCATACTTCATCACCAGTAAGACGCATTGACTGAAGACCTTTGCCTTCAGCCATCTTGTGAAAATTTGTCAAATCTTCCCCTATGCAGTCCAATCCAGTAATATTTTGTTTTATGCACCTTCCAGCTTCGTTTTCGAAGTTCCTTCTGCCTAGTCGAATAGACTGTCCAAGGTACACATAATATATTGTTGCTGCATTAAGGCCGCTATGCATGTTACAACGAGGGGATTCCAGAACTGCCCAGGTCCAGGTCTAAATGGAATCAAAAGCTTTCTTATAGTCCTTGAAGAACTTGATAGAAACACGGTTCGTGATGACCTTATAAAACAGCTTGAAATCATGACTTATGAACAAATATGGTTAAAGAGCTTCTCAAGCTGTTCGAGGATAGTAATAGCTTTCAGAAGCGCTGTACTAATTCTGTCTTTAACCAAAGCATGTGAAGCTGAAAGCCGTAGAAACCTTCAATTTCCGCAAGAAATTTCAGCTTAGAGGCAACTATACTACCGTCAGCAGTCTTCAACTTAGCCAGGTCACTTCTCCCAAGCTGCTGAATGAATACATCAAGGTCCACAAGCATTTGCTTCCTCCATTTCCGTTTCCAAATCCAAGGGTTTCTGGATTTGTTGCATTCATATGGACCCACGATTCGTCGCATACTTGTACTGTCATTTTGTCGTAGAAGTCGACCATTACAACGGTGATTTTGAGTCATACCGGTACAGAACCTAGACAGGTAATTGTACATTACCTAATATCAAATATATTATTGATTTTAGAGTACTTATTCACCTAATTGCATGATTTTTTAAAAGGTGCCAGTTACTGAAACTTCATGTGACAGTTACTAATTTTTACTGCCAGTTACTAGGTTTTTTGGGGGTAGTGGATATAAACTTCATTAAAATCGAATATTAATATTATATCTTTACAATTTATGCCTATAATTGATCGTCATCTTATTGCCAGTAATTCAAGCCTACCAGTGCTTAAATCAGGCCAATACTTTATTTTTAATATATTTTTTTGTGTTGCTTGTCGCTTAAACTGCCAGTTACTAGTACTTTTACTACGTCATCTCCATATAAAATTCATGACAGATGTGTCAAAAATTAACCAGGGAGTACCCTGGTTATGCTCTAACCGACTATGGAGAAATTGGCACTTAGACTTGTGGCTGTCACCGTGGTGACAGGAAGTCAGAATAGATATCGAATGGAATGGATAATATATGTAGATATTAGAAGTGTATTAAAGGAAGGAAGGAAGTGTGTTATAAGGATTTAAGGAACGTTAATTAATATGTATAAATTGTATGGGTACCCTGTACTTATTTATTTATTTGTTTTTTCTCAATATTTATTATAAAAAAACATAATTACTTAACATTAAGTTTAGCATTCTCTAAGCATACCTGAATCATTGCAAACAAAAACCTTTTTAACTCTAATATTACACACACACACACACGCACTCACGCCTTGTACTAATGTACTCCCTTGCGGGGTAGGCAGAGGTGCATTTCTGCACCCACTTTTCGCCAGAGTGTTATGTTAGTCCCAATGTAATAGGGGGCGGGCCTATTGCCATATTACGGGCACATCCAAGACCCGAGAACAAATATCTGTGTTTAAACAAATATCTGCCCCAGCCGGGAATCGAACCCGGGACCATCGGCTCAGTAGTCAGGGTCACTAACCACTACGCCATTCGGTCGTCTCTAATATTATTTAATTTATAAACAGATAACACGCATAAATTAAGCTCGTCTCAAACTTACTACAGTACTTGGGATGCTAAAGTCGACCAAAAAGCTTACTTTACAATTCAATTCTACTATTTTTCCATCGCATTTGTTTATTTTACCCTTAGATTATCATCAGCCAATAATCATCCACTGCTGGACATAGGCCTTTCCCAAGGAGCGCCACAACCCCCGGTCCTCGGCCTTCCTCATCCAACCACTACCGGCTACCCGCCTAAGGTCGTCAGTCCAGCGGGCAGGAGGGCGTTCCACGCTGCGTTTGCCTGTTCGTGGTCTCCACTAGAGAACTCGTAGATTAACCTAATAATGCCAACCATTGCACCAATGAATAAAGTCACAAATCTTCTAACCGAACTAATTCAAAATAAGAAGAGCTCAGGGGTAAAATTGGATTGTTATTAACTGTCGAGACGTTTCTTTTGCAATGACACTCCATCTAGTTCGTATTAAAGTATCGCTGATTCCCAAACCAACACTCTGTTCCTGGTGCATACACAGGAAGAAAAAGAGACCTTGACCAGCCAAGGGTATGGTGAAGGAATGGGCTCACGCGTCCTAACCATACACGTAGCACAGGGATTGACGTACGAATCCGTTATTATCATTAGAACAAAAGATAAAATAAAGCTGCATGATAGCGTACCTCACGCAGTAGTGGCGCTGTCGAGGCACACCACCGCCTGCACCTACTATGCGGATGACACCGAGGACGCTATCGGCAACCTCGCTAAAACGGCAATAACAGCGCCAAAGAAACGCATCCTCGAGTACAATCTAAAAATGGCAGTTAAGAATCGAGACGAAGAGGTCATTGCACTTTCTGGGGAAATGTTAAGAAGGCATAACGGGGCGGAATAAAACATAAAATATAATTTTGGTTAAGAGCGCAAAATATAGGCCAAATTGATTATTATATAATTATTATAAAAACTAACAATTAAAATAAGTTATCTTTAAGAACAGAGTCACACACTAACATCAGGCAAAACATGACCTATAACGACTGAGGGGCCGAGCCATTGCCAGGTGTCTACTAAGTTCTCCGAAGAAAGCTGGCATTGGCCCTGTCCTTCTTAAGTTTGTTGCCATTACTATAATACAATACTACAATAATGTATCTTTATTGGTCACCAAAAATTAAAACATACTCGTTTAACGAAAACTTATAAACTAGGATCAATGAGCAATAGGCGGCCTTATCGCTAAGAGCGATCTCTTACAGTCATAAAACGAACTGTCAGTTTACAGTGGTTTCCAAGCGTTATCTCACTGGAATTTTAACTTTCTGTCTAACAATCTATGATTTTTGATGGCAAGAGTCTAACTTCTAGTGTCTGCACATCTAGATTCTAGATGTGTATCCTAAGTGCATTGTACTTATCCCAAAAACGGCGATATGGTTCACAACCTATCACGTGAGTACATATGTGCTGCGAAAAGTGAGTGGCTCGCTTGTGAGCCACCTCTGACTACCCTTACGGGGATTACAGTCGTGAGTGCATATATTATGTATGTAGTATCTGTTCAGTGTATCTTGAATGTTTAAAAAAATGGGGTTATTTGGTGTCGGCATTTTGTAAGTGGAACTATTTCATTGCTCGTAAGCTATCTATCATACGTCACATGATTTTTATGTTGAAGTTGTAATGGCAGTTACTGGGTTGTTAACCCTTATATCTTTTGCTAGTGTAAAATTCATTTTAGCAATAGATTTCACCAGTATGCCTGCACAGTTAGCTTTTATGTAAGTTAACCAACCTTACACAAGATGAGGGAAAGATAAAAAAATGGAGGAATTTTAGTATTTTGTTTTCTTTAAAAACTTCGTAAATAAATCAAGTATTTCAGAAGTTTAAGTATCAAATAAAAAAGTCCTACTTTTGCAGTGACCGGCATAGTATTTGTTGATATAAAGGGTGGATTTTATTAGTGGACGCGGCAGCTGTGTTACCTTACTTTTAGTACTTAATTCATCCAGACGAAGCAAGCTAAAAATCGGTTCACCCGTTTTGGAAGTACGCTACCACAGACAGATACACAGACACGTTAAGTTATAACACCCGTCTTTTTCGCCGGGGGTTAAAAGTCGTCAAGCCCGTGTTAAATACAGATAGCTAGGTACCTAATAATAAATTAAAGTAAACATACAAATATACATGTCCCATTAGTCAACGTCATGCTGGAGGTGATACAAATCGTCATTCTAAGCAACTTTTATACATAAAAAATATGCCAATTTATTGGAACAAAATATGTATACTTCTTCCCATACTAAAAAGTAACACAACCAACACAATTTGTATGAAGAAAATTTGTATGGCGTCCTGCCGCCATGAAGTTGATTAACGGGACATCCTGTATATCCAGACAGAGCTTTGACAAATTCATTTCTCTTGATTATGAAGGTAGGTAGCCGGAAAATTTACCAGTAAAATTGAGGGGCTTTTACAAAAAAGCCAGGTCGCTTTAATTTAAATTCTACTCAATAAAGAGGGTGATGAATTCTGGTCAGTTCAAAACAGACTTTTTTATAAAGATAAAATACTCTTTATTGCACACAAACATAGAAAAGAAAATAAATAATACAATTGGCGGCCTTCTTACTAAAAGTAATCTCTTCCAGACAACCACATTGAAAGGAAATCGATAGTATAAAGAAAGGAGTAATGTGTTACAAGATAAGAGATAATACAACATAATTACTTAAATTGTTTATGATTGTCAGTGAATTAACTTTTTATCGTTATGTCTGTACAAATGCGATATACTCGTACATGCACAAATTAGATAAATGACAATGGGCGTTTTGGGACCTATGTCCAATAAAGATGAGACATACATCGTTGGATAGCTCTTTTCAAGTGAGCAAAAAAGTATTATGGCGACAAATCCTTATAAGTTGTCCATTTTGAAATATATTCGTCGGAAGGAAGTATTTTTCTATGGCATTGCACTCTCTCTCCTGATGACAGTTAGGGCGTAATACACGTAAACACGTTTTATTGAAATTGGAGAAATTACTTTCAACTGGTTTTATTTACTGAGATAATAAACAAATATAATATTATATGAAATATGATCATTTTGTTATAAAAATTAGAAATGAATGTGAAAAACTAACAAAAACATTAAAATTACAGAAATAAAATATAAAAACTTTCAAGGTACGATTATTCTAATTGGACAGTAAATCAGGACGAGCGCTTCCGTTATTCATATTCTGCAAAAAAATACCTTTTCAACGACGTATCACTCATTTCTATTGGTGCTGGTCCCAGCTTCCATATATTGGTGCCCATCATCATTTATACGAAAAAAGTCATGTGGCCAGAATATTTGTAAATACCAGCATAGAAATGTTGGTATATTTTGTCAATTTAAAAAAAAATCTGGTTAGTGTACTGGTTTTTGCAGAAATGGTATGTACCAAGCTGAAAGAGGGTGTGGTGACACCCTGTATTGTATATGCCAACTCCATTTTTTTATTTCTCCCGATTTTAAACCGACTGTAAGCAACCTCTACAATTCCAAAAATAATGTAGGGTATGCCGACGATATGCCAAGTTTATTAATAAACCAGGGATTCAATTTTGATTTATTCAGTGCTCAATTAAATGGCGAGATGCGGGACTTCCCTAGTCGCATACCGGATCAAAAATGAGGTTTATTAATGCTTTGAATTCTATTATAAAACTAAAGTATATATACTACACGAATTAACTCGCAAGCAATGAAAAAGTTCCACTGAAATAGCACCAAAAAATAGAGGTGAAGGAAAACATCGTGAGGAAACCTTCTTAATTATCTAGATTTAGCACATCTAGATATGTGAACCCACCAACCCGCAGTGGACCAGCGTGGTGGGAAATGGTCCAGCTTAGAAAGGCAGTTTAGACCTTGGGGACCATGCACAAAGATTCCATTCGAGAGAGCCAGGTGAAGGTACTTACACCCCACAGAGAATAGAATAGAATAGCACCAAATTACCCCTAACAAAAAATACTAGTTTAATGACGCCATCTTCAGGTACATTTTAGCAACGCATATTACCTACCAATGGACGGCCGAATGGCGTAGTGGTTAGTGACCCTGACTACTGAGCCGATGGTCCCGGGTTCGATTCCCGGCTGGGGCACATATTTGTTTAAATACAGATATTTGTTCTCGGGTCTTGGATGTGCCCGTAAAATGGCAATAGGCCCGCCCCCTATTACATTGGGACTAACATAACACTCTGGCGAAAAGTGGGTGCAGCAATGCACCTCTGCCTACCCCGCAAGGGAGTACATTAGTACGAGGCGTGAGTGCGTGTGTATTACCTACCAACTGAAAACTCAAATATTGTGTTGAATTGGAGCGTAGTATGGTACAGTCTAAAACAAATCTGAAATATACGCCTTTAAGGATTTTATTACCTAACTAGGAAAGCTCTTTCAATCTTACACCCTCTGAACATTTAAATTATATAAATGTGTATTTTCGCCACGTAAAAAACCTCACTTTTTATTGCTTTTTAACCCACTGAAAAGCCACTTCAGGCTAGCTTTATACAAGATCCCAATTAACACGTTCGTTTTATATTTTCAGGCTGAAAATCCCGAGTTTTAAGCTGATTTCAGGACACTAATTACATTTAAACTCAATGTTAATCTCATACAGTTTAAGTTGTGGCGAAAAAACATTAAGGAATAAACTTCTGTGGCAATATTCTAAGATCGTGAGTTATTATTGAGAGCCTGAGTCGATTTTTAATCCTAACTAATATTATAAATGCGAAAGTAACTGTGTCTGTCTGTCTGTTACTCTTTCACGCCAAAACTACAAAACGAATTTCAATGAAATTTGGTATACATACGATCTAGACCCTGGGAAAGAACATAGGCCACTTTTTATCCCGGAATTCCCACATTACATTACATTAGTAAGTTAATAATCCGTTCCTTAAAATGTAGGCATTTTGTTGGATGACTAATTGAAATAGTCAGGATGTGAAAATGATGCTCCCAGGAAGAAAAATTACATACTTACCTGTGTATGTATTTTTTTAAATGGGAGGTCGAAAAAGAAGGTGATTTAACAATAATAATCTTAAAAAATGAATAATGAAGTACTTATTTAATAATAGTAGCGTCTCTACACATAATTATAAATTAAAGTCATCCCGCCATAAAAATTAGGTTAAAAACTTATGGTCCTTATAGTGCCACAAACTTATCTGTTCCGGTGACAGCTTCAATAAATCTCTAATATTTCTTAATTCTATAAGATTTTAAGTTTGCTCGTATTGTTATTTCGCTCTTCCGGTGTTAATAAACCCATCTAATGTTTTAAAATATACAATTCATTAGTAAGTAATGAGATATGGATCAATTTAGTTCGCTGTCACCGGAACAGATAAGTTTGTGGCACTATACTTTAAGGAAATAGTAAAAAAAACATCAAAACCGCATCTTTTAAAAACAAAAACACGAGAAACAATTGCGTATTCTAAGATGGCGACATTAAAGCTCCTGTCAGCTTAAATGAAATACTTCTTTCCATCGTAACGTGTGTGACCTAATACCTTCATAGTGTTGTGTACGTGGCCGAAAGCGTTCGGCTATTTTAGAGTTGCACTAATAGCCACAGAAAGTCCTACCTAACTGCTAATCACAAGCTCCTGTATTTATATTTATTATTATATATATTATTTGTTGTTCATTTATTTATAATATTTTTTTAATAATACGTACAGTGCTCTTAAACTTTGTAAAGTTTGAATGAGAAATTTGGAATATAAATCAACCCTGCTGAGTCCTATTTGACAGGTCAATCTTCTCTGTGTTTGTCACCGACACGCTAAGAAGAATAGTCGTCACAGCTAACTCAAAGCCGAAAACGTATTTCTGTACCTCAGAGGTAAACAGTAATAATTTCTTTTTTTTAAGTTAACTTTTTTTGCTCTTTTGAGATTTGAGATTGCGTGAATGAGCACTATCACATAAGTGTATGTATAAAAAAGAGACAAAAAGTTGACATATTACTGTTTACCTCTGAGGTACTGATTTATTTTCGGCTAGCCGAAAACTTGCAGTTCAGCCGAAGCCTAATCCATTTAGCATTTACCCCCTCCCTACAAACACGAGGCATTGACGCCACATATTGACAGGGTAATAAACGCACCCAATCGAGTGAGGGCGAAGCAATATCCATCTTTATCACCAATTTTACTGAACCCGAGGTACTCCCAGTCACACCCTGTAGATACAATGGAACGTCGTGTTTTTTTTCTAATAATAGGTTGATTGTGCTTCCGAAAAAAATAACAACATACTGGTAAGCTAAGCTAAGTAAGTTTGAATAGTTGTTACGTTCCTTTTAACATAATTAGGTTACTTTTTGAATAGAATAGAATATTACTTTATTGATAAAACAAAACACAAAAATAAAAATAAATACACAATATAGGCGGCCTTGTTGCTAAATGCGGTCTCTTCTAGGGAACCTTTGGGCGGAGGAGTGACCTTAAGTGTGGATCAGGAAACATTGTTTTTACAATAAATACTTAGATACAGTATAAATTAATTAATAATATTATTTTGCCAAACACTTAAATAAATAGTTACACACTTACATTATTACACAACATTATAATACTTACCTACTACTATATATTAAATTGACTAATATATTATCTAAGAAGCTAAGATTTCGGGACTCTTCCAGTAGGTTATTCATAGTGCAAATATCTCGTGTCAAATGTAACACCAACACTTATTAATAAATAAAATAAATATTTAAACACACCCATGACAATGACAAATTTAATTAACGCATATAAAATAACGGGTTCAAATATACATTACACGTTAACAAGTGTCCGTTAAAAAGTGATACACGACTATATACGAAATATTTGTGTGAACCACCATTTCTGTACAGTTAGCAAATAAGTCAACTATTAAAGTCAAAGTCAAATATAAATATTCATCGTATAAATTTTTTTCTGATGAACATCAATTTTTACAAACTACTGTCCACCATTCGGATAAGGGGGGGGTTATCTCTATTATTTATTTATTTCTTCATCTTAAACCAATGACTGGACAGTCAACCGACTGGAAGAACAGCGAAAAGCCTTTTTGTAAAGATAAAAGATACATAAAATACAATAAATTCTATTGCACACAAACAGTAACAGTTTCACAAACATAGAAAATAATGGCCTTATTACTAAAAAGCTATCTCATCCAGACAACCACATATACATTACATTTTTGTGTACCTTCAAAACGTCCCAAGCAGACCTGGCGACGCACGGTAGTGGACGAAGCGAAAAAGATCGGGAAGTCTTGGAGTGAAATCAAACGCGAAGCTCAAGACAGGTTGCGATGGAGAGTCACTGTGGACGCCCTCTGCCCCATCCAGGGGACATAGGATACTAAGTCAGTAACTTCAAAACCCATATCCCAGCAGTGAGGACGTGGGTATGATGATGGGTAATGGACCTAATGGATGATACATTTTTGTAGGTTCATAATTATTTATTCTGATGTTCTGTACCCTTCCTTTAATAATATTTTACTGTAGGTATGCTATAAACTCTAAAAAGTGTATAAAAAATTAAAATACTGTTATCTACTTTTAAGGAATGAAATATATTGCGTACTTAGTAAATTGATAATTTATTAAGTTTTTTGCCAGACAAGGCTTATTGCCAACCAGTTGATTCCTCCAGCCAGCCTTTGATTGGTAGATAAGTAAGGTACTTAAATATTATATGTATTTATTTTACACCATAACACAAAATTTATTAAGTAAACTTTTGTTGCACACCGTACTTCACTAACTGAACGCGTGACAAATTATGAATTCTGTAAACAAAATGGCGTTAGATTAATTTCTACATTTTAGGGCACGGCCAAACATTGGTGGAAAATACCTACTTTGATATTTGTTATCGGACTAGGATGTGCATGAAAATTGTATGTCCCTGAAAATTTAATCGCTTTAAGCAAAAATACCGCTATTTGTACCGCCATGTTAGTATACAATACTTCTCTCTCTCTCTCTCTCTCTCTCTCTCTCTCAGCCTTCTGTAGTCCACTGTTGGACATAGGCCTCTCCTAACGATCGCCACCCCAAACGGTCACCCGCCATCTGCATCCAGCGGCTTCGCGCTACCTTCCGCAGATCATCAGACCAACGGGTTGGGGGGCGACCGACACGCCGTTTGCCGACACGGGGTCTCCACTCCAGAACCTTTGTACTCCAGCGGTCGATAATACTTACATGGGAGATAATACTTACTCGCTCAAATAGTCGCCGTTGTCTAACGTCTCTTCGCGTCCTCTCGGCTATCAGTGGTTCTCAACCTTTTTTAAAAATGTTGTGCGCGAGTTGCGATAACGAAGTGAATGATAGTGCTAAGTGTTCGCAATGTCATAAAAACCTCTGTTTTCGCTGCGCTAATGTCACCGAAGCTGGGTTTCGTAAATTAGGTGTCGATCGAAGGGCAACATGGAAATGCCCTAGCTGCCGCATCTCTTCACCTGCTGCGCCAACTAGCACCCGCCAGATCACTGGCAATATGGAGGAAGTCCTGCAGAAACTGGCCGAAGTGACAGCCAAGCTGGACGATCTTCCGAAGCTAATGCTCGAAGTGGGGGCGCTTAAGTCCAACATGGATGAAGTTAAGCAGAGCTGCAGTAAAATTGACGAGTTTGCCGCTAAGCTGGATGGTATCGACAAACGCATTATGTCTTTAGAACTCCTTAAAGATGAAGTTTCTACAATTAAGGCATCATTCGAGTCCCTTAAGGAAGATTTTGCCCAAAAGGACCAGTGGTCCCGACTTAATAATGTCGAGATAAAGGGCATACCTATTAAGAAGAATGAGAACCTTTTTACCGTGGCTAAACTGCTGAGCAACCATGTGGGTTATCCTATTGAAAATTCCCAAATCAACTATATATCCCGGATCCCGATACATAACTCCAAGGAGAAATCAATCTTGATTAGCTTCTTAAATAGATATGTGAAAGAAGAGTTTATCTCAACAGCAAGAGCTAAGAAGATAACTGCTTCAGATATGGATCTGGGTCCAGCAGATCAACGTATTTACGTGAACGACCATCTGTCGCCTATATACAAAAACCTACTTACTAGGGCTAAATCTCTGGCGAAGGAGAAGAACTATAAATACGTTTGGGTAAAGTTCGCAAAAATCCACATGCGTAAAAGCGACACGACACATGTAATTACCATAAACTCTGCTAATGATTTAAACAAAATAATTTAATCAATTTTATATGCCTAAATAGCTTAAACTTTTTTCATAAAAAAACTCACTTCATTGTCATCGTAAAATTGCCTAACTCAGATAACTTCGCTATTTACTACATGTTAACCACCCCTGCATTCATATTACTTATTGTAATAACTTGTTCTCGCCTTATTTCCTATTTGCCTATCGCTCGCTTATTTTTATTCTCAGTCCGTGTACCTGTTGTTGTTGCAAGCCGGCCGGGCCGCTTGGACGGGATCGGTATGAAACTAGCTTCTATTCATGCTGCTTATAAAGTCCGCATCTCGCTGCTGATAAGTTACCACAGTTACCTACAAACTCGCTGTCCTATGTTCTTATCTGATTTACCTATAACTATCAGCCAAGCCAATTTTAACGTTGCTGCCTATGCGTTATGGGTCCTCTGCGTTCTGATAACAGACTTTTTGAATACTTTTATGTTCCGATTACTTTATTTTTGTATCGTTAAACATTTTTAATAATGAATAGTAAAATGTTGAGTGTCTATTATCAGAACGTTAGGGGACTTAGAACTAAAACTAATCAATTTTATCGAAATATATGTTTACACTCATTTGATTTGATAGCGGTGACGGAATCATGGCTTAATGATAGCATATATAATAATAATAAATAATAATAAACCTTTATTTCAGGCATCAGTGGCCCATATTATAAACTAAACACAATACATTTTAAAAATACAAATAATAGATAACATTATATACTTAATTATATCAAAAATAAAAGTAACTTAAACTCTAGCACTAGTAACAGGGGATTTAATACTCTGTTTCGCCTCCCTGTAGCGACGGAAAACGATTCCCGCAGGCCAGAAGTCTTTGTCCAGTAGAACCTTCTGCTGGTCGGCGGGAACCCGAAGACGGAAGGACTTGAAGTCCGTCTGCTTGGCGGACTGCAGCCTCTCGATTGCCAGCACCTGGACTGGCTGTTCGGTGCGGCCGACACTCCTCTCCTTAACATAGCGCATGATGTTATCATGCGCCATATTCGCATGGATGCGGGAGACGTAGATGTCGACCGTGGGCGTGGCGGCCTTCAGCGAGCAGGCGGCCGGGGCGGTGCCGCGCTTGTTGCGGTTGCGGCGACGGGGGCTCCTCTTCTCCACCAAGATGAAGCCATCCTTGTCGACAGCCGCGTTGCGCGGGGCACGGGGGGGCGCCGCCGGAGCTCCGGCGGCCGCTAGCGTCACCTGGGGTGCAGCTTGCGGCGCGGCTCGACGGCGGCGGCGGGGGCGGGGGCGAGGGCGGGGGGGCGCGGGCGCGGCCTCCTGCTGGCTCCTGGTGGTGGAGGGTACAGCAGCAGCGGGGCGCGGCGGCGCGGGGGCGGCGGCTCGCAGCGGGCACGCGGCGTCACGTGTCCACTCGGCGTTGGTCGCAGGCGGCGGGTCATTTACCCGCCGCGAAACGGTGTCAGTTGCAATGCTTGCAGTCAACGGAACTCGCTGCGCTTGCACTTCACGCGCAGGCGGCGGCGACGCGGCGACCGCAGCGTCAGCATTTCGCATCGTCGACAACTCACGTTGCATAGATGCGCTGGCACGTTCCGAGGCTTCTAATTTACCCCGTATTTCATCTATCTCGGCCCTCAACAGGACGATGTCCTTGAGCAGCCGGGTCACATCGACGTGGTCAAATGTAACCGGCGGCAGCTTATAGAGGTCCCGAGCTACGTACGTCGGGATATCATCCGGATCGGTTTCCTGGAACACCCGGATGATGTCCTGCAGGTCTCTCTTCATGGAGCCATCGCCGCGGCGCGGCACGAGGCGCACGGCGGTGGTGGCGGTATCGGCGAGCAGCTTCTTGGCGGCGGCAAGCTCAGCCTCCTTGAAGCTGGTCAGACAGATCTGCTCGAGGCTGATCACGTCCATTGTGTCCAGCTTGTTCTGAACGAAGGCGAGCACCTCGCTCACCATGAGGGTGTCCGAGCGTTTAGTGGCTGTGGCCATGTTGCGGTCGTACTCAGTAGTGAGTCACACGTATTGGCTACAGACGGCGCCGCTAGAAAGCGACCGTCCGCGCCGATGTCAGAGTTGCAACTGACATACGCGCCGATGTCAGAGTTGCAACTGATATATGACAGTGAGCTGTTCGACGGCCGATATTGTGTTTGGAGGCGGGACCGGGACTACAACCTCACGAATCAGGAGCTGGGTGGTGGAGTACTCTTGGCCACACGTAAACATCTATCGGTAACTCCAAGACCAAATTGGAATTCCTCAGCGGAAGACCTTTGGATCTCGATTAACTTGAGTAGGAAATCTGTACTACATATAGGAATTATTTATTTATGTAAGCAAAACCAGGGCTATACCAAATCACAACAACTATCTAACTTTTTATTGAAGCTAAATGACATAATATTATCACATCCTTCCGATAAATTTCTAGTTCTAGGTGATTTTAATTTAGGTAACATTAATTGGACTAAGCATATTAAATTGTCACATTATTTACCGTCAAATTACAGTGACCATGATGAGTTAAATTTTGTTGACCATCTAGACACATTTGGTTTTAGCCAGTATAATGGTATTAGTAACCAGTACAGCCGTTTTCTGGATTTAGTAGTGTCAAACAGTGATGTTTCGGTAGAAGAGTGTCAGAGTCCCCTGGTACCATTAGATCCGCATCATAAAGCCTTATGTATTACTTATAAATGTTCTGATTTTAACCCCCTTAAATCACCTCCACGCACTGTGCACCTCTATTCTAAGTCGGACTGGGACTCTATTAACACGGGAATCCAAAATTTCGACTGGAACAAGGTATTTCACGATAAACTATTACATGAGTGTGTTGAAATTTTTTATGACAAATTGTACTCACTACGAGATCAATTTGTACCATCTAAAGTTTTTAAAAGTACATCACATCCACCATGGTATTCACCGGCACTAATAAAAATTCTTAAAGAGAAAAATAAATACTTTTTAAAATTTAAAAACTATGGTAATAAATCGGATTTTAATTCATACTGTATATTACGAAGTAGAGCTAAAATGTTGGAAACCGAATGTTACGACGCTTATATCACCCGAGTTGAGGAGTCAATCAAACTCAACCCAAAAACATTCTGGTCATTCGCAAAATCCAAAGCCAAAACTAACTCCTTGCCCAGTTGTATGACCTTTGAAGGCAACATAACTTCCTCGGGTGATGAAATTTGTAAATTATTCTCGGATTACTTTTATTCCACTTTTCTAGAGCCTGATATACTAAATCCATCTGATTCTCCTGGTGAAGCTGAGAACCTCTACCATGATTGTCATATATCCTCAATTCAACTAGATCAATCAATTATACATAACCATCTCAAAAGACTTGATACCTGTAAGTCCGCCGGTCCTGATAAAATCCCTCCTATTTACTTGGTAAAGTGTGCTGAACAACTTTCGTTTCCCATATACCTCCTCTTTGAAAAGTCACTTAAAGAGGGCAAGGTTCCAGATATTTGGAAAGCAGCTTTTGTGTCACCTATCCATAAAAAGGGGCCAAAAAATGATGTAAAAAACTATCGACCTATTTCCAAGCTTTGCATAATAGCAAAAGTTTTTGAAAAAATTGTACAACGTGACCTTAATGTGGCGCTTAAGACGGTTTTTAAATCTACTCAGCACGGGTTTCTAAGGGGTAGGTCTACGGTTACAAATCTCTTGCTGTATAATGAGTTACTTACGGAAACAATGGACCAAGGTTACCAGGCTGATGTCGTATACACAGATTATAGCAAGGCGTTTGATCGTATTGACCACTCGCTCCTGCTGATCAAGCTCTTCAAGGCGGGAATTCGTGGCAATCTCTTCAGATGGTTTTCGTCTTATGTCAGTAACCGCACCCAGGCTGTCGTGGCCAGTAACTTTCAGTCTGACTGGGTTAAAATACCAAGTGGTGTGCCACAAGGCTCTATATTAGGGCCTTTACTATTTTTATTGTTTATTTCCGACATTGATTCGTGCTTTAGTAACTCTAGTATTTACATATTTGCAGACGATATGAAAATTGTTAAACCTATTATTAATGAAAATGATATTATATTATTACAAAATGACTTAAATAACCTAGATAAATACTGTTACGACAATAAATTAGATTTAAATCCATCAAAATGTTCTACCATCACCTTCACTAGAAAAAGACAACCTACTTTAACTACTTACTTCTTAAAAGGTCATGCCATCGGAAGAGACAGTAAAATCAAAGACCTTGGTGTAATCCATGATTCGAAGCTGTTGTTTGATGCCCACATTGATGCGATTACGGCTAAAGCAAGCAAGGCTCTTGGATTTATAATGCGGCTTTCAACTAACTTCAAACAGGCAAAAACCTTTAAAATCTTGTACTGCACCTATGTCAGAAGTAACTTAGAGTATGCATCACAGGTGTGGAACCCTAGATATACGGTATACATTGATCGCATCGAACGTATACAAAAAAGGTTCATGAGGTATTTAAGTTATCGTGTTAGGTATCCCTTACAAAACTATAAGGAAGGTTGCCGCCAGTTTCACATTCTACCATTAATAAACCGGCGTGAAATTTGTGATTTATTATTCCTCCTAAGAATTGCCACCAGCCAAATTGATTGTCCTCAATTATTGGAAAAATTAAAATTTTATGTTCCGAATCGTTCCCGTCGCTTCAATCCGACTTTCAGTAACACCACGGTGTCTACCAATTACCGACAGAATTCGTATCTATGGCGTGCTTGCAACAACTTTAACCACGTATCGAATAATTTGGACATTGATATATTTAATACAAGCATTAATAAGGCGAGAAATATTCTAAGTTGTACCTTTTTTGATGTCTAAGAGTTTAGGTATAATATAATTTCACAGTGTAATTGTTATTAAACATCTTTGTATATAAACAGTTTAGTACGTTTGATTAGGCGTAGATAATATGTTAATGTACCTACTTTAGTTTGCTACTTTGTATTAGCGTAAATATTATTAAGTTATTTCTATCAGTGGAAACTTGTAAAAGGCCTTTTACTGCTCATTCTATTGTTATACCTTTAAATTGTGCTGTAAGTTTTCCTAAAATAAAATAAATAAATAAATAAATAAATGGGAGGAAAATCAGCGGTTTGCTCCTGGAGTAAACATTCACGCTGAGTTACTTCACCCTTTTTGTCTGAAGCGGACACACAGCCTGCTAAGTACAAAACTGTCTTTACCATAGCTACTATTTTGTTATAAGTACAACTGTGTATATCTGTCATTGTGATTTGTTGTGTATGTAAGAAAGTGGAACAAATAAACGCTCTACAGGTGTTGCAAAAAGGGTATACTAAGCCCAAAACCTAAATGTGCAGCATGGTATATTATCTCAATGTTGTTGGCAGAGTCACAGTGTACAGATGTTACTTCTAGGCTATGTTTAGTAAACACTGCGCTACCGTACTGACGATGTGGGATTTCTGCAACTAGTTTCATGCCTGCAATGTTTGGGCGGCAGTTGTTCTTCGCCCTGTGCGTTTCCTGCAGGCAGAGTATATCACAGTCGTGAGATTTGCACAGGTCGCTGAGAAGATCTTGTTTTTGCCCGTTGTCGTTGCCCGGACGAAGGACAATTTAAGGCGATGGGATAGGTTCTACCTTTTTTGGCATAAGATTTATTTGCCTAATCTCGTATTGCATAGTAACGTTTGGTCAAAGTCTCGTTACGCCGAAAATCGTATGGCATAAATCTCGTTTAGTAAAAAGTTATTTCGCATAACATTGTTTAGCCTAATAATGGTATGGCCAAATCTTGAATAGCCTAATAATGCTATGGCATAGGTTTATTAGGTTTATACAAAGTAATAATATTCGTTTGGCTTTAACTTTGACGGAGCGTCTCCCTACATAGCGCAAACTGGTGCCTTGTATTGTTTCCGCTGTTTGGAAAACGCTCCGCTCCGCTTCGCTGTGCTCCGCTTTGGTTTTGATGAACATGTGCACCTAACACGCTCCGCCTCGCTTTGCTCGTCGTCGCACCTATTTTTAGGTTTCAATCTCATGGGGTTTGTAATAATTATATTGGTCGTTAACTTTCGATTTTTTTATTTATTTATTTATTTATTTATTATTTATTTATGGAAAACCAACAGTTACATATAAAAAATAAATTTAGACAGAAAATTATAACTTAAACCAAAAACAGTTTCCACTTATAATATAACTTAGATAGTTAAGACAGTATATTTTAATTTTAATTAACCTACCGATATACAAAAAAAAAACATTAAGAATAACTTAAATTAGGTATGTCAGTCAGTATGTAAGTTATTTTATCTATTTTTAAATAAGGTATGTCAGTCAGTATGTAAGTTATTTAATCTATTTTTGAGAACATTGCTTGATAGCATAAATAAATCTAAATCTTTACAAACTTTATTACATAATTTACTGGCTCTGATAAGAAAAGAATTCTGAGAATAATTCGTTTTAGCATTTGGTATTGAAAACGTTAAACATGATCTAGTTAACTTAGCCGGACAATTAAAGTTAATCTTACTCAATAGAAAAGGTGTATCCAACAAATTGTTAATAATCTTATGCAAGAACATAATATCACTGTGCATTCTTCGAGTTTGAAGTGAAGTGAGCTTAAATTTTTCATCACCACATAATCTAAAGTTAACATATTTAATAAATTTATTTTGAATTTTTTCAATCATATTAATATAGATGTGATACTGAGGACTCCAAATAACAGAGGCAAATTCCAGCACACTCCTCACGTATGCAAAAAATAAAATTTTGTAAGTTGCTGGATTTCTGAAGTCCCTACATGATCGGAGCACAAAGCCCAGCATACTATAAGCCTTGTTGGTTATATGCTCAATGTGGGGAACAAAAGACATCTTCTCATCCAGAATGACACCCAAATCCCGAACCCTATCTACCCTTTGTATATTTTGGCCATTTAGATAATAAGTAGTAAACGTGGTGTTAGTTTTGCGAGAAAAGGATATAACATTGCATTTGGAGACATTCAGAGACAAATGGTTCACCGAGCAAAAGACACATAAATTATTGAGATCACTCTGCAAATTGGTACAATCCTGAGGCTCCCTGATTATTTTAAATATCTTTTTGTCATCTGCATAGAGCAAGCAATCTGAATGATGTAAATAATATAATATATCGTTTACAAATATATTAAATAACAGAGGACCCAAATGTGAGCCCTGGGGTACACCAGAGTGGACTGGCACAAACGCAGAAGTAAATCCATTTATAGCTACAGCCTGACATCTATTACTTAGGTAAGATTCGAGCCAACGTAGTAGGTCCCCATGTATACCGACTGCTTCCAGTTTACGCAACAAATGAAAATGTGATAGTTTGTCGAACGCTTTGGAATAGTCAGTATAGACAACGTCCACTTGATGACCATCCTCCATAGCCTTCAGTACAGTATGGGTCAACTCGCAGAGATTAGTTTCCACTGATCGACCAGACACGAAGCCGTGCTGGTTGTTGATTATGGTTGGACGAATAAGGGGATAAATAATGTCGTAAATAATTTTTTCGAACAATTTTCCAAGGACACATAATTTTGAAATTGGGCGATAATCAGTGACTTTATGCCTACTACCTGTTTTAAAAATTGGAATTATGTTCGTCCTCTTCCAAATAGCGGGAAATATACCTTGTGAAAGTGATTTATTGAATATAATAGTTATAGGTATGTATAAAACACTAGCGCAGTTGACCAGAAAAAGGGGATGAATGCCATCAGGGCCCATACCCTTGTTAATATTAATGTTTTTAAGATATATTAGAACCTTATCCTCATTTAGGATGACTTTTGATATATCTAACTTTGAATCAATGTGAGTGAGGTCCGGTTCTATAGACGATGGAGGAGGTTTCTCATAAACCGATTGAAAGAAATTGTTAAACAAATCACAAATACCTTGAACATTGGCGGCTGATTGATCACCATATACCATACTATTAGGTAGTCCATTGCTGCTCTTTTTATCCTTAATAAAGTTCCAGAAAAATTTAGGGTCACATTTAATATTTTCTTCACAGTGGGCAATATATTCTGAGTAACATTTATTCTGCATAGCCTTTTGACGCTCACGAAGTAAGGAGAAGGTGCGATAGTCATTTAAGTTCTTATATTTTTTCCATTTTTTATGATATTTTAGTTTTTCTTTTATAATTTTTTTTAATGATTCGTTAAACCAGGTAGGGTATTTGTGTGGTTTTTTGATAACTTTAGTGGGTACGTGGAGATCAACAGCATCATACAACTTATTATAGAAATATGTGCAGGCGGAGTCCGGGTCAAGACAGGCTAACGCGTCGGGCCAGTCTGTTTCTGCCAGGCAGGACCTTACAGAAGTGTAATCAGCCTTGTGAAATAGTTTCACAGTTTTATTAGGGCATTTTAATGAGGGTTTGACATTGATATCAATTAAAATATCCAGAGATGGATGATGTCCATCCTCCTTTACTACTGGCATAGGGCATCTAGATACTGTGCACTTGACAGAGGACAAGATCAGATCTAACATTCTGGAATTGTTATTGGGTATTGTATTATATTGTAATAAATTGGTATAATTCATAAAACGATTCAGTTCTGTGACCAAGGGGGGTGATAAATTACCGAAAATTAATTTACAAGCACCATCTGGAGACGGTTCCCAGATCGCGTGTGCAATATTAAAATCACCCACTAACAAAAAATCATCATCAGGAAATAAGTTTCTTTGTTCCTCGATAAAATCTAAATACTTGCTTAAGGATGTTAATTGTTTATTACTCTGAAGTATATAACAACAATAAATACGTATACTCTTAAGGCAGTTACCAATGTCAGAGTACTCTAAAACAAGTCCCGTGAGCTCGATGTCGGGTAGAGTGCGGGGGTCGGGCAGCGGCGCCGCGCGCGTGCTGAGCGAGCTCCGCGCCGCCAGCAGCACGCCGCCGCCGCGGCCCACCGACAACCGCTCGTATGGCCTATCAGTACGGTAAACTACATATCTACTATCGAAAAGTTCTTCGTTATAAATACCAGGCAAAAGCCAGGTTTCTGTAATGCATATTAAATCATAATTGGAACTCAATATACTACATTTGAATTCACGAGTTTTCGTACGTAGGCCGCGTACATTTTGGTACAGTAGTTCCAGAGTCATTTTAAAAAGAAAACCAAAACACACAGCAAATAAATACAGTTAGTTAATGTATTTGATGGGGTCAGCGGGATCCTCAGAATCAAAACATCTTGTAACATAACCTTATAAAACTTCGTGTCGAATATGCACAATGATATAATTACAAAAATTAAATTCACAATTGCTATTCTCAGACTATTCACATTATCAATAAAACTCATCATCAAACAATACACCTCATAACATGATTCAATGAAATGCCGAATACAGACAGACAAATTTAAAACAAAGATTATAAGGAGAAGTGAATTGCCTATACAGTAATTTTTTTTAAATCCTTGTCTTTAGAAATTGACAAAATCGGGGATGTTGCATTCTTGCGAACCAGTATTGTACAATTACGGACCCAGACATACTCGTAATTGCATTCAGAAGCAAGTCTCTTTGTTTCGCGAAGAAGATCCTTGTTGCGCAATGTTAGGTGATCGTTAGCAAATATCTTCACAGATTTGCCGTCAAAACCAAGTTCGGATGATTGCACAAACTTTTTTTTACGAAAGCATGCTAAGAAATTGTCCTTCCGGTAACGTGAGAGAAACTTCACCACAATGGGTTTGGGTTTTCCTTGGATCGGTTTTTTAGCAGCTACACGAGTAACAAAGTCAATGTCTGCGTTTTGCAAGTCGAAATCACAGGTTTTGGCTATGTTGAAAACAATACGGAAAAGGTCTTCTCCCTTTTTCTCTGGAATATTTACTAGTTCAATGTTCGAACGTCGACTCCATTGCTCTCTTTGTTCCGACTCCGCCTCCATTGCATCAACCTTGTTACTTAGGGAAACTACCTGTTTCTGCAGTTCGTCAACCAATTTAAACTGGCTCTCAAACGTATCTACCTTCCTGACCAGGTCCTCCATCTTACTATTTGAAAATTCCATTGATTGCTTAAATGATCTAAGCTCATTACGAAACTCGTTAATGTCCGTAGGCAAAGAAGACAACTTTAGCAACTGCACTTCTATGCGTTTCAAATCCGCTGCGATATTGGGCGAAGAAGATACGTCCTTGCTCTTAGTTGCTAATGTCGATGCAGTGGCAGGCATTTTAGTGCCCGCGGGAACATCTTTACTCTTTGATGTTGTCGTAGCAGCAGGCATCCTCGTAGGCGTGGGCTTTTGTTGGCAGCTGCTGCATTGCCATGTATCCTTTTTATCAGAACTTAGATTGCGATACTTAGTTTCCCGAATCCCAGAACAGTCGTAGTGGAAGCTGCCAGTGCAAATGGAACATTTTGGCCCTTCGAATACGGGATCCTTACACTTGATACAACAATTATCGGCTGACATTGTGTACTCGAGGAAAAATAAAATAAAAAACAAAAAGCAATCTTGTCGTTGATGGGAATCGAACCTGCACTAGAACGACGCTTGACTTAGAAGACACGCTCGTTACCGTTTAGGCTAAGTTGTCGTTATATCGTAGTGCGAATATCTTGTATATATTTCACTCTTGTGTTTTTGATGAATGACTTTATGACGATCAAGGTCGGTTCAATGACCGTACGATTGAACTGTTCACTGTTTTTATGCTAATATTCACTAATTACGCTTAGAAACTTCGAAATAACTTTATGAGTTTAAACATTTGTCACTATTATGCACTTTATAATAGGTTTAGGGTTTAAACTGTTGATATAAACACACTTTTTTATTTAATTAACGAGGAGAGGGAATAACACGTCTTAACTGTTTCGATCTACCGTACGTATTTTATCATACAATATCGTGATTTTCGGGATGTAGGAGAAAAATACCACAATTTGTACATTTACTACATACTAAATATATTATTTATTAAGATAAAATTACGAGAAACAAGATTATACATAGGTATAGACGAACATAAATTTGAGCAAACGAAACTTAGGTGTTTAAAGATTGTGCCTTAAGAGTTTTAGACGAAACAAGCCTTATGCCACATAAGTCTTGGCAAAGTGATGGTTCGGCCAAAAAAATTTAGACCATACGAGTTATGCGAAATGAGTTTTGGTCAATAAAGATTATGCGAGATGAGCGGAACCCGATGGGATATGCTCCTAGCCAATGCCAGCACTCAATGCAGTTGCGGAAGCCTCCAGACAACGTCACACCTTATAGAGTGTCCTGATGCCCCAAAATGCAGTCAAGGAGACCTGATGAAGGCCAATGATCTCGCAATAAGAGTAGCAAAACACTGGAGGAAGTTAGCTTAGTGCATTTTACACGATAGAAGAAGAAGAAGCATGGTATATCTAAGCCCGAAACTGAAATCAGAATTTCAAAATTCGCGAAAAAAATATATTATTTTCTATAAAAACTATGTTGATCACGTGACTTTCTAGTATGCAGAATGACTTTTTTTTTTCACGAATTTTGAAATTCTGATTTCAGTTTCGGGCTTAGATGTACCATGCTGCACATGTAGGTTTCGGCTTAGTATACCCTTTTTGCAACACCCTGTATAATAATAAACTCATGTCACGAGCAATGAAATTGTTCCAGTGACACAGGTGGAACTTTTAAATTGGTTGCCAGTATGTGTACTTAACTTATTTTCTTGTTTAGGTATATACAAATAAATAATATCTACATCTATAAATCATACGGGTCATCTCGACTATTGGAGCCTTCAGGTCCATAATGTCCCTTTCCCAAAATGTCCCTTCCTTAAAGTGTCTCTATCCTAAAATTTCCCTTCCTTAAAATTTTCCTTCCTCAAGATGCTTAGCCATAACCTCCACGCTTAGCACTCCTTTTGGAGATACAGAGGAGATACGTCACTCGTATCGTAAGTACCTGGAAGCTATACCAGCTCATTTGGCATATGGCGTGTATGCCAGCTCCGTATTGACACAGCTATTTGGGTGGATGCCAACACGGCAACTGGAAAAGCATTTCAAACTAGGTACCATCTTTATTTGGCATGTTGATCTAGGCTTGCCTTCCATTGATCATCCATACGTTGTATACATACACATACACTCAACACACATATATAGGAAAACGTATATGGCTGATAATGATTTCCACATTCTAATTCTAACTAATATTATAAATGCAAAAGTAACTGTGTGTCTGTCTATTACTCTTTCACGCCAAAACTACTGAACGGATTTGAATGAAATTTGGTATACAGAATACCCTGGAAAGAAAATAGGCTATTTTTTATCGCGGAATTTCCACGGGTATTTTTTTTAAGGCGAAGCGAAGCTCGCGGGAACAGCTAGTGAAGAAATATTTTTTTGTTGATAAGTACTAAGTGTTATGAAGAGCTAAACCCATGGCATAATTGCTTTATTTATTTATTTATTTATTTAAGGCACATCAACAGTACATGTTACAATACACTTACAAAAAAAAGGTTAGAGAGGTACTTATCTATAACATGTACCAATTACAGATATGCTCAACACTTTTCATATAGGCACATAACAAAACATAAATATAAACACAATCAAATACAGTTTAAAATTAAAAAAAGAGATAGAAACAAAACTTTGCTTACATTCTTAAAAATTTCTGACACTTAACAGATAAGTCTATAAACTTATTTATTTAAACTATAAAAACAAAACAAAACAATTTCTTATATTGCTTCATTCTTCTTCTATATATTGCTTTCATTTAATTCCATCGAGCTGTGAGTTTTGCGGTCCACACGTAGATTTGAGTACTGAGTATAACGATAGTGAGTACTGGCCATAAGAGAAAACATGAAGTCAGAATCTTCTTTACAGAATAATAATATGCAAAAGATGCAAACAAAACCGATAAACAATTCACCTTCAGAGTTTTGAAACAACAACATACTTTTCCTGCCATCTTTGGACAGGAACTAATTATAACTTTTTCTCCAGCTACTAAAGTATTTAAAAGTACATGATAAAAACAAGCCAGTGGCCAGGTTGAGACTGAAACTATGTCCTAACTTATGCTGTATACAGGGTGTTAAAAAAGGGTATATTAAAGTTGACAGGAGAAGACTCTCGCGTTGATTCTTAAAAAAGGTATATTATTAAACTAAAACCTATTTGTAGGTTAAGTCACGTGACATTCTTAATTTGGGAGTAGATTTTTATAGACTGTCAAATATGTTGCAACGAATGTTAGTGAATATAAATAGGTAAGCTAAATATCATCGTCTTAGGGCGGATTCGGCCAACGTCGAGTAACTTTTTACTCACGAGTAAAGTACCAGTTACTCGCGAGTAAGCAGATTTTGCATTCTACCAAACCTGAAAACAAGATAACTAGCTTATCCCAAGAATAAAATGTTATACCGCCAAAATTGACCGTGTAACGAGCTTATCCGAGAGTAATTTTGTAATGGCGGCAGCACATCAGCTGATTAGAAAACCGTCATAATGACATATAAACACATCTGTCAAAACATAAACAAAAGTACGTTAAAAGGCAAAGTCTCAGAATAACAACAGCGAATAAAATTTTAAAACATAAACAATTTCATACTTTTATAATCCATTCAAACTAAGTTGGCATGCCATTTCTATTGCATGCTTTGAAACGCAGCTATTTTTATTTTAGTTGCATTACAGTTTCGTTCCTCGTTCATTCAATTTAATCATGGTATAACTTGGTAGAATGCAAATGTACTTATCCTAGATATTTACTCGCGTATAATTTTAATCCCGGTATAGTTATTCTCGTGTAACGTGATGTTTGGACGAATTCACCCTTAATAATATAATAATGTCGATTCTGAAGGCACAAAGCTACGGTTGCCAGTTCATAACTCTTGAGTAGCTTAAAGCGTTTAATAAAAAAGGAAAACTTATTTAAGTTAAATTATAAAAGCAGCTCAAAAGAAGAAATATTTCATTATTACCTTTTCAAAGTAAGTAAGTAAAACTAGCTCCAACAGTCTCTAAAGAATAATACTTCCAGCACTATCCACTACACTGAACAGACACGGATTCAGTGGGGATCGCAAAAAATGAGAAAAACGACCTCACGTGATTAGTGGACGGCCCCTAAGGCAAGCGTCCAGGTATCGTAGGTATCGCACCAAAATGATTGTCATAAATGTATGGAGAAACTGACGACTGACTGACGTTTTACGGAAAAAAACGGAACTACTGTAGTCTATCATCCTATCTGACAGTTCATTCTGTAAGTGCAACCAAATAGTAGACATTGATGTCGATTCTGAAGGCGGAAATTCTAATTTTAATGCTGTCAAAACCTTAATTTCTTTGTTTAAAATTCGACTCTATGACTGTTCCCTGAAATCTAATTTTAGACTAGCATTTTTTTTTGTTTGACAGCGTTAAAATTAGAATTTCTGCCTTCAGAACCGACATTATTATCGATGTAAATATTAGTTTTTAACTACTCTCTTAAGTTTTATACATTGTGTGTACATGTACCTATATAGATATTTATCCTGTTAGGCTATTTTTAGCAGCACGCGGGATTGCCCCGCACGCGTTCATACAATTATCCATTATAACGTGTGGAATATGCACGCGAGACGCGAAAAAATGTCGTGCCATCCATCTGAATAACAGGGATAGTGTTTATGAATAAATAAACAAACCCCCCTGAAACAAATTTCCCAATCCATCCCTGGTAGCCGTGGAAACTTCTCCTAATACCACGATATCGTCGGTACCACCTTAATCCACACGTTCCTACGTGAGAGAGAGAGCTTTACCTTCTAGTCTTCTTATATAGGGTGCTCTAGTTTCATATTGGGTGTTATAAAATTTAATTATTATTGTGTTTCTGTCTGTTCCCGCGAGCTTTGCTTCGCCTTAAACGTACGGGTTAAAAAGTTTTTCCGTGGGAATTGCGCGATAAAAAGTAGTCTATGTGTTAATCCAGGGTGTCAGCTAACCCCATACTAAATTTAATTAAAATCGCTTCAGCCGTTTTGATGTGAAGAAGTCTCAAACACACAAACTCTCGCCTTTATAATATTGGTACGATTGCTATGTGAAGGGGTTATTTGACTGTCAGTGCTAAGGTTAGATGTGTAGAATGGTGTTATAAGTTTGTGTACCAAACAAATCTCTATAACCGTCGCTATTTTCCATTTAAACCTTAAAGATTCGATGGTTTGATGTTCTGAAGTCAACGCTTTTAATACAAAACCTCTTTTATTGATTTAGGTTAAATTTTTGATGATGAGAGCTGGACAATATTAACTTATTTGCTATACAATACCTACTACGTGTATACAAAGGCCTACATGACTGTTTTATCTGTAATTTTCGCAACACATAGGTATACGCTGTAAAGCGGAACATGAAACAGATTTCATAACAGCTACTTTAGATACCGGCTGGATAAAAAAGATAATATTCAATATATGCACGAGTACTTAGGTACTATCTAAAGAGCTTCCGAAATAACATTTTGTTAGTTTTTGCTGAGTAATATAATATATTATAAATATACAGAATGATTCTAATAATAGTAGGTATTTCTTCACATTTGAAACGACAAAAAAAATATGATTCTTTTGATGATGTAAGTATATGCAACACCCTTGTATCCGTCCTTAACTATAGCTCTTACCACCTGTACGCTGACGACCTTCAGTTGTATGTTTCATGTGGTCCCGATGACGTCCTAGAGGCTATTAACAAGATGAGTGCCGATCTCGAAGCAGTCAAAACTTGGACAGCTCATTATGGTCTCCTTGTTAATCCCTCAAAGACGCAAGTTATGTTTGTGGGCAGCAGGTTGCCAGGCCAGACTTGGTCCATTACCACCTGTCGTGTTCGATGAAATTAGCTTGTCATATTGTGACAATGTGAAAAATCTTGGTCTCCACATACAGAGCAATTTGTCTTGGGAGCTGCAGGTTTCTGAGGTCAGCCGTAAGATCTATGCATCATAATACTTGAACTTCCTGTCGTACTCTACCAAAGTTACGCTAGTCAACTCATTGTTGCTCCCAATTATTGATTATGCAGATGTGTGCTACCCTGATCTCACCGAAGAGCTACTTGATAAACTCGACCGTCTGCTCAACTTATGCATTCGCTATATTTTTGGCCTGCGTAAGTATGATCATGTCTCTGATTTTCGTAATAAACTCAAGTGGCTCAATATCCGTCACCGAAGGAATGCTCATATTTTATCCCTCGTTCATAGTATAGTCTATAATTCTTGTGCCCCATCCTACCTAACAAAACGCTTCACGTTCTTCGACTTTTCTGACCGTCCTCAACGGTCAAGTCGCAATCTTCTCTTTCGTACCCCAGAGCATAATGCGGCAGGGTATTCTGATTCTTTCACTGTGACAGCGGTTCGCTTGTGGAACAAGTTACCACTGGATATAAGGCAAACTAACCCCCTTATTCATAGAGAAGTTACAAAACGTTTTAACTAATAAACTGTTTTGTCCCTCTCCAACAAAGAACAATTTGTTCTTTGACAGAGAGGGACAAAACAGTTTATTAGTTAAAACGTATTGTAACTTTTCTATGAATAAGGGGGTAAGTCTATAGATCTTATTAAGGGTCTGCAATAGGGAATCGAGGGTTGGCATTGTCATAGAATTATGTAGTAAATGATGCTCTACAGCCTTGAAAAAAATCACACAGGTAGTTGAAGAGTCTAGCTAGGTGCTGAATCATTCGAATTTAAGTAAATGATTATGGATAACTGTAAATTAATTTCAGAATATCAAGAAAAACCAGTCAATCACACTCCCGTATTGTAACAACTGTGTCGTAATTATTAAGAATTTTCATATGATTTTTATCATATTATAAAGTTAAAGGCTTGGACTAGGCGCTAAATACCTTGTTTTTTAATAAACACACACTTATTTTGTGTAAATTAATCCCAAACTTGAGCAATTTTTTTCCCTCAAATCTTCATACAAATATCTATGGCGGCTTTCTGTGTTATAAAATCATAAACACAAGTGACGTTTGACTCAGTTGGCCGCTGGCCTCCAAAGAAGGGTCACGTCGGTTTAGGCAGCACTGACAGCTCGCGATCTTATCGTGTACAGATACAAAATCACTGCACATTGGTTGTCATTGCACTTTTTCAACTTTTATGACACCAACATAATTTGATTTGAAATTGAGGAAGCATAATTCTTCCAGTATATTCAATACATTAAATTAAATTAGATAGTGTGCAATATTCTCGTGATATTACAGTCTCGTAAAGGTCTGATGAGGAGCAGGAATATAGCGAATGGATCTAAGTGATGACAATACGCACGAACATTAGGTTAGGGATCAAAAATACAGTCTCTTGGTGCTGGTTGAGGTATGGTCTCGTGAGGATCTGATGAGGGCAGTAACACGGTGGTGGCTCAATTTTATTTCAAAGATGTTTATAGCTAAAAGCATCGAGTTTGGGCTATTAAGTATGTTTTTCAGAGAGAGAGAAAGAGATTTTGTTTTTCCTCTGGATGTGTTAGGTTTACTGGGTTTACTAAGTTCATTCTGTTAATGGCATCAAGTTGTTATGTGTTCATAAGTAATAATTATTTATTAACAAAATGCTGTTGATTTTCCACGAAAATGTAAAAATAAAAATAAAATAAATAAAAATAAATTCGTAACGTAAAATTGTCAATGACGGAATTTCTTCTATAGACAGTAGCCACAAAAAAAACAAACGATAGATGGCGTGATTTGAAGATAAAGATACATTTTTCGACACATAGACAGCAACAACAAAAAAATACAGATTTAAAGAAAAGAAACACATACTTATATAAAACAACAAAGAAAAAAAAGGATACACATCAAAATAACTGGAAAAAATATAAGCCCCAATTTACTTGTGTGGGACAGGGAGTGCCATAATATTTTTTATGGGGTACTCCCAATCTATGCGAAATATAAGCTTGATATCTTTACCCGTTTCTGAGAAAAAGGGCGGTGACAGACAGTCAGTCAGACAGACGGACAACAAAGAGATCCTATAACGGTTGCTTTTTTTCTTTTGACGTTCGAAACCCTAAAATTAAGTAAAAATATTATGCTGCCAAAAAATGTACTTACAGGTATTGAAAAAGCGGTATATAAACAAATTATACCAGCAGAGGGTTCACCATTTAGCTGAATGTTACTTAGAAAACGGCCTTGAGTGGCGGTCAAGTTGGTCCCCGCCTGCGATACTTTCCATTAACATTGGGACTCGTTTTCATGTTTTTAGCGTACAGTCAGGTTTTTAGTTTTTTATAATTGTATTTTTTTATTTGTAACTTTTTAGTTGTTTTTATTTTATGAAATTTTACGTCGGTAGGTAGTTCATGATCATTTTTTATTTCAATAATTTTGGTGTTGTTATTTAAATACCTTCAATATGCATATTTTTGTAATGTGAAAATCAAGTCCTTTCATTTGATACCTTACACGGCAAAGTTGAATTATTATTTTTTCGATCATCACGTTATGTCCTCAAGAGGGCGCTATGTACATTTTAATGGAACGTCACATAGCCTATAGCCATCGCGCCATCAATACGCTTCTAACAATACCTCATACATCAAAATCTATCAAGCCGTTTAGGCTACAGGAGGGAACAAAGAAACAGACAAACATACATATATACATACATACATATAATCAAAAAACATTACCCTCCTCCTTCGGCAGTCGGGTAAAAAGGAGTAAGACAGGGGGTCATTCTGAACTTTTGCTCTACGAGTTTTGGAAATTAACAAAAAAAAACCTTTTTCATAGAAACTTTGTTGGACATGTGACTTTTTACCATGGAAAACGAATATTTTTTTTCGCGAATTTGCAAATCTCGTAGAACAAAAGTTGTTCAGAATGACCCCTTGAGTCATCCCCTTTTGGCTTATTATAGCCCTTTTGCGACACTATGTATTTACTTTGCTTTGTCGTCGGGGTTCAGTTGGCTGGAGGATGCCCGAAACTTATTATCTACACTTTAATACTTTTAGTTACCTTTCTACAAGTAAATACCACATTTGTTTGAGAAAGCTAATCGGGTTCCGAGTATAGAGTAAAGTGGCACCCCTATTAATTTCTACTCTTTCCTGGTGCCTACCAGTGTAAGTAAGAATTATACTTACTTACCCTAAAATCACCCAAAATGTACTTGAACATAATTGTCAATAAAGTTGACGAGTAAAAGTTTATCGACCCACTGTGCAAACTTACATGTGTGCGTGTCACTGCGTGTGCTGTGTGAAGAGCATTGAAAACCCAAAATTGGCGCGGCACGTCACCCTGTACGGGCCCTTAAATCTAAAGTTCGTCTCCACTACCTCCAAGAGCAGAACATTCAGCTTAACTGATCCCTATCTATGTGATGATGATGATAGTAATTTTAAGTTTATGTATGTATATGTATATGTATGTAATGTATGTATGTATGTATCATGTATATAATTATTTACTTATAATGATGTTGATTCTGAAGGCAGAAATTCTAATTTTAACGCTGTCAAACTAAAAAATTTGCTAGCATAAAATGACATTTACGGAAACAATCATAGAGTCGAATTTTAAACAAAGAAATTAAGGTTTTGACATCGCTAAATTTAAAATTTCTGCCTTCAGAATCGATATCATTGTATAGGTATAGTTATATTAATATTTTGATTAGGTACTCAATTTAGACCATCTTTTATCGTAAGCACTACCAATCACTTTTTCAACATCACCAAAGGTTAACTGGTAGAAAATGCTGCTAGCATTAAGTTCGCCTTTGTAACAATTTATTTTGTTCAATAAAGAGTTTAATAATAATAATATATTTTTGTTGAAATGAAACACCAGTTTTTTCGGCAATTCCGTTTGAAATTAAATAGATTTAACTTTAATATCATTCCTTATACAGTCACCATCCAGTCCTAATATTTTCCGTGGCATTTTGAGCTATTCCTTCCTTTGGGCCAGAATGGACAACATTTCATTTTCTTTACCCTATATTTTTATTAGCTATTCGGAAAGTTTATAAAAAATTAGAGGACCCGTATTTTTTTATTTTGTATATATATTAATTTTTGCATGTTATTTTTAACTTCAAAGTTAATTATTTTAAAACCGGAAGTGACGTCACATATTAGGCTCAATTTTTATTTTTGTCTATTGCCTTAGTCTCGAAAAAAACATAAATGACTGACAAGTGACATTTAAACTTTGTTTACATGCCAACCAACAAATGGGTCATTTTCAAATGACATTGATATTTCTGATGATACAAAGTAGGTACTTATCATGTATAAAAATAAGCAGAAGCATTTTTTCAGCAGTGTAGGCGGTGGCACGCTCTGGGACATATTATATAGAGGTCTTCTCTTAATACGTACTAACCATTTTATATGATAAATAAAAAAAATAGTCAGAAAGTGTCTGAAAAGAATTTATGAAAATAACCCAAATAAACAACAACGTCACGATAAAACGTCAATGTCAATCAAAAATGAAAGTGACAGTTACTTTTTTTTAAATCTATAGGCTTTGATCATCAAAATGCATCGCACCTGATGTATTTTGATCTCAAAAATGATACATCCAAAAAATACAAAAACATTTTTTTGTGGCCTTTAGAGCTAAATCTCGAAATGGTTTTCGATTTATAGCAGCTTTAGTTTTTTGAAATGTTGTCCATTGTCGTGTCGTGGTTAGGTAATGTTATGTAATTTGTTCTTCTATATTGAAAAAACCTTCGGGAACCTTAATAATATACGCTTTCCAACGCTAAAAACTCCCACATGATTCAACACTAAAAGTTACATAACTTTTGAAAGGCAGAGCCGATTTAGATAAAATAATTACATTAAGGGCCTGTTCCACAATCTCTGGTTAGTGGCTACCTGTCGGATAAAATACATACTGTCACTGTCTAAAAAATAATGACAGAGAGTGACAGCATGTATTTTATCCGTGAAGGTGGTTGTTCACTACACGAGTTATATAGAGTGGAAATTTATCAGTGACATTCAACACTTACTTAAAGTCATATAAGTTTTCAACGGCTATGCTGTTTTTGATAAAATATAGGTAAAACATTAGGCGTAGGTAATCTTTTAATGCTATCGATTTCCTTTTAATTTGGTTGTCTGGAAGAGATTACTTTTAGTAATAAGGCCGCCGATTTTACTATTTATTTTATTTTCTATGTTTGTGAAACTGTTTCTGTTTGTGTGCAATAAAGAGTATTTTATGTTATGTTTATGTAACATTACCTACGACCCTAAAAAAAACAAAACGAAAATCGGATCGGAAGGTACGTTTCCAGAGACTGATAAACATACAGAGTTATAGTAGGTAGGACATAATTTTTTAAAGTAACTGAGTACCTTTACTTGAACAGCAATAAATCATTTTCAAGTTTACGTTTTTTTTTTAATAGCTGACTCATTTGCGCGACAACCCAACACCTCCGCAACACTGCCATAAACAAAAGACACGAAATAAAAACCAAATAATGTGAAAGTGCAACGTAAAAGACAATGGAAGAATTATTAACTACCACTAGCTACAGAGATGCTGAATTAAAATGAAACTGAGGTAAGTAAACGATTCGGTATGGTTTAAGGGTTCCGTGGATAAGTGGGAACATGTCACACACGGCCAACCGACCCCAAGCTATGAAGAAAACTCAGGTAGTCATTCTGAACAAGTTTTGTTTTTCGACTTTTGAAAATGCAGTTCTTTTCTTAAGCTGCGTACAGACCGGCCCAACGAACGCCCAGCGGATGCCCAACGATGGATATTTATCATACTAATGCAGGGCAGATTACAGCAACGTAGGTCAACGAAACTCGTTCGTTGGCGTTCGTTGGGCCGGTCTGTACGCAGCTTTACACGAATATCTAAAAGTTGTTCATAATGGCCCTCCGAATCACCACATTTCGCCTTCCTATACGCTTTTTATGCTTTTTTTAACACCCTGTATAACTGGAGAGGTTCTTTTATTGCACGCCGGAACCCTAAACCTGCTATTTGGAACAATAGCCGTTGTCCCAGTTGTGTTCCAGCTATGTTGCAAGGGGTCACTCTATATTATAAAAAACCGGCCAAGTGCGAGTCGGGCTCGCGCACAAAGGGTTCCGTAGCAGCAAATATAATAAACTTTAAATCAACCTATCTCAAAAACTATAAGAGATACTTTGATCAAACCAAAAATCGTTGAAAGAGTTAATTAGCATGCATCACCTCTATTTTTTTTAGAATTTTATACCCCGTAGTTATAAAAATAGAGGGGGGGGGGACATACTTTTTACGACTTTGAGAGCTGATATCTCAAAAACCGTTCACTTTAAGAAAAATGTTTTTTAGAAAACTTTATATCATTTTAAAAGACCTTTCCATTGATACCCCACACGGGTATGTACATCGAAAAAAAAAATTTCATCCCTCAGTTACATGTAAGGGGGGCCCCACCCCCAATTCTTTTTTTTACTATTTAGTGTCATATTTTTGTAGCGGTTCATACAACACATATTCCCATCAAATTTATATTAAATTTATTTTACGTCCACGTTCCATCAAATTTATTTTACGGGTACATCACTAGTTACATATCAATGTAACTAGTGATGTACCCGTCACCTATCGGCCTTACAAATTATCGATCGCTGAAAAACTCAAGGTTCGCGAAATCATCAATGATCTTCTACAAAAGAACATTATCAGGGAATCGCAGTCAGAGTACTCTAGTCCTATTATCCTTGTGAAGAAGAAGGACGGGTCGGACCGTCTCTGCGTCGACTTCCGCGCTTTAAATAGGGTGACTGTCAAAGAGCGATATCCGTTACCGTTGATCGACGATCACATCGACCGCCTAGGTGATAAAAATATAACGCGATACTCCTCACTTGATATGGCTTCGGGTTTTCACCAAATAAGGATCAGTGATGAATCCATACATCGGACAGCATTCGTCACACCCGAGGGGCACTACGAATATTTAAAAATGCCCTATGGACTCTCAAATTCGCCAATCGTGTACCAAAGGATTATTAATAAAACATTGCGCAAATTTATAGACGCGGGACAAGTCCTGGTTTATATCGATGACGTGCTGCTGATGAGTACCACAATAGACGAGGGGATAGAGTTGCTGAGGAAAGTACTCGCCACCTTAACCGAGGCAGGGTTTTCGATAAATTTACGGAAATGTGTCTTTCTAACCACTGAAGTCGAATATCTCGGGCGAATAATAAGTCAAGGTCAGGTTAGGCCGAGTCCTCATAAGATTCAAGCACTGGTAAATTCACCCGCTCCGGAGAACGTAAAACAGGTCAGGCAGTTCTTAGGGCTAGCTGGTTATTTCCGGAAGTATATCGAGGGATACGCGACTAAAACGTTTCCCATCTCCCAACTAACCAAAAAGGGCGCACAGTTTAAGTGGGGTACCGAACAGGAGAAAGTGCGACAGGAAATTATTACAATTTTAACTAACGAGCCTGTCTTAGCCATCTTTGATCCAAAATTACCAACGGAGGTGCATACTGATGCGAGTAGCGTTGGGTACGGCGCGGTTCTCTTGCAAACCCACCCGGACGGTAACAAAAGAGTTGTAGCCTACTTCAGCCGGACCACTCAAGGCGCAGAGAGTAGGTATCACTCCTATGAATTAGAGACGTTGGCTGTTGTGAAAGCATTGCAGAACTTTCGACACTATTTGATTGGGCTTCAATTTAAACTTATTACAGACTGCAATGCTCTCAAATCAACCGAACGTAAAAAGGACCTGCTTCCGAGAGTGGCCCGCTGGTGGATCTATCTCCAGGACTTTACTTTTGATATGGAATACCGAAAGGGAACGATGATGTCACATGCCGATTACCTGAGTAGGAACCCCGTTCGCGAAGTACTGAATGTGACTCAACATCGCAATTGGGCCCAAATAGCACAAGCTGCAGATAATGAAACACGAGACCTCCTCGAGAAACTTAGAGAGGGTGGCCTCGACCCCAATCGCTATGTTGAGAAAAATGATCTTCTGTATTACAAGTACTCGCCAGTAGGCGAACAGTCGCGACTCCTTTGTTTTATTCCTCGCGGTCATAGACTTAGCTTACTTCGCGTGTTTCACGATGAGCACAATCACATTGGCTACGACAAAACCCTGGATTTAGTATTAAAACACTTTTGGTTCCCAGGTCTAAGACAGTTTGTTAAAAAATACATTGAGCACTGTTTGATTTGTATTTCGAAGAAACGTGTACCTAGGTCCCAACAGCAAAATATAACTTCATGGGAAAAACCTGATCAGCCCTTTTCAGTGCTGCATTCAGATGTACTGGGTCCCCTTCCCGAATCGAATGGTTTTAAGTTCGTACTACTAATTGTGGATGCATTTACTAAGTACACGTTGCTTTACCCAATTTATAGGCAGGATGTTGAGGAACTTTTACGTGTGTTTAGAAATGCAGTTTCATTGTTTGGTGCACCAAAACTCATTGTAACAGATAGAGGTAGAATGTATCAGTCTGCTAGGTTTCTAGACTTTGTAAAGGGGATAGGGTCAGAGATACACCTGATAACGGCAGAGATGCACCAATCAAATGGGCAAGTTGAGAGGTATGCCCGCACAGTTCTCAACCTACTACGCATCGAGACCAACCACAAAGGGGCGGCCTGGTCTGAGACGCTGTGGAGACTGCAGCTGACCATAAACGTGACCAAGCAGAAGACGACCCAGGCCTCGCCACTAAACCTATTGGTGGGTGCAGACGCAGCGACCCCTGTCATCAGGTCACTAGTCCGTGACATCACATTCGAAGGCGAACAACCAAATCGGGAAGCTCAAAGGGAGTTACGCCGAGCCCGAGCGAGTGATCTGTTGAGACAAAACCAATCTCGACAGGACCAGTATGTGAACCGCAACAGATGCCCTCCAAGGGTGTTTAATGTGAACGATTTGGTCTTTGTGATTAAGTTTTCGCAGGCTACTGGGAAGATGGATCACGGCATGCGCGGCCCGTACAAAGTCACACGCGCTCTGCCAAGTGGGCGGTATGAGCTGCGGTTGTTGGCAAGTTCCTATGGGAAGACGACGCAAGCTGCTGCACAGTATATGGTGCCATGGAAAGGGGAGTGGTGCCCTGAGACTTGCGCTGCATTCTTTGAGCGTGAGTACATATGTTTGTGCACTTTAAGGGGTCTGCATTGCTATAGAGAGCCGTGTAGATCTCCATGTGATGAGACGGTAGGCGGACTGCGAGACGCCTACGTCAGGTAAACTGCGAGGTACCTGACAAGTCTCTCACGGGTACAAGTACATGTAGAGGACGGACTGCGAGACGATCCTTTTGGCGATTTGGTAATTGCCCTACATGATGGGTCATATGGAGGACGGACTGCGAGACGATCCTTTTGGCTATAAAATGCCCCATATGACAGCGAATGAACATGGATCCATGTGTATTGTGTGATGTACGGCTGATGATGACATGAGTTGTAATGTTAATGTGTGATGAATGGAACTTTATGAAGTACTAAGATACAGTCCTAGTACTGCATAAACATATCTAGCTAGTTGGTGCGTGTGTTTGATGACTGAAAAGGGCCTTGTAAGATGAAACGAATGGCTGTGAAGAGTAGGCCAATGTGCTATGCTAGCACTTGTTATAATGTTTTGTTCGTTTCGCAGAAGGCGACCTGTCCGAGGACACCACCACCCCCGCTCACCAGGACCCAGAGCCAGTCGCTGGTCCTTCTCGTCCTGCCAGCGAGACCCGCGAGGCACCCGCGCAGCACTTGCCGGACATATCAGATGCTGTCGAGGACGACGCATGATCAGGATGGCCGTGTTGGATCCTACTACCCTACGTAGGAGCAAGGGCCGGGCGTTCCCTATAAAAGCGCAGCGAACGGTGGCGCAGGCCTCTTTTCTCGGCTGGACTCGGTGGCGTGCGGAAGCTCTGCTCGTGGTGTAATCTGCTGTTCGGTATTTGTGTCTTTCTTTAATTTCTATTGTTGATTTGTATAATTGGTAATAATTCTGTTCCTCTGTTAGTTTGTTAAGTTTGGTTATAATTTTTGTAAATACATGTGATTAGTTTTTAGGTTAATAAATAATTCTTTTTTTAATTACAATTTCACTTCTGTCCTAACAATATAATAATATCATCGTCACACTTACATACTACTTACAACAAAACATGTATACTATATTATTATCATATATTATTCATACTATATTTTACAAAGTATACGTACTACAAGTGAGTATACTTTGTAAAATATACAAACCAAACTATTTAGACGATCCTTCGTCTACGTTGTAGCTAAGTATTTTTTTTATCTCATATACTACTACTAATTGTCTCGCGATTAAGTGACGTATCATTTTATTGGCGGGACAATCGACTGTTGATGAACCGTTCAGAATCTGTCAATTTAGTATCTGAGATTAAAAAACAGACTTTACGTTGTAGCTAAGGAAACTCTCACCCCTACAACCACATCTACCGTAAAACTATCGCAATACCAATAAAAGACTTTAAAATCCCATACGTTCCGTATCGACCAGTTAAACTAGACCTCTGCTCTCGCCTTCCACTTGCAATGGGAGATTTTCAACCATAGACAACAACCATAGACAAAAACCGATTATAGATGGCGCTAGTAAAACTTCATACTCAACAGCACTGCATTTTTTTTGCCGGCATGATTTTCTAATTTCAGCCGATACAAAAACTCAATGGATGTGAATTCAACCATATGCAATAAGTAGCTGTTATATTATGCATAATTTTAAGTGTTAACTAGTTTAAGACAGCTTTGTACCATTTATGACATCTTCCGTCTTCTCAGCAGAATGCAGCTCATATAAAACGACATCATCATCATCATCACAACCCATTACGTCCCCACTGCTGGGTCACGGGTCTCCTTCCGTCCGCATAAAACGACATGCCGGATGCCATCTATTGGTCGATTTTGGAACTTTTAAACGTCATAAGAAAATCTCCCATTCGAACCTTCAGCTGCAAGGGTCATCGTTATTGGGTTAGTTGGTTATAAAACATTTTACGCTGTCGTCGCTCCATTCTACAGCCGCGGGGTTTAAAAGTGTACGCTGTTTTAGATTCTACTTTGTGGCGGTTATAACACCTGCTTCCCGGAGGAAATAAGGTATTGGCGAGGAATCGGTATTCTAAGCCGAATTCGAATCGTTATTTTAATGGGGAAGTGCATTCTAAGCCGAAACGGGGTGACTCAGGGGGTCATTCTGTACAACTTTCGTTATACAAGTTTTGAAAATTCACGATGATTCAGAATTACCCCCTGAGTAACCTTCTTTCGGCTTAGTATACCTACCGTTTTTGCAACCACCTGTATAATATGATAACGCAACGTTCATACATTTTATGTATATTGAACTATGCGTGTTATTTTCTATATAAAACGAAGATTCATTCAACTTCCGACGATCCTGTTGACAGGTGGATGTACCTACAATATAATATTATTATTTACCAATAATATTCTTCATTGATCGAACAAAACACAAAAATAACAATTCTGTACTAATTTTGTTTCAGTAGATCATAATGTCTTGGTGTCGAGATAAACCCTTCTGGTTTAGTGGCACTTACCTACAACATAATTTCTAACGATGCCTATTAATGTAATCCGATACTTAATACATAAACAAAAAAACGAATAAATCTTAAAATCGTTATTCTCTTTATAAAGAAAACCGTGAGTGTTCCTGACATCACGCTGTATTCAACACAGTTTTCTCACCACATCAATAGCATGAAAACGGTTCGAATCGAATCGGATTTAACCGACGAGATATACGTTTAATAGTGTTGTGCCATTAGTTAATAGCAGTGACTATCGAACGTGGTATCGATAAACTGTAAATAAATAAGTAAATAGTCATATCATTACACACATACCATCATATCCTTACTGCTGGGGCACGGATCTCCTTCCAATGAAGGAAGAGTTTTAGGCCTAGTCCATCAGGCTGGTCTAGTGCGGGTTGGTGGACCCCAACACAAGCAAGCTTGTGCTGAGAGAGTTGTCGGGTAAGTGCGCAACCCGACTGTCGGATTTTTTCAAGCCGCCCGAAGGCCTAGGCGACTAAAGACTGCTGCCGGAACAGCAACCGGAACCCACGGCTTAACGTGCCGTCCGAAGCATGGAAGCGCCCAGAAGACAACATGAAATCAAAATATTTAGTAGTTATCTAAAACTATTTATCGATAGTCATCATTATTAAAACTCTGGTGCATCACTAACGTGAATCTGGAAACTTTTAACACCTTTTTGATCTTGACGCTGAAATAAACACGATTCCTATTTAACGAGCATCGGTTTTTTTATATCCCTCTCCCCCCTTTTTATACCCTGCGATGTATATTTAGAATATTTATTTGGAAATCCAGCTTCGTCTGACGGATTGGTTAGGTATTTATTTTATATACTTTGGCGTAATAAAGTTTTATGATGACATGCGTTAGTCTTCGATTTGGCTTGTTGGTAATGAGGAACTAATAGATCTGTATGAGTGTCTAGTTCTGTATTTACTCCCTTGCGGGGTAGGCATAGGTGCATTGCTGAATATAGGGTATAGGTACATAAGGTAAGCGTCCACTTTTAGGTACCTTACGTATCGCACCAAACGGATTTGCCTAGACCTAGACCTAGGCGGAGATGGCGGGACGACTTGGACAAGTTCCTACCTGAGTGGTCTGAAGTGGCGGAGGAACGCGATCGTTGGACCAAATATAAGGAGGCTTTTTCCCAGCAGTGGGACACGAATATGGCTATTTAAAAAATATATCAGTACGAACTAAAATAGGGCCAAACGTATGGAGTAAGAATACGCGACCTTAACCCACGAAGCGCCGACATTTTAATTAAGAAAGTTAACCCATCGGATGCCATAAAACTGCCATGGACGGTCAATTTGTCCTCATAATTGGTGGTGTTTGTGTTTTTATTTGTATGGCGTCATCGCGGCGACGCCTACATTATGTATTGAACGTATATGTATGTATATTATGTATTGTATATTTGTATGGTGGACGATGTCTATAGCATACTTATTTACGTATTGTATTCTGGTTAGGTCTGGCTACTATGTACCTAGCCATAGACTAAGTATGAATCCTATGACCCAAAAAATACTAATCGAAAGTCAGTTCATCCGTTTGGGAGTTACGCTACCATAGACAGACAGACTTTAAACGTATAACACCTGGTTTTCGGGGATTAATAGAACACGAACAATTGTTTCAGTAGTGAGGACTGGAGTAAGTCACCAACTTGATATGAATATTGTTTTTAAATTATAACGCAGAATGAAGGTGCTGCGCACAATTCTGCGAGAATTATTGTAGTATCTTTAAGCTTGTTTTTTTATGTATTAATTCATACCTATAATTCAATATATAAATAAATAAAAAAATTTGTACTGTGGCAGGTCGGGGGCCGTAACGTTTTTGAACATACTATTCCAGTAATTTTCAAGGCTGTATTCAGAATCGCGGTCGCCTGAAAGACTGCTGTCAGTCGCGTGGGCGGTAATGAATATAAAACAAACACAGCCATATGTCGTGAATAGGGCCGCTTACATACTGTTATGTGAAACCTACACCAAAGTTGAGGATGCTACCAGGCATGTTTAAGGTTACAGCACACATATCAACTCGGAAAGGGATCGTGACCGTACTAACTCGAGCCGTTATTTATTTTTATGAAACTCCCTACTGCAACGCACAATGGGAATCGTAACGTAATCGCCTCGCCTCGGGACAAGTGACGATCCTTTTAAGTGTGATCTGACCTTCACGTATGTGATAATTTGCTGCTGGTGCCTCACTCTCTTCAATGTGGTTGTCTGGAAGAGATTACTTTTAGTAATAAAGCCGCCGATTGTACCATTTTTCTTTTCTATGTTTGTGAAACTGTTTCTGTTTGTGTGCAATAAAGTGTATTTTATCTTTATCTTTATCTTTTATCTCTATCAAACAACGAACGAAAAATAATTGTCAAATCTTACCAAAACTTGGCTTAAACATTGAACAGGGCTTCCGAAAATATAGAAAGTACCAAGAAACCCTAAGTTTCTGCCTGAGCTAGCATGTTTGAACTCATAAACTGACGAAGCTTGAATCCGATAAATCTATATTTTATGGAATCCTACAAGCGACTGAATCAATGGCTAGAACTCAAATTTTATGCTAATATATGTTCTGTTGACTTTCTATCACGAAGCTTCCCCTTAAACTTAAAAAACCTATAATAACAATAATCCAGTTTCTTACTGTCCTCAGCTACCACCCTATAAATTTTCAGCTAAATCGGTTCAGCCGTTATTGAGTTATAAATCCACAATCTTCATCAGTGGCTTTTACTCCTATTATGAATAGGTGTAATATAATTCGTATTTCGGCATCAATACCTTTACCTACTCTTTACAATAGCAAGATATAATAGGTACTTACACAACAATTCTTGCGTAAACATTTACTGCCTAAAGGCAAATATATTGTAAATATTTCATGAAAATATCAAAAAGCTAACGATTTCTGAAAGGTTACTTTTTTGTTGTTAAATATGCGGTCCATTCTTTGATTCTTTGATTCTTTGATTCTTTAACCAACTTTAAAAGCCCTCGACATTAAAAGCACTAAAAGTCGCGTAACTTAAGAACGTCTAGGCCGATGTTGAAAAAATAGTCACTAGGGGTAACTTACCAATCACCCTAAAAAACAAAACGGGAATCGATTACATAGTTTGCAAGCTACGGCAACACACACATATACACAGACATGTTAAACTTATAAAACCCTCTTTTTCACCGGGGGTTAAAAATATGCCGTAATATTTACCTACACATGACGAGATGCCCACATCCAAAACTATAAAAAATACGCTCTCCTTCATTACAAGGTAAGTGTCATCAGAAGGGCTAGCACGGCGCGCAATTAAGACGTGATAAAATATTTGCATCGCGCCCACTCACATCGCGCAGCCAAGAGCGAGCGCGACGGAGAATTTTGTCACGTTTTAATTGTGCCCCGTGCTAGCCCTTCAGCCGCTTGGTTTTTTTCTTGAAATATGCTTCAAATGCATCATCATTCATTTGCATGGAAGTAATAATACAACAGGAATGCGCACTCACCAAAATGATGCAAACAAAAATAGACCTAACTTATTCATCTTAAGATTTATATTTGAAGTGAAAGAGGCCGCGAGCCGATAGAGAGGGTTACCACAGAGCCCTTCCTCTCTTTCTAACAATTGCCAGGATTTAGTTGTGTAAACTTTAGTAGATTTTGTACGAAGAGAGCTGTTCACGCCGACGCCTCCTTATTACGAGCGTCGGGCTCTATGCCCGGCGCTTTAATTTTAGAAGAAATTCACGTCAATCACATTACGAAAATAACATCAAGAAACCACAACACACTTTAATACTTACTAATTCTAATACATAACTCTTAATTCTTATCTTGTAAAATACTTAATTTAATAAACCACTAATAAGCGAATTTCTATATCTCTTCATCGTCTTAATCATCACCGTCACGCTCATCGACCCTCGTCTTCGAGTCTTCGCCAACATTTTTTGGGGAGCATGTTCACGCCGACGCCTCCTTATTACGAGCGTCGGGCTCTATGCCCGGCGCTTTACGTTTAGAAGAAGAAATACGTCAATTAATGAAAATAACAACACGAAGAAATCTCTACCACAATAATTCTAATTCTTAATTCTTATCTTTTGTAAAATACTCTTTAATATACTATTACTAAACAAATCTCAATATCTCTTCATCGTCTTAATCATCACCATCACCGCACGTCACCCTCGTCTTCGAGTCTTCGCCAACAAGAGCTATGCAAAAAAAATATTAAATTAACTTATAGACTACTGTATATCATATCATTTTCAAAAACAAATTTATAATAAATCATTATAAACATGTAATTGTAATGAAATATTTGGTATTTGTATGAATAATAATTTCATAAAAAATATTGGTAGTTTTTCTAAATACTTTACGACAAGACCGAAGTTGTCAAGATGACGGATGACGTTTATACTGTTGTGAGAGACGTTATGGTTAGGGTGACCATTTATTCGTACTTTTGAATCACTTTCCATTAATTAGGACCTGTTTCATTCAACTTTTTGTTTTATTTTATACCTAAGTATTATTGTGGCTGTTATCTTATAAGGCTGGTAAGAGTTATGAGCTGTTGATTTTTTTGGTGATAGATATGAGTATTATAAGATAGAACAGAATAGTAACGTGTAAATAAAGAAGATCCAATAAATACATTGTATTATACTTATTATAAAAATGTGTGTTGTTTGATTTCGCTCATCTTATTATTTACGTCAATCCTAACTCTCTAATTAAAACCAGCCCATCTTAGTAGAATTTGGTAAAAATACATATTGTTGTTGCTAGTTCAAACCTTGGGAATATCTAATTGATTTGGAAAAAAAAACATATCAATATTACATTGCAGTTTGCGCTGCAACAACATATCTATACAAATTTTACCTTCTCCCCATTTGTTTACTCAATTGACATATCACCAAAATACATTCGTACCTACATTGCAATCGAATTATTCGAATAATAGGTGACTTTGAGACCATCGACACCTATTCGCGACATGATAGATTAGAAGTGATGTCTCATGAATTACCTAAAATTATGGTCACCAAAAAATAGAAAGAGATGGAGGGCTCCGTGCCGACTATCTCTATCGGCTCGTTTTTTTGGTGCAGTGCGCATTCCTGTTGTATTATTACTTCCATGTTCATTTGCATTTCAAGAAAAACGTCATTTAGAAAGCAAATTTCCCTAGCGATAGGAACAGTCATTTTCATCCTTCTAGGTGATTTTACTTTCAGAGTTTGAGGGATGAAACATCGTTTTTCGTCCCAAATATTCGCGATAAGTAAATTACTCGCAGGTTTCAGGTTTTCAGGCACACGCCACGGTCGACTGAAAGTTTCATCTGACAAAAAGCTTCATTCGCTAAAAATATCTTCGGGAATTTACACGTGAAAATTGTGGAATTTTTCCCGAGATACATCGGGTGGACTGTACACAGATTGTAGAGGTACAGTCAGCAAAATAGATGTGTATAACCACCCCTGGAAGATCTATAACGTGCTTGAATCAATTATATTACGTACTAACTGTTCCCGCGCGCTTCGCTTCGCCTTAAAAAGTTTTCCTGTGGGAATTCCGGGATAAAAAGTAGCCTATGTTCTTTCCCAGGGTCTAGACTGTATGTATACCAAATTTCATTCAAATCCGTTCAGTAGTTTTAGCGTGAAAGAGTAACAGTCAGACAGACAGACAGACAGACAGACAGACAGACAGACAGACACAGTTACTTTCATATTTATAATATTAGTTAGGATTAGGATTAGGATAATATTTGTAAGTGTAGTAAGGTATTAAAATTTAAGTGTTTGCACTGCAGTGGCATAAGTCATAACATTTTCTCTTTGGCTGACCCTACATACTATCGGAGAAATCCGGGCTTTTCGTCTAGCTTTTTCAAAAAGCTTACTAACAAATGACAGTAGTTCCAAATGAATCGTTATTATAATCGTCACACAAAAGTAAACTGCTCACTTTTAACCATCCTAACTATCCTAACTAATATTATAAATGCGAAATTAACTGTGTCTGTCTGTCTGTCTGTCTGTTACTCTTTCACGCCAAAACTACTGAACGGATTTGAATGAATTGGTATACATACGGTCTAGACCCTGGGAAAGAACATAGGCTACTTTTTATCACGGAATTCCCCCGGGAAAACTTTTTAAGGCGAAGCGAAGCGCGCGGGAACAGCTAGTGATTATATAAATCCATTACTTGAATTCTTTAGTATAATAAATGATGTTATTTCAACCTACCTAAGCAACTTCAGACGGCATAAAATGTCTTAACCTTTACTCAAGTGAAGATAATAATAAAATAAACTTCAAAAGGTTTAGATAACCTATATTATAAGAGAAAGAAAGGCGTAATAGGATTTAGGGATGACAGTCGAATCTTTTAGTGTTTTTTTATACCCTTTGTGACGACGCCTTTATTATTTTTAACCGTTCGGGTGGATGAGTTCTGAGGGGAGACCGTGAACAGGGAAAACTAAGCGTGGGACGCCCTCGCATTCGTCACATTTTCAATTTCAAAAGTGTAGTGGTAAGGTATAGTAAGCCTAAAGAGAAAAGAAACTCGGGGGGTCATTCTAAATAACTTTTACTTTTTGTCATAGTAGGTATATTGGAATCGTTTTTGCAACACCCTTTAATAGTTAACATCAACGAGGAAATCAGTGCAGTAAATGCAATTCTGCCTAAGTAGTACAAAATCTAGGATATTAATGAAAGAGCTTTCATAATAAAACGTTTTACTCAGATTTCTTTTCAACATTCTGTTTGAATATGTTACCCCTAATCAAAATATGTCAAGTGACAAGTAGTGTAAGGAAAGGAAAACGTTTTCAAATGTATACGTATATAGGTACTTATTTGTTTATTCTTCTCTTCTTAAATAAAATTTTAAGAGTTTTGCTCTTGTCAGCCTTTTTGGAAATTTACATAGCTTTTTGTTATTTCATGAAATATTTACACACACACACACACATTCAACATTAACCTTGTTGCAATGACTTACGGTTATACTTGCAACCCTGAACAAAATCTGCTCTTCTGTCCCAGCCAATCGGTATGACCGTACCCTTGGTGTTGGTGCGTTTGTTCACCAACGCCGTCACATTCACGTCACGAGAACGAGATTATTTAATACCGAGTTAAGTATGACTTGACGGCGACGTGACGGATGTACGGTGGACACGTGGCTAAGTAAATGTATGTATAGTGCTACAAACGTATCTGTTCCGGCGAGAGCTCACGTAAATGTTTAATATTTCTTAATCCTATAAGATTTTAAGCTTGTTCGTATTGTTAATTCGCTCTTGCGGTGTTAATAAACCTGTAGCGACACATGTTATAGTCACGTTTTGCAATGTCAGCTTTCTAGTAACTTCCAGTAGCGAACAATGCGCAGACGCTAGTCGTCTCGCGCCCGTCACTTAGACAACATACTTGTAAAATGTAATTGGTAAAATCAGTAAATAGTTTGGCCTCAAGAAATCCTGCATTCGTCATTTACCACAACCCCGTAGTCACCCATTTTTAACCCTAAATTGGTGACCCCGACAATCTGAACACGCAACCTTCGGAAGAAACGATGGAGTCAGCACGGCGATGACGCGGCGCAGCATGGAACGGCGTGGACGAGACGGCTCCCCCAGCAAGGCCATGGGGTAACAACGACAACATCAGGAACATCATCTACTGGAAGTGCATCGCCCCTTCACAAATTTGGGTTACTATACAACGACGAAGAAATTTGCGTATCGAAGCATCTCAAGTCAGCACCTGGACGAGCGGAACACATAGAAGGTACGATTGCGCGTTCACGACGGCAGGTCAACGGGCGGTAATCGGCGCTTCTGAAGTTAGCGAGTTTGGGCGGTTTCCTCGCTGCGAGGCTGCCGAGCTGGAGCATAGTGGACTGGTCACCCACGCGGAGGCTCACTCGAGGGTCCTCGTGGAAGTTCCTGCCAGGATGGATGAGAAGTGCTAAGAAAGAAGCTATTTTTAGATCGGAAATTCCCACATGGTTCAATCACACACGAGGTCGGATTCGTAGAACCGAGGTAGCCGCGTTCATCTTGCACGGTCAGCGGAATGTGATAAGCGCGTCGCGAGTGAACATAGTGCTACGTAGTTTTACCAAGTGGTTTATTGTGTGATTTATAAGTTTGATTTGTTAATTTTGTATCAGTATTGAAATGTAATTTTGTGATTTCTGTTTTGTTTGATATTGTATGTTTCAAGTTTAAAGCTCCGTAAGAGAGGCTTTTGTAACATAGGTATTACGTATTGTACTTGAAAATTTTTGAGGAAAAATTTGAAAAACGGGGGAAGTGATGTAGCGACACATGTTATAGTCACGTTTTGCAATGTCAGCTTTCTAGTAACTTCCAGTAGCGAACAATGCGCAGACGCTAGTCGTCTCGCGCCCGTCACTTAGACAACATACTTGTAAAATGTAATTGGTAAAATCAGTAAATAGTTTGGCCTCAAGAAATCCTGCATTCGTCATTTACCACAACCCCGTAGTCACCCATTTTTAACCCTAAAAACCCATCTAATCTTTTATAATATACAGTTCATTAATAAGTAATGAGATATGGATCAATTTAGTTCGCTCTCACCGGAACAGATAAGTTTGTCGCACTATACCGCTACTTTAGATCTAGTAAGACCTTCTTTCAATGTATATTTTAAAACTGTAATAATATGTATGCTGTTGGGGGTTCCGCTCATCTCGCATAATCTTTATTGACCAAAACTCATTTCGCATAACTCGTATGGTCTAAACTTTTTTGGCCGAACCATCACTTTGCCAAGACTTATGTGGCATACGGCTCGTTTCGTCTAAAACTCTTTAGGCACAATCTTTAAACACCTAAGTTTCGTTTGCTCAAATTTATGTTCGTCTATACCTATGTATAATCTTGTTTCTCCTATTGTTATCTTAATAAATAATATATTAAGTTTGTAGTAAATGTACAAATTGTGGTATTTTTCTCCTACATCCCGAAAATCACGATATTGTATGATCAAAAAATCGAAAGTTAACGACCAATATAATTATTACAAACCCCATGAGATCGAAACCTAAAAATAGGTGCGACGACGAGCAAAGCGAGGAGGAGCGTGTTAGGTGCACATGTTCATCAAAACCAAAGCGGAGCGCAGCGAAGCGGAGCGGAGCGTTTTCCAAACAGCGGAAACAATACAAGGCACCAGTTTGCGCTATGTAGGGAGACGCTCCGTCAAAGTTAAAGCCAAACGAATATAATTACTTTGTATAAACCTATGCCATAGCATTATTAGGCTATTTAAGATTTGGCCATACCATTATTAGGCTAAACAATGTTATGCGAAATAACTTTTTACTAAACGAGATTTATGCCATACGATTTTCGGCGTAACGAGACTTTGACCAAACGTTACTATGCAATACGAGATTAGGCAAATAAATCTTATGCCAAAAAAGGTAGAACCTGCTGTTGGTGTATCTTTACCACATTCAACGCCATCAAAAATTTTGTGAATTTCCATTGGGGCCATGGCGGACAGTGCTGGGCGACAACAAGCTTTTCCATTCGGGCCGTGTCGGTCAACGGTGACCGCGAGTCAGAGTCTTTTTTGACTTGCTCCCAGGGGCCGACGGACAGTAATTCTTAGGTAATTGAAATGAAGGTTGACCCGCGTGGCTCTCTAGTATGTCCTATACCACTTGTTTTTTTTTAAATGTTAAAGATAAAATTTTTAAAATCAAATATCTAGGGTCATGACGCCCATCATGTTTTTTTTTTTTTATTAGAAAGGGAACTATGCGGATAAAATGACGTGGTGGGTCGTTAGTAATTGATATAATTATGTATATAACTTAACGGATCTTTTGAAAAACTGACGGTCTTTTAAGTTTGGGGCATAGTTAGCTACTAGTGGGGGGTGGGTGACACACTGTGGCCGGGGCTGACCCGCGCGGCTCTGTGTAACGAATTTCCGGTTTTCCATCCTTGGAGGCCGCGTCGGTCATTGCTGGGTGATACGTGATACCCCATAATTCAGTAAATAATCAATATAAATACACCGCTGCTTAATAGAAGACTATTAAAATCGGTTTATCTATTTAAATAACTCAAAAAAAAAGTTGCGAAATTAAGACATTTTACAGATTTGAATTGGCCCGATTGAAATATACCACTGTTGCCCAGCAGTGACCGACATGGCGTGGAACGTGTTAATAAAAAAATACTTTGGCGACGTCATCTTGTTCTCGTGACGTGACGTTGACGGCGGTGGACAAACGACCTTATAGTGCCACAATCTTATCTGTTCCGGTGGCGACTTCGCTGTGATCGAATCCAGTGATGCCATCGATTAAATTTTGCCTATTTCTGGTTTAAACGACAATGCGTTTCTGCTATTACCTATTGTTATAATTAGATACATTCATAAGTATAGATAAATCAAAATATAGGGTCGATAGTAAATGAAAGAGGATATAACATATCAAACGACATTTGTTGTATGGAAAATTTGTCCACAGCGAACAGAAATAAAATTAGTTCTGATTATGTTCTGATATAGGAGATTAAATCTAGATTACAATGGTATAGGTAATATATGTGGGTCGTGGGAATAACGAGATACGACTTAAAAAAACTATTAATTATTATTTTTGAACACTTTATTTAACATTTTTAAAGTAAATAGAAACAAGAGCATACAATTAAAAGAAATTCAGACAGTGTGCAAAGGTTAATTCATCATCATCATCATCACGACCCATCACGTCCCCACTGCTGAGGCACGGGTCTCCTTCCAAAGGCTAATTGCCAAAAAGCAATTTCTTTCAGCCAACTCTTGATAGGTTGGGAAAACAATGATATGTCATAAATCATCATTATTTCGTCTAAAATCGCTGCAGGTGCGAGAAATTCTTCTTGGTATACTGCATAAGATTTAAAGTATCATGTCATGTCCTCACACCTGTAATCAAAGAAAAATAAAGATTATATACTTTTCATCACGAGTATCACGACTATTCACGACCCATCCCGTCCCCACTGCTGGGGCACGGGCCTCTCCGCTCTCGGGAAAATATTTAATAAAATTACATGGAGTATATGGGTAAAATTATTCGTCATATTTGGCAACACTAACCTGTAGTTGCTGCAACTCGTTCTTCCAATTTTTCAAACGGAATTAAAGGCGCCTGAATATGTTATTCTTCCTGCATAAAAGCCAATATATATAGTACTACTTTTCTTGCATCACATTACAGCGCTTTTGGCATTATTTCACCCAGAAAATCACAAAACAAATTAAATAACGTAGCGTCAGCCTCTTCGCAGAAATTGACAACTCAAATAACGTACAGAGTATGAAATGGCGTTTGACAATGACGTCTCGTTAGTTGCACATTTTGACCACCGGAACAGATAAGATTGTGGCACTATACCCTCCGCGCAGTAGGGTAGAAAGGGCAAATATTACCCAGGGTATTCGGGATCAATTAGGGAAACGAATTAATCAATTATTTCGCTCGTGTACCCAATGAGAATTTCAATTTAAACATATATTACAATTATTACAATGTCAAGAAAACGACCCCAATTATAATTAAGGACCCACTTGATTTTAAGATGATGTTTAATGAGCTGAGTTGGGACCTTTTAATAAATTTTACACAATGTATTTTATTTAATTTAATTAGACCTGTAAATATTTCTTCTATGAAATGCTTCCTATTATGTTTTCATTTGAATATAATTTATGTTGAATTCTATATTTAATCTTTTCAGGTACCCTATCCGGTATTTTAGCAGCAGTTATTATAGAAATGGTACGTCAGTACAGCCGAAAGGAGGTAATATGAAAAAATAAGTTTACATTATATTGGAGAAAAAGATGGCGCTGTCTGAGTAAACGAGACTAAAATAGAGGTACCTACTATTTAAAATAGTGAGTTCTTATTCTGAGTTTCATGCTTCAATCTCTTTGGTCTCTATGTGCAATATTTGACAGTGCTGTACACTTTGTTAGTCACGACATCTATCGGCTTACCCAAAAACTTAACTGACAACTGTCAAGGAAAACGGGTCATTCTCGTTCGTTCGTACGCGAACGCACCTGTATAGCTGAACACAAAAGAGTAGAGATTAATGTTTTTGGAACTAAACAGATTTAAACCTGGCAATAAAAAAAAACTTGTGATTTGTGGTCTGTTTCTATGGTTTGAATGTCAAACTCGCCCTGTTCCTGTATAAACAAATCGAATTTTGCTTAATTTTGGAGTTTTGTGGATTGTTGAGTTTGTTCACGAGGTGAAAATGAATAAAATCATTCGCAGCGAAGCTAGACAGATGATTTACAGCGTTTACCTACGATGTTTGGCGGAGAATGAGACTGGAGAAGTATTAGTCAATATACACGATGTTTATGAAAGAGCAGCGTTTTATACTGGTGAGTAGGTACTTAATTTCTAACCATTAACATACATTGCTTATATTTCTTGTAAAAAAGTACTATTTTGATGTAATAGAATGCCTTTCAATGTGTATTTGTTATTCTTATAGAGTTTAGAAAATACTAGTGTCAAACGTTACATGACATCAGGGTCTGGATGCTAATGTTGTTAAAACATCAGGTCTAGATACTTTTTTACTAACCCCCGACTCAAAAAGGGTATCGATAAGTTTTACAGCTTTAGGTGTCTATGTGTGTCGGTCTCTCCGTGTTACGAGTCCTATTGTAAAAATATGTACCTATGTGTAAGAATATGTAAGAGTCGGTATAAATTCCCCAGACATAATAATTTGCAAGTCACTGCTTTTCTGACCAATTAAATAATTTGTTGCAGGAAAATCGGTAAACACAGTTTTAGAAGAATTGCCGGGGCACATTTGAACTTTTTCCTGAGCAAGAAAAAACTGTAATAAAATATCGATGTGTGATACTATCACTTTTCTCCTATAGTAATTACATAATGGGATAACCAACACGTGTTTCAGTGCAATAAAACATTATGAAATACACAATGAAATAAAAGTTACAGTTGATTTGATTTAATGAAATTCATTCAAGACTGCCCCCCTCTCCCCTACTAATTTCTTCTCTTAACATAAACCTTCCCAAAAAAAGGCATTTTATAATTAGTAAATATTTGAAATATTTCTCGTTTTGATTTTTTCTGCTAAAGTATCGTGATACTTTTGTCCGTTTTCTATACTATAATAGTGTGGCCACTTTCTTAGATTGCCACGCCCTCAATTATTCTCTACTCTTTTATGTTCAGCTATAACATAATCACGAAATGACAAACTATAACCGCAACGTTAAGGATGATTCACACACTGTTTAGTGCGAGTGCGAGCAGCCTGCGAGTAGAAGTACATTGCTGAGTATGTATGGCACATTCAAAAGTTTTGCAAATTACTATTATACAGTGTGTTGCAAAAAGGGTATACTAAGACGAAACCAACATGTGCAGCATGGTATATCTAAGCCTGAAACTGAAATCAGAATTTGAAAATTCGCGAAAGACTTTTTACTATGGATTTTTTTTTTCGCGAATTTCCAAATTCTTATTTCAGTTTCGGGCTTAGATATACCATGCTGCACATGTAGTTTTCGGCTTAGTATACCAATTTTGCAACACCCTGTATACTACTAGCTGTTCCCGCGAGCTTCGCTTCGCCTTAAAAAGTTTTCCCGTGGGAATTCCGGGATAAAAAGTAGCCCATATTCTTTCTTACGGTCTAGACCATATGTATACCAAATTTCATTCATATCCGTTCAGTAGTTTTGTCGTGACAGAGTAACAGACAGACTGACAGACAAACAGGCACAGTTACAATATTAGTTAGGATTAGGATAAGCCCAGCCATGTACTCGTACGTCTACTAAACACTCGCACTAAACAGTATGTAAATCGGCCTTTACGCGTGGCGTCTTCCTCTCCCTTCCTCTGTCTCTAGCTCTCACTAGTAAGAGTAACCCTGCCTTTATGTGATTCTACACGGGTACAACACTAGTGTTGCGAAAGTATCGATAGATTGAAATGATTATATCGATAGTGGGATTAGAGTGGGTTTTATTATGCTTCGAAATAAAAAGTTACCGCTGGCTTAGCGTTCATGCTATTAAAAATTACAAGAACGCCACCCCGACGGAAAATGGGAGGTGTTATAAGTTTACCGTATCTGTGTATCTGTGTGTGTGTGTATCTGTTAGTGTATTCTCTCAAAACGCTGACCCGATTTAGGTTTGTTTTTTTAAGAACATAGGTAATTTTACTCCGTGTGTTCTTAGCTATGTTTAATGAAAGTCGGTTAAGCCTTTCAAGAGTTATATGACTTTCAGTGTTCAATGTGGGGGGTTGTTGGATTGGATATTACACTTTCAAGCAAGGAAAAAGTTCTACTCACAAAATGCCGACATCAAAAGGCCCCAATTTTTTAAAACCTTTAATTTAAATTTAAATTTAAATTCCTCGTAGGCCCGTCACACCACTCTATCCTCCCTTAAGGAAGACAGTTCTTGGGGCCAACTCGGCAATTCCACGCATATGCAAGCTACTTAATCATCATAGTGGATCTATAGATATTTTCGCAACCACAATATGTAATATACGAAACAGTATTTTAATTAAACTTTTTATATATACCAACTTACTTCATTTGTTAATAATTTAAGTGGTAGTCACTAAGCACCTTTATTATTAGGCATGCTGTGTTTATTCTTAATTAGGTAGTGTATTTAGCCCTATTATTTAAACTATGTGTGAATGTACCTGATACACTATATGTGAATAAACCTTAATAAATAAATAAAATAAATAAAAATAAATTCTGAATACCTTTTAGCGATGCAGCTGGTTATTGAGGTGTAGATTGTAGAATAATATAAAACATGGTCTTTTGGTGTGGCTTTATTTACAATGAATAAAAAGGGTGTAAAAGTATCTAGCAAAGTCACAATGACCTAAAACTATAAACAATAAAAGGTTCCAAATTCAAACTATATAGGTACATGGGGCCTCATAATAAGGCGTTGTGGCGTCGTCAACAATACCTTTGTACTTAATATTGCAGACGGCACGGCTAGTCTTTTCCACCTTGGAGTAATTTGGTGCTATTGTCACTGGAATATTTCAGTGCTTATGAGTGTATTCTTTTCTATCGATATATCGATAGTTTGCAACAGACAGCACTAGTCTACTGCTTGGTAGACACGCTAATTAGAAGGCAGATGCCGCGGCTAATTGTGTGTTGTGTGTGTGTCTGTGTGTCAGTCTGTAATATCGTCACCTTGTACTGTGTAACCGTATCTAGCAGACGTGTGAAGCCTACCCTTTGACAGCCTCAATGCCATATTATTTGTCACGTGTCTTGTATGTGAGGAGCTTTCAAAGTAACCTTAATTTAATCAAAACGACGAGTTTAGTCACAAACAAGTTTTTAAATAAAACATGAGAGGTAATGAAATACTTATTACTAAAAACTGTTACCTAAGCAATAAAACCATTTATTTTGTAGTTTATTTGTTTGATAATATTTTGATTAAAAAGACACACTAACTGCCAGTCTCTATAACTCTATCTACCGTTGCGTGTTAGGTAGTTACTTTCATACGATTTTGACAGGTTCTAACTTTTAATGTCCAAAATAGTATGAACGTAACTACCGGTCATTGTATATAGATAGAGTTATAGAAACTGGCAGTAAGATTGCTAACTTTTTATGACAAGTATAAATGCAGTTTACCTAGAAGACAATCTTTACCGTATTTACTCCATCCTCTCTTCTTATATAATGTGCTACAAGAGTAGATACTTCTCAAATTGCCTTTTATCCCTGTCATATATTGTAGAGAGGCTTTTTAATACTTTATTACCTACCTTTAAAGAGGAATATGCATTAGCGGAAATGGCTCTGTGATCTACGTTGAAAGTATCTAGTCAACGAGATAAACACTCCTAGTATTGAACTAGACAATCTCTTGCAGGGTAGGCAGCGGTACATTTATGCTTTGGTGCATTTAAAAGATAAAAGATAAAAAGATAAAAATTCATTTATTGTAAACATGGGTAAATAAAATGGTGTTACAAAAATATTAGTTCTCCATGCTTTGCACTATACAGTACGTACAACTTTGGGGATTACCTACACTATAGAATTCATGCAAATTTATATAAATTAAGTTCAAACTGAGATAACACAATAATAGCAATATAATAATTAAATAGTCATACAATAATCGTCATTCATTTAGTTATATAATAAGTTATAAAATGTCATTTAGGTAGTCATTAATTGTATAATAACATTTTTTTGGAGAATACAATTCAGTTCATTTTTAAATTTAATAATGTCAAGACATCTTATATTGTAAGGCAGTTTGTTGTACAGCTTAGGGCCCATACACACAATACTCTTAGTTAAGAGCGTAGTGTTGTAGCGCTCAGTGAACAGCCTGTCTCTGTTGCGACCTAGTCTTAAAGTGACATCGGTCATTGTTTTAAATAAATTTGGATTTGTTTTTACAAATAGTAGTATCTCATAAATGTACAAGCAAGGAAATGTTAATATACTGTTTTTGATAAAGTATGGTCGACATGAATCAGTGCTTCTTAAATTAAACATTGCTCGAATGCACTGTTTTTGAGCTTTGAATACCTTATCTTTATCTGTGGAGTTGCCCCAGAATATAACTCCATATCGTAGTATCGAAGCTGCATTACCATGATAAGCAGTTAGGAGTGTTTTTAGATTTGTAGTACGTGAAAGTTTGTGAAGGGCGTACGCAGCTTTACTCATTCTCTTACATACATGGTCTACATGGAATTTCCAGGACAGATTGCTGTCAATCAATAGTCCAAGAAAGCGAGTGACATTAGTGGTTTCAACCACCTTTCCGTCATGGCTTACATTTATGTGATCTGGTAGTTTTCTCTGGTAAAAATGCATAAGCTTAGTTTTCTCCAGGTTTATTAAAAGATTGTTACCTATAAGCCAGTTTATAACTGTGCCAAGTGAGTCATTTACTTCAATTTCATAAGATTGAGGATCATTGCATTCTATGAGAAGTGTGCTATCATCTGCGAATAGCACCATTGGAAATTTTGTGTGAAGGGGTAGGTCATTAATATATAAAATGAACAATAGAGGCCCTAAGACACTACCTTGGGGTACACCACGACTGTTTATCCTCTGTAGAGACCTATAGGTAGTTTCACATTTAGTGTCCAAACTTATTTTGGTTATTTCTACCAATTGGAATCTTTCGCTTAAATAGGATTCAATAAGCTTATGTATATTGCCACGAATTCCATAAGAGTGTAGTTTCCTAAGTAAGAATTTATGGTCGACTAAGTCAAACGCCTTAGTCATGTCCATAAACATTGCACAGCAGGGTTTTCTGTTGTCAATGTTAATCAGTGTTTGATGAAGAAAATTAAATATGGCCATGTTTATTGTTGTGTTTCTCCGGAATCCGTATTGTTCATTTACAAGGATATTAAATTTGACAAGATACTGGTAAATAGAATTATTAATATATTTTTCGAGAATTTTTGAGAAAATGGATAACAGGGCAATAGGAAGATAATATTGAATACATTCTTTGTTATTTTTTTTGTGAATGGGGATAATGACAGTCGTTTTGAGTCTCTTTGGAAATACACCCAATGTCATACATAGGTTCATTATATAGCTTAGTGGGAATGATATTGATTCAGCTACGGTTTTTATGACCTTAGTCGTAACTTCATCATGACCTACACTATTAGTGTTCTTTAGCTCTTTTATTATCTTTAAAATGTCAGTGGGGATGGATGGTGGCATGAAAAAAGTATGATTTACATTGTCTAGTAGGTTAGGTTTAATGTCATTAGAGGGTAATTTAGGTTCGTCAATAAAATAGTTATTAAAAGCATTAGCAATGTCAGTTGGGTCAGTGATTATATGAGAATTAATGTCAATTTTTGAGATAGGCTCTTTTATGTTATTAAATTTTGAATTTTTTATTATTTGCTACATAGCTTTGGACTTAGAATCAGCAGTTTCAATGAGATAGCCGTTTTGGGCTCGCTGTGTCAACTGAATTACTTTTTTAAATCTATTTGAATATATCCTAAGTTTATTTTTATTCTCAGTTGTTTTATTATATTGATATATCCTAAGCAATTCTCTTTTCCTTTTACTGCATTTTTTTATACCCTTACTTATCCACTTAGGTGTTTTCCTGAGAGAAACTTTTATTTTTTTCAAAGGGAAACACAGTTTATATAGAAGAGTGAATAGCTCTATAAAGCTAGTGTAGGCAGCGTTTGGATCGTCGCAGTCATAGACCTCAGAAAATTAAATGCTTTCAACGTAAGATTTGAATTTTATTAGATTTTCATCACTATAGTCAAGACGTTGAATGAACCAGGATTTTAATGTGAATGACTTTTTGACTGGAAATTTAAGAAGTTGAGCAGTATGATCAGATAGACCAAAGTTAAGTACTTCACTATTACAGCCATTGGCATTGTGAGCAAAATTATCGAGGCACGTTTTACTGATGAGTCTTGTTGGTTCTCTTATTTCTAGTTTCAAATTAAATCTTAATAGTAAATTTTCAAAATATTTAGATTGATTATCATTATTTAATATGTCTTTGTTAAAATCGCCGCACATTATGATTTTTTTATTGGACCTAGTCAGTTTTAACAGTAAAATTTCTAGTTTTTCGTAAAATTCAGTCAATTTCGCTATATTTTTTGTGGGTGTTCTGTACAAGCATATGATAATGATTTTGTGTTGTAACAGTTCAATTGCACAACACTCAAATATGCCTTGAACAGAACTACAGTTAACTTCAGTAAGGAATAATTTGTTAGATTTATGTTAAACTAGCTGCTCCCGCGAGCTTCGCTTGGCCTTAAAAAGTTTTCCCGTGGGAATTCCGGGATAAAAAGTAGCCTATGTTCTTTCTCAGGGTCAAGACCATATGTATACCAATTTCATTCAAATCCGTTCAGTAGTTTTGGCGTGAAAGAGTAACAGACAGACAGACAGACACAGTTACTTTCGCATTTATAATATTAGTTAGGATTAGGATGAGCAATGTAGCCTTTCGGAATCGCTCAAAACCTCCTTTGTATGCAAATTAAAAAAGAAAATCCGTTTGTCCGATACGTTCGATACTGATAGGTAAACGCTTGCCTTTAAACAACACTCCTCTTTTTAGATTGAGTGGAAAACGTAACTTTGAACACAAACAAAACTTTATCTCAACCGGAAAACAGCGGCAATTTCAAATAACCTTAAAGTTAAATTGAAACATGATAAGTCCAATAGGCAATGTTTATCTACACGATAAAGTATTATAAAGGACTTTGTGATTAAAAATATGTTATTTTTAGGACAAGATTTAACTTTTGGTCAGACCCAAATATTCGGGATAGGGCTAGAGCTTAGCATGAGTATTATAGGTAGGTAGGTATATAAATATAAATAAATAAATAATTATTTAACTTCGTAATGGAAGAACTGTGAAATGGTGGTATTGCATGACTATCGACAAATAAATTGTAAAGTTTTACATCAAATTAATTACGAATTTGAAATCTGATTCGCTATTTCTTTTGGTTCGAGCGTAGAAGTATCATGATCATTATGTACCTAGTTTATAAATATCTTCAGCTTTCACACTCTACCCATAGTATCCATACTTTACTCTACTTACTCTCATCTTTACTTTATTTTTCCTATGTAAGCTATGTTTTTTTTTTTTTTTTTTATTTATCATAACAAATCTTAGTTTTCTAATACATTGTACTAGCATATTTTAACCACTAAGGTTAGTATTAATGCTACACAGTCGTTAACAATTTAGAAAAATACACAGAGAGGTTAATGCGTTATAGGTACTAGTATTACTACATATAGGTACAAACGTAATAAGAATACTTTTAGGTATAGGTATGACTTTTGGTAAATACTCGTAGATACATAAGTAAGTATTACAATTTTATTTATTCTAGTTTTATTCTTAATTTAAAAAAAAAAAAAAACCAATACGAGTATCTATGTAGGTATAATATACCTAGTAGGCATACTCGTATGAATACGGGAAAGGCACCGCTAAGCATGCATGTTCTCAATGAAGTATGATTTTAGTTTAGTTTTATAGTTCATAGGCGTGATCTTGTTTATCAACTCGATTGGCAATTTATTTATCAGTCGGGGCACAATGTACTCAGCGGTCCGCTCGCCGTACGTATTTTTTGCGCGTATGTAAGTGGTTGTCTGTAAGATATAAATTTTTAGTAATAAGGCTGTACTATTAATTTCTCTGTTAATCAATCTGTTTGTGAAACTGTGTACAATAAATAATATTTTATCTTTATCTTTAAAAGTTTATCAGTAGATGAGTTAAATTTGTAATGTAACTGTTAAGCCGCCCACCCTGTAAAACCACTATAATATCGGCTAGTAACATACCTACATTACTTTATGGAGGAAATAAAATGTATTGCATCCTTTTGAACTCATTTCCCTGTGGGCTGTGCCATGCATTTACCGAGTGAAAATTTTGCTCAAATATAAAAGTTCTAAAAAGAGTTAAATATTTGAAAGATACGAGTTTTGTTTAGCATATTTTTAACCTTAACTATTTTAAGTTTAATTTTAACTATTTCAAGCATATTTTTAACCTAAACTATTTTAAGTTTAGGTTAAAAATATGCTAAACAAAACTTGATGAAGATGAATGATAAAAGTTTAACAGTGTTGTGTGTGTTTGCTTGAGACTTTGTAAAATATAAAACCTATATACGTAGCTTTTAAATGATAGTACAGGTTGGTCACTATCTGGGTTTACAAAAAACTATGATCATCATCATTTAGCCTATAGCAATCCACTGCTGGACGTAGGCCTCTCCCAAAGCACGCCACTGGATGCGATATTTAGCTTTCCGCATCCAATCATAACCAGCAACCTTCCGCAAGTCGTCACCCCATCCAAAACACTATACCTACCTATTAACAGGCAGAGTTTCTTTTGAGTTCTCCATCCACTCCATCTTGTTCCTATATTGTAAATCTAACTTCGTCAGCTGCTGACAACACATAGGTAAACTCGTAAATAGTCAAGATAGAAGAGAAGAAATTGGGAAAACAAATTTTAATAAGGTATATGGCAATTTTCGTCGTTTAGCAAACACTTTATGAATATTATTACGATATACTAGACAGTGTGAGGTGTTGCCAGGCTACCGTTTTAGGGTGAATATATTTATTGTTTAATCAGTGGTGTTGTGTTTCCTGTTAGTGGGGGAAAATTGTGATATGAAATTGAATGTAAATATCAAAGTTATTGTAGCTCCAACTTGAAGAGCTAGTAAGGAAACAGGTAATTATTATTTTCATAACCTAACCAATTATAACCAACATTAAAAACCCCCAAGATTCAACATTAAAAGTCGCATAACTTTTGAACAGCTGAAACGATTTTCATGAAATATTGCCAAGAACACTCGGGATAACATTACCTACGACCATAAAATAACAAAATGAAAATCGGTTCAGCCGCTTGGGAGCTTCGCTACCACAGGCAAATATACATTTACAGATCCACAAGCACGTTAAACTTATAACACCTCTGTATTTCTGGTAGTGGACCAGCCACACAGGATATTCTTAAATAAATTACTTTAGTATGTATAAATGTGGAAGAAGCGAAAGAGGTGTGTCAGAATCGTGCCCAGTGGAAATCCGTAATCTCTGTCTACCCCTCTAGGAGACAGGCGTGAGCGTGTATGTAAAATTAGTTTAGAAATAAATTCATCTTTTTAGTATATAGAATGCTGATAAATTATGAATGAAGAACCAGCAGTAAACAATGTAAGACTACGTCCGCAGCAACTAGTAATGAATAATTCACAGCCAGTTTCCGAGACTCAATACAAATTTAAGCTAAGCGTCCTAGTCAGAGGCCTTCTGGTGGCTTGAAAACATCTGACAGTCGGGTGGCCCACTTACCCGACAACTCTCCCAGCACAAGCTTGCTTGTGTTCGGGTCCACCAACCCGCACTAGGCCAGCGTGGTGGACTAGGCCTAAACCTTCTTTCATCGGAAGGAGACCCGTGCCCCATCAGTGGGGACGTGATGGGTCGTGATGATGTCGGCATCGTCGGCAACGGATGCATCGCATTCAGTATTTTTTGTATAGAAATTCACACAGCATTGCCAATTCCGTTTCTTCATAATTTATGAAAATCCCTTGGTCCGATATGTACAATACTGTACTGCTACTCTTGACACGCAAGACGGTTATTCATATTGCGGTAATATTGCCTTCGAGTCATTTGGCACTCTGGAACACGATGGTAGCGCCACCTTGCCTACCGTATTTGGTGGTTTTCGGGTGAACTAGTCTAAATTCGGTTACGAACGCAAGTTGGTACTCTTGACCGCCATTTTGACAGTTGTCAATATTGAACAAACTGGATATACGCAATCGCTAAGGCAAGAAGAAAAAAGTAACTTTATTACTTGTATTTGTACTTGTGAATGGCGATTTTGTGTGGTTTTGTGTGGTACTGGTATTTGAGACTAAAGATGCTGTGTTATGGCTTATTTAGCACTACGAATAGCGATTTAGCGCAATGCGCAGCGAAGAGATATCCGGAGGCGCAAAAATCAGCGGCGAATGATGAGATATTTGGACGAAGCAGTGGAAATGGGACAGGCGGAGTTCGTCGATAATTACCGCCTCACAAAAGAACTTTTTGATGAACTATGTGGAGACATAGAGCCCTTCATGAAGGAAGGGTTTAGGCCTAGTCCACCACGCTGGCCTAGTGCGGGTTGGTGGACCCCAACACAAGCAAGCTTGTGCTGAAAGATTTTATTTATTTATTTGAAGACCAACAAATGATACACTTGTTACATACATCAAGGCTACATAAATAAAATACAGTACAGGCCTCTGACTAGGATTAAGGACTGCTGCCGAAGCAGCAACCGGGTCCCACAGCTTAACGTGCCGTCCGAAGCATGGAAGCGTCCAGAAAAGAACCACTTGAAATTGGTCACCCATCCAATGGCTGACCGTGCCAGTTGTTGCTTAACCTCAGTGATCAGTTACGATCACTGAAGCCCGCTCGACTACAGACGCTTCGATAGTGTCAACTTGACACTATTCACGACAGTTTTTGTTATTTTTTCCTTTTCATTCATTCTTTCACAAAGTCGATAAAACAGTTTCAAACAATCATAACCAAATTTTAAGTGAAACCGAATTGTAACCAAATAGACGTCAAGAGTACCAAATCTAAATTGAAATTGGTTCTGACTCGAGCACAATATTAACGCAATATGAATAACCGTCTTGCGTATCAAGAGTAGCAGTACTGATAGGTGGAGGCTTACCTTTAATCTGCTTTTCTTAAGCGTTGGTTAACTATAATCAGCGTTACAGAAACTGGTCGTTGCTGCATAATGCAGAATGCACTTCAACTTTAACCACGAATTTCGCGCTCGCAATTTTGCATAGTTTTTCATAGAATTAACAATGTAACGTTTTTAGTGAAATTATAAAACAACAGAGCGGACTAATTTAAGCACAGGGTGGCTATTTAGGGTGGAATTTAATCAGTGCTCGACTTGATCGTTGTCATGGTACAATAATATTTGGTATAAAAATATTGTGATGTATTTTTGGATAGAATGAGTTCGCTGATGAATGTATGTAAGGAAATGTTAGAGAGAAGTATGAAAGTGAGTGCTATATCTATATGTTAAATTATTATTGTAACGATTTGGGTTTTGTGTACCTGTTATGTTACAAAGTGATAAATAAATATTACAGAGTAAAATGAAAATTCACCTAACATCGGTAGGTTAAGAAGACGACGCATTTATTTAACTATTTGTTGCACATTATCATTATATTGCACAAAATATAGGATATTTAAATATACGAAGGGTGGACTTTGCTAAAAACATTTTCTTCCAGCCAAACTGCAGGAGGTAAACTGATCAATCATTATTTATACAGGGTGAGTCTTTCGTAGGTGCATATATCCGGAAGTATGTTATAGAGCTCTTCATTCTGAACAACTTCTGTTACAATGACCTTGGGATATTCACAAAAAAAAAATCTGCTCCCCATACACAGTGTCACGTAATCAACCAATTTTTGTATGGGGAAGCATCTTTTTTTTTTCGTTATATCCCAAGGTTCTTGACATTAGTCACTATATGCATTAGACATTATAATAAAAGTTGTTCAGAATGAAGAGCTCTGTAACATACTTCCGGATATGCACCTACTAAAGACTCACCCTGTATTGTCAACGTCAATGAGAAGGGGAATGGTCATCGAAATAGATTTTCTGTCCGCAACTCGAATTAATCAATGAAATAGCAATTGTACTGCGGAACAGTTGATTGATAGAGCGGGGCACGGCCTTTAAGGACGATTCACACTTTCGAAGTCGCATTGCCAGTAATTTATGATGTATAAAATTCAGAAGCAACATGTGTATTTATTATGTCAGTAAAAGATGGTTCTGTCTGACTCAGCATAATGCTAAGATCATAGATAATTATTACTAAAAAATATACGAACAAATTGACGGCACTTTGACAAATAGTGACAAGTGTGAATGCTCATATAAACTACTTATAGTGCCACAAACTTATCTGTTCCGGTGAGAGCTCACGTAAATGTCTAATATTTCTTCATTCTTTAAAATGTTAAGTTTTCCCGTAATGGTAATTTACCCTTGCGGTTTTAATAAACCCATCTAATCTATATCAATATATAATTAATAAGTAAGTAATGAGATATGTATCAATTTAGTTCGTTATCACCGGAACAGATAAGTTTGTCGCACTATACATTGGTATCGATACAGATTTAGTAATTATGTTTTATATGACTGTGTTTTCATCGAAATAAAACCATTTACATTATTTCATATAATGGAACTCACTTATACAGGGTGTTGCAAAAAGGGTATACTAAGCCAAAAGGGGGTGACTCGGCGGTCATTCTGAACAACTTTTGATCTACGAGTTTTGGAAATTCACGAAAAAAAAACGTTCTCCATAGTAAAAAGTCACGTGACCAACAATGTTTCATGACAGTTTCACGACACCCGTCACAACCAGGTATCATGACATCTCGGAGATAAAATATTATTTTTTGCACTTCCCTACTTTCTGCTATTAAACCTCCTGCAGGTCGACTGGTAGAGAATGCTCCTGATTACTTTTGTAAATTGTGCAATAAAAGTTTTAATAAATAAATAAGTAAAAATATTATAATGAAAGGCTTCACTGTAGTGTGTGAATCAGTCATTACAAATATACAAGATGGCGTCTAAAATCCATCTGTCGGTGTTGACAATGCTGCCCATTTACTTTATATGATAAAATATAGCATACTAGCTGTTCCCGCGAGCTTCGCTTCGTCTTGAACAGTTTTCTCGTGGGAATTCCGGGATAAAAAGTAGCCTATGTTCTTTCCCAGGGTTTATACCATATGTATACCAAATTTCATTCAAATCCGTTCAGTAGTTTTGGCGTGAAAGAGTAACAGACAGACAGACAGACAGACACAGTTACTTTCGCATTTATAATATTAGTTAGGATTAGGATTAGGATATATGAAGCCATTTGGATGATATCTACACTCAAGTCACGAGCAATGAAAAAGTTCCACTTACAAAATGCCGGCACCAAATTTTATTTAAAATTTGGTCACAATATTTTTCTTACTAACCCCTGAATTCTTAGAGCATTTTGACACTTTAAAATAGGTTTAGGTATTTACGCTGTGAATTTGTGAAAGGTATACGAATTTCAAAGAGTACTGACGTAAAGAGTCGAAACTCGTGTGTTTCAAAATCAATTTTAACATTGTCGTAAATTTACAATCATCATCATCATCATCATCAGCCTATGTCAACCCACTGCAGGGTATAGGCCTCCTCCATGTTATGCCAAGTCCCACGGTCCTGTGCTACACTCATCCAGTTTGGTCCAGTCAGTCCATTTACAATACGGTCTATGAATTTGAGTGTTAGTTTTTCGAATTAGAGATAGAGCCTATGCAATCCGGACTGCCAAGAACAGACCCTTGGCGGATTATCAAGGTGTTTCCGGTTGCTGTTCCGGATTTGTTTTGATTTCTTACTTTTTTTTAACATTTTTCAGAAACAGAAATACCTATAAACCAAACGAATATCCACATGTTTTTGTGCGTTTACGATCTGTCCCATATTTTCACAATTTTCACCAAATATGATGAAGTTTACTGAACGGATGCTCTTCTGGGTAAAAAGCCGATATATTTTGATACAAAATGTCATTTATATCTCTACAGGGACTTCCGTGAAAGAACATTTTCAAAGATAAATAATAATGGTAGGTTTCTTCAGGGAATAAACATTCTTGGGAACTTTGGAATACTCACAAAAACACGTTATCTTTCAGTGTCATCTTTTTGTACTATTGTAGATACAAGGAAAATACACAAAAATAAAATATGTACAACGAAGTTATGTTGTCGAGCTACAGGGTGTTAGGAAAATAATATTTTTTTGGGGTTTTTTTAATTACTTTTTTTGATTCTGGTATACTTTTTAATGATAAATAAACAATGAGATGGCATTCTGAACTAGTTATCAAAGAAGAAAAAAACTTACATGGAAACTTTGTTGGTCACGTGCATTTTTAATAAGAGAATCATTTTTTTTTACATTGTGAATTTGTAAACCTTATAAAACAAAAGTTTTTCAGGACGATCACCGGCACCAGACGTCATCACAGGACGACCCTTAGTCAGCGTCTTTCAGCTTACTATATCACTTTTGCAACAACCTGTATATTCGTCGTCGCTTTGAGAACACTCTGTATAATAAAAGTAGCCAACTTACAAAGTTTCTTCAACTTATCTTCATTTACCGGTTTTTTCTTCACTGAAAGCACCTATACAGGGTGGATTTTTATGAGTGGCGTTTTTGTATATCATACCTACTACTATAAGTAGTATAAGTACTCTCACGAGTAATGAAAAAGTTCCAATGTCATTTTGACATTCGAAGCACGAAATGACCTACTCCTAAAAGGAAAAATATAAAAATACTAGCTGTTCCCGCGCGCTTCGCTTCGCCTTAAAAAGGTTTTCCCGTGGGAATTCCGGGATAAAAAGTAGCCTATGTTCTTTCTCAGGGTCTAGACTATATGTATACCAAATTTCATTCAAATCCGTTCAGTAGTTTTGGCGTGAAAGAGTAACAGACAGACAGACAGACAGACAGACAGACACAGTTACTTTCGCATTTATAATATTAAGTTAGGATTAAACTACATTTAACGCATTCAGATATTACCAACTATAAAAGGAAAAATATTGTCTTCAAATTTTAAATTAAATGTTTTAAAAAAATGGGTCGTTTTATGTCAGTATTTTGTCATTGGAATTTTTTCATTGCTTTTATCGCGATTGTTTTTATTCTTATTCTTCTATTTATATATTTGGTTGACTGTACCTTCCGTACTTAAACCGTACGTACTGAGTGATGGCAGCGCAAATGAGCCAACTTTTCACGGCTATGTTTTTTTAAGAACAATGCCCAGAATCATAAATTTTAGGGGCCCTTAGGTGCAGTTTCGTTTAAGAAATTGCATCACTTGTATGATTCATACAATAATGATATCATAAACTTCCAGAAAACAGAAAAAGCGTATAACTACCTAATTAATAAAAAAAAAATACGAATTTAAAATCAACTTTTTCAGATATTAATATTCTGAAATTATTTAACTTGGAGAAAGTGTACCTTTTGAGTTACAAAACAGATTTTTACAAAAAAAGTGCAAATAGATATAATATAATGTAGGTACTTTAAAATGGCTCCACAAATAAAAGGCAGACTTTGTGAAATGGGCTTTTACCATGACGTTTTTGATCATTTATATTTTTTTTCTTCCTTTTATTAAGCGAAGAGTTATGACTTGAAATTTATTTAATTTTAAGACATATTGCTGTAATTTTTTAAACAATAGCTGTTTTGTTCTGATGTAATTAGAAAGCGTGGCGTGAGGCGCCCTCCGACGATACAGGGTGATATTTTCGACGATTTCGACGAATTCTTGTGACGACACTTGTGGTGACATACAGAGTGTTGCATAAGTGGTACACGATTTCCATGAGTCGTAGAACCAAAGTTGTCCAGTATGACCCCCCGAGTCACTTTTTGGCTTACCATAACCTTTTTAACACCCTGTACTTGCTAAGTACAGTTGATTAATACTTCACTCAGGGACTATGAGTGAAAATGTTACTAAGTCCACTACTAAATTGGCAAAGTGTGTAAACTCCCAAGCCATAAATCCATAAAAAAGGTGTGTTCCATCACTTACATTAATTTCAATTTTGCCCTTGTAAACTTTTACAATTCAATGTTTTATACCTACATATAGGTAATATAGGTATGTCACTTAAGAATATACATTTTTTAAACGGACATACGCATTTATGTCTGTTTGGCAAATTTAAAAACCATCAAGTATTATGATCGCTCATAAATACTATAGTACCACAACTACCTCACAATCATATAGACTTACTCTCTTCCATCCAAAGGTTGTCTGGTAGAGATTGCTATAAGCAATAAGGCCGCCTCTTTGTACTGTTTTATTTTTAAGTTTTGTTTTTTTTTGTAATTTTTGTTCTTGGTGCAAATAAAGTGTTTTGTATTGTATTGTATAGTAAGTTAGTAGCAGCTCAGCATTATTCGAAACTCTATCGAAGTTAGTCCAGCAGTTCTCAAGACAGGACTGATAGCGGGTCCTCGCGACATGCCCACGAACTAGCCATATTGGGGTGCTACGAAGTATACAGGTTGTTGCGAAAGTGATAAAGTAAGCATAAAAAAAACCACTAAAATGTAAGAAATAATTTAAGGTTTACACAAATTCTACTCGTATGTGACAGTACAAATATACCTAAGCAGGAACTGTTCTCTTTTGATGTTGGTGCGGTGACAAAGTAATCTGAAGAAATATGGCACCAACTTCAAAAAATTATTTTATACTTATTTTATAGTTTTTAGTTTATTTGCAATATTTTTCAATCAAAAGTAAGGTGCAAATGATACCAAAAATTTGATTGGTAGGACTTTTTGGTATCATTTGCACCTTACTTTTGATTGAAAAACCTACTAATCAATACGAATCATTCAAGCCTAAACACGAAGTAGTTGCTATATACCGTTGAGGAGTTCCCCTGACTGCCTTCCGTTTCCATCATCAGATCAGCTCAAGGTCACCATCATATTTTTTTGTTATAAGAACTATATTTACATTCTTAATTTCATTAGAATCGGTTAATATGTGCCCAAAATGGAAATTCATACCCTGTTTTTACCCCTTTACCCACCCTTGGGGTGAGATAAAATTCTGAAAAAAAAATGGGACCACCTGGGAGCTCAACCCAATACAACAAAAAAAGAATTTTCAAAATCGGTCCATAAACGGCGGAGTAATCGGTGAACATACATAAAAAAATATATAAAAAAAAAAAAAAAAAAGATCCCGACGAATTGAGAACCTCCTCCTTTTTTTGAAGTCGGTTAAAAAGGGTAACTCATCCCATCAATTGAAAACAATTATATTCTTTATAATTTTATAAAGGTGAGATTTGTCGAAAAAATTACAAATCATCATGTTGTAGCAATATGACTTTATCTAAATTCGTTCAGTAGATATATTGGATGAAAATTAACAATAATACACACACACACACACACAAACTTTCTCCTTTTTAATATTAGTTTGATATGACTCAGTGTATTTTTTATATTTGTGTTATTTCTGGATGTGTTTTAAATACCTATTAATACAAAAAAAATCTTTAAAGAATCTGTTTTGGTAACTGTGCTGTCATTTACCTTGCCTCGAATATACTTATCCAGCGGGAATCAAAGATGAAATAGGTATCTACAGGATGTGTCATAGCCGCAAGCAAACTAACTACCGAGTTACTAAACTGATATCACTCTTAGTTTCCAAGATGGCGACGGCAGACGTTTGACAGAACATTATTGTTTGTCAAGTTGTCAAGCGATAGAACCGTTGTAAAGTTTCTGTAGTTATAATTGGTATTAAATTACTTTTGTACTTGAGACGAATAGAGGTTGGATGTTTGAAAGGATGTTATTTATAGAAGCAATCTGTAAATGTCAAAATAATTTAAATTGTTATACTTGCGCCTGTAATCATTAATAATATTCGTATACAAAATGATAATGATTTTAATTAATGCGCTAAAGAAATGGATACTTACTTTGATGTTAATTTTGAAAATCTTAAAGAATGATTTTGATAAATTTCATTAGGCAAAAATTGGGAACTTGTCCAAGTTTCCAAATAAGATGTTTTGTCAAAATACGATAATTATCATATCGTTCTACTACGACATAATTACGACACATGTAATAACTATATAAAGTATACCTACCTTCCTATATTTTTTACAGAAAATGCGGTAATTCCCAAATTTTCAGAACTCTTTTTGATAAAGTTTTTTTTAAATTAAATGTCTATACTGAATTATTTGTTATTTTGAGACGAAAAGAACAACACTACATGAAGATTTAGGTTCACTCTTTAAATTAACAAACGAACGAACGGGAACTGTCACGCGATCGGTACTCTTAATACAACGTAATAGAACCGTGGTTAGCGCGGCAACCCTCCAAAATTTAGTTTTTCCTAATCTAGATTGACCCCTAGTACACAGACAACATAAAAACTTTATGTGCTAGTAAAAGTTTTATTTATTTTCCGCATAGAATGGACGATAAAATAAATGATAATTGAGGTAATATATATTATATTATGTGACGATATAGATCAGGTTACGGGTTCACAAATGTTTTATGTGCCTACGTTTTTTGGGTCACAGAGCTTTTGGATATTAAATTTATGTCCGTGACAGAAAATTCAGGATTTCGGCCAGTATTATATAAAAATCTCAACAAATCAAGTTACTTAAGTAAATTACATGCAGTCGTTAGGTAAATTAATATCTTTCTGACCTCCAGTCACTACCAATCAATTTGTCTACAAAATCAGCAAACGTTTACTGTTAGACAATTCTATAAAGTATTAAAGTTCGCCTTTATACTTCGTATACAGAGTGTTGGAAAAGTCGTTAACTAAGCCGAGAGGGGGTCAGAACGAAATCCATGTCAGGTTTTTGTTCGCTGTGAAATGTTACTTAATCTTAAGTATTTAAAAAAAAAAATCTGGTATCTTTGTTCTACTGTGTTAGAAATGTATTTTTAACGGAGCCTCAAAAAACCTCAATTTACCTCTATTGGAAACTATTTTTCCTCTACTCAGTAATATATTTCACGGACTTATATACTTCACACGATATATCATTCGACCTGTAGGGTTACTCTATACTGACGAAAAACGAACGAACGAGAGCCGTCGTGCAATCGGCACGTTTAATACAACGAGATAGAGTCGTGGCTCGCGCAGCAGCGATCAGAAACGTAGTTTTTCGTCGTATAGAGTGAACCCCCAACCCGGGTTATTGGATTGAGGCAATAAACGGCGTGACAGAGATGTATCGCCATTTATAAGAAACACCCTGTATGTATCAAAGACGAATGAGGTACGGAAATAAAAAAATTTATAAGTATTGCTCTCTATTTCATAATAATAAGATACAGGTTTTCGCCTATTGCTTTCCAGCTTTCTTTCTGTAGGCCTAAAGCTAACCTTGTAGGGTAGGCGGCACGGCATGGTTATCGTCGACGATAAAACTTTGCTGCGCGTTCCACCAATCACAACGCCGTATTTATCGCGAATATCGCCATATACCATCACGACACCGTATTTACCGTGATATACAACAACATATGCTCACGACTGTAGTCCTCGAAGGGGTAGTCTGAGGTGATTCGCAAGCGAGTCACCCGCTTTACGCTGTACATTTGTACTCACGTGATAGGTCGCGAGCCGTATCGCCGTTTTTGACGATATACCTAGCGATATTTATGTTTTATACCTGATAACCCGTGCAGCGGGGGCGGAAGGCTATGCATTCCAAAGCAGTTTCCTCCAGTAAACCTCCTGAGAAAAGTTCTTAAGCAGATTGTCATCGTGAAGTTTCACAAACATTCGTATACTTTAGCCCAGATTTTAGCGCGACCGTTCGTGTGACACAGTTCTATTCGCAACAAAAGCTGTCGCCACTTGCAACTCTGTCGCACTTTGTATTTCACAAAGACGGCCACAAACTTTGCTGTGGAATGTAGGTTGTGTTGGATGCAAAACTTATAATAATGTATGGTCTGCTAGTGATTTTTTTCAGTCAACTTTGAAAAGGTGAAATTGGGAATGACCGGTTTTCACTGCAATATTTAGTGCCAATTTCTCCATAGTCGGTTAGAGCATAACCAGGCAGTACCTAGTGGTTGAATTTTGACACATCTGTCATAAATTTTATATGGAGATGACTTTTAATTTATGAATCAATCCCTGTCGGTTAGATAACCGACTATGGAGAAATTGGCACTTAAAGTCTGAAATATCTGTCTTTGTGAGAAAAAAACTTTAAACATAGTATTTTTTTAGGACTGGATGGGCTGGCGGTTAAAACTGACTTTTAGGTCACGGGTTCGATTCCCTCGGAGTAAGATAATAGTCGTTCGTAAAAACTGTTAGAAAATTGAAAACACCCTAATAAATAATTATTAACATTACTGTTTTATGCTTTTGGTCCTTATAAATAGCAGACTATTAAATAAATGTTTCCTTTCATAACTTATACTGTAGGTACCTACAGATTTTAAATTGGCTAATAATGCAAAATATAATTTATACACTCCCGAGCAAAGAAACTGTTCCATTCACAAATTTGCGAATCTGAATTGCCTCAATTATTTTTAACATTTAATAAGAAATTCGGACAAATTACGTTTTTAGTTGGTAATATTGTGTGCTTTGAAATATAGTTCAATATTCAAGATGGCGTCATTAGACTAGTCTTTTTCGCTTAGGAGTAATTTGGTGTTTTTCTCAGTGGAACCTTTTCATTGCCCGTGAGTATATGATAAGTTCATTATTTGAACATCTTCCGAAGACCTAATCTGTTTAAAGCATTATTCAAGATTTCAAGAACAAAAGTATGGATTACGCTCATTGTACCTTCTTAAGATTTAGAACACAAACAAAAGTATCAACAGGGTGGCTTTTTATCATTTATCTTCAGCAAGTAATTTGGACTCCGAAATCACGATAAAAAACTGAATTCCTACTATACCATCATTGTTTTTTCAGCGATTTTACAGATTATTCCAAAATAAATGTTGCTCAGGCGGTCTAGTACAGGTTTGATAGTTTGTCAAAAATTATAAATGTTTACGTTTTCTCGCATACTAAGTGGCGCCTCTAATGGAAACTATCATGAAACTATTGACAAATAATGTATGCAGATGACAGGAGAAAACGTAAACTTTTTTCGTTTTCATAAATATCAAGACGACCGAATGGCGTAGTGGTTAGTGACCCTGTCTACTGAGCCGATGGTCCCGGGTTCGATTCCCGGCTGGGGCAGATATTTGTTTAAACACAGATATTTGTTCTCGGGTCTTGGATGTGCCCGTAAAATGGCAATAGGCCCGCCCCCTATTACATTGGGACTAACATAACACTCTGGCGAAAAGTGGGTGCAGCAATGCACCTCTGCCTACCCCGCAAGGGAGTACATTAGTACAAGGCGTGAGTGCGTGTGTGTTAAATAGCAGAACCCGTACTAGACGGGCAGTATACAGTGCGTGATATGTACACAGATAAATAGATGGATACATAATATTAGGTACACCATTCGGTAGTCTAGTTAAGTATGATACTACGTTCATCTACCAAAGAGACGGCGACTGATAACTTTCCACCCCGCATATTAGATAGATAGATAGATAGAATATTCTTTATTTGTACACATAAAAGAAACTTACAAAAACTTAAATACTAACAAATATGTACAAAAATGGCGGTCTTATCGCTTAAAGCGATTTTTTCAAGACAACCTTAGGGTGGAAGGATATTTTGTTTAAAGAGGGGTCAAGTGTACTAAAGAAATATTACTGTGTATATCCGTGTTCTGCATGAGCATTTAGTCGGGAGCTTTAGCAAGTTCCGCCGAACAAGGATTATTTATGATAAGTGCCTCGGCGTCACCTGCGCTTGTGGAGGGTGCGGTTTTATCAGTGACACACCCGGCTGAATGTATGACTCTGCCAAAATATTGAATTAGATTTAAATTTAAAAAGCAAATATTTTCGATTAATCTTTTTTAGCTTAGAAAATGTTATTTGCCTGTTTTATTTTTTTGTAAACTAATTTATGCTGTCTGTAGTTTTTGTGGCTAATAAATTTGATCAGAACTAAAGGATTGCAGTGCTGATATTGGTTTTAAGTTAGATTCAATCAAATGAGAAGCTGGGTTAGGTACTATTTATTTATTTATTAATTCTTCATTGCACAATATACAAAAGTTATTATGTACAATTAGGTGGACTTAATGCTAAAAGCATTTTCTACCAGTCAACCTACTATCTCACTGTAAAAAATCCACACTGTACGTACTCGTAAGAATGGGAATAAATTCAGTAATTTTGTGTGAAATATTGAGTCAATTTTTCATACATTATGAAGTTTAATTTTACTGTACCTACCTACCATACCAAAACGATATGTTACCCTCGAAAATTTACCCCAATTCCCTAGAAATATAAGGGTCTGGAAAACGTAAGTCAAAAAATTTACCCTATTAAAAAAAAAAAAAACACGCACTCACGCCTTGTACTAATGTACTCCCTTGCCGGGTAGGCAGAGGTGCATTGCTGCACCCACTTTTCGCCAGAGTGTTATGTTAGTCCCAATGTAATAGGGGGCGGGCCTATTGCCATTTTACGGGCACATCCAAGACCTGAGAACAAATATCTGTGTTTAAACAAATATCTGCCCCAGCCGGGAATCGAACCCAGGACCATCGGCTCAGTAGTCAGGGTCACTAACCACTACGCCATTCGGTCGTCTTTTAAACAAATATCTGCCCCAGCCGGGAATCGAACCCGGGACCATCGGCTCAGTAGTCAGGGTCACTAACCACTACGCCATTCGGTCGTCTTTTAAACAAATATCTGCCCCAGCTGGGAATCGAACCCGGGACCATCGGCTCAGTAGTCAGGGTCACTAACCACTACGCCATTCGGTCGTCTATTAAATTCATTTTAACCTATGGTAGTGTAAATCCTAGGATATTAATTTCCTAGAATCTAACTAGGGTGAATTTTATAGGGTAACAGAGTGCAGCGATCACAGGATTCGATTCTATTTTCGAAACTACACAAACATATGGAAAAAGAACTGTATCGTCAACTGTCACCGTCAAAATGTAAGACAAATTTGTTACTTCCAAAAGTGACATTTGTTTATTCCAAATGTTTGTGTAGGTTCGAAAATAGAATCGAATCCTGTGATAGCACCTCTGATAGGAATTATCGCTAGAAGCAGCTCGTTTTCCTCGAGTCCCCGTCACCTTACATGTCATAACTTTATATTGCTCGTCAGTTTTATAAAGACATCTATAGGCTATCTAAACTTCCCCCGTTGCTAAGAGGGAAACTTCGGGATTACTTCCACTGGTGTCTTAAGCAGCTTACCTAATTTGACTTAGATTAACAATGTACGAATAAAATGGTGTGTCACATAAAAAAACAGTCCGCATTTTGTCTCGTGTATTCAGTTCAACATTGTACCAATATCATCAGCCAATAATCATCCACTGCTGGACAGATAATAATGTAATAGTAGGCCTCTCCCAAGGAGCGCCACAACTCTCGGTCCTGGGCCTTCCTCATCCAACCACTACCGGCTACCCGCCTAAGGTCGTCAGTCTAGCGGGCAGGAGGGCGTCCCACGCTGCGTTTGCCTGTTCATGGTCCAATAATAAAGTCACAAATCTTCTTACCGAACTAATTCAAAATAAGAGCTCAAGTGCACTGGTAGAAGTGAGGTGTTTCTTTTAAAGAAATAAAGAAATATGTGGGGACATCTCACACACGGCCATCCGACCCCAAGCTAGGCAGAACCTGTGTTATGGGTGTCGGACAACTGATATATCTACACAAATACATAGATAGATAGATACTAAATATAAATATCAACACCCAAGACCCGAGTACAAATATCTGTCTTTAAACAAATATCTGCCCCAGCCGGGAATCGAACCCGGGACCTTCGGCATAGCAGTCAGGGCCACTAACCACTACGCCATTCGACCGTCTCTTGCACTGACACTCCATCTAGTTTGTATTAAAATATCATTGCTTAAGCAGCTCACCTAATTTGACACTCGAAATAACATCGTCAGTTAGCTTTACATATCTACAGGAGGTTGCACAAGTAATTAGGTACTATACAACGTAAAACCATACATTTAAAAGACAATAGAAATTTGCATTCAGTCGCCAACATGCAGTGGTATTGGAAATTCTAGCCATATCTATAGGTTGTATACGTCGCAGGCATCTGGTTTAATCTTCTGTTTGATTGAACCACTAGCCCGTTCATTGGATGGCGCTATTCAGTTGTATGACTAAAGGACAACTCGTCAAGTCGTTGATTGTAACGTTCGACGTCTTGACTGAACGTCATTCAGCGGAGTCGTTGAATGGGATATAGTATAGCAACTTTGTAATGTCTGGTTAGGGTGAACATGACCAGACAAGAGTCAACAAAAAGACTATGTTACAAAGCTCTTATCTCACAAATTAACTAAACAATAACAATAAACGTACCTTCATATTGTTCTTTATAATTATCCAGTTACGCCACAATTTTTTCTTTGAAACTATCCGCCCGCGGCGTAATAATAGGTAATTCCATGTTGTCACACTATTTTAACACAAATAACGCACTTTAAAGCTAATTTATTGGCAAAAAACTAACAATATCGGTGCTTTTTGTGTCAGCTGTTAGCTGTTAGACGCCATATTTGTTTTGTTCACCACCTGACTGATTTTAAGTCAGCTAACTAGTTGGACGTTTTGTGACGCTTGTCAACGTTCGGCCTAGTCATACAACTAAGCAGCGTCATCCAATGAACGGGCTAGCGGTTCAATCAAACAGGAGATTAAACCAGATGCCTGCGACATATATAATCCGATTATTTGTAACTGACTCTGAAAGCATGGAAGTAGAAAAAAAGACGGAAGGAATCTCGCTAACTAAAAAGTGAGGCACCAAAAGTCAGTTTCATTGTTCAAGCCCGCCACACATACATACAATACAATACACACTCAAAGTAAGTCAGTCCGCCGCCGCGCGCCAATCACGTCGCACCTACGCACCCACACACTCTCATGTCGCCACCATTATTGTGCTTCACTTTTTAGTTAGCGAGATTCCTTCCGTCTTTTTTTACTTCCATGTTTATTCTCTAAATGTGTGAAAAATTCATTTAAGAACGAGAAAACGTCTTCATATCGTAGAGAAGAATTCATTCATTTAAATGATATTATCACCATGGCACCCTGTTCAGTTTGATTCATATTTTCAGGGACACAAGGACCAATGGCCCGTACCTAATAACCTAATATAGCAGTGGCTCGGCCTGAGGTCACAATGTACTTAATATATTAGGCGGCCCATATTTTATGAAAGGTTCAACAAAGCTGTAAAAACTGTCTGCCACAAAGGTCTGTGGCCTGAAATTAATTTGCTAAAAACGCTGGATTTTTTGCCTTACATTTATTTAGAACTAGCAGTTCCCGCGAGCTTCGCTTCGCCTTAAAGAGTTTTCCCGTGGGAATTCCGGGATAAAAAGTAGCCTATGTTCTTTCCCATGGTCTATACCATATGTATACCAAATTTCATTCAAATCCGTTCAGTAGTTTTGGCGTGAAAGAGTAACAGACAGACAGACACAGTTACTCTCGCATTTATAATATTAGTTAGGAAGTAAGCTGGGGAATACATTAATAAGTACTTATCTAGAACATACCAAATAAATCTAAATGTAAGTTTATTAGATCTATATTGTATATTAGCTGTTGCCGGCGAGCTACGTTTCGGTTTAAAAAGTTTTCCCGTGGGAATACAGGGATAAAAAATTGCTGTTAATCAATGGTAACACACAAAATTTCATGAAATCCGTCCAATCGTTTTTTTTTTTATAGAGTATTATAGATCCATATTTACAAAAATGCATAACATTTACGGTAAAAAAAATATCAATTTTTATAAAAATTACAGCTAGGTATTTCAGCCGTACAAGTGGCGTGGTTCAATTTAGACTGGCCAGCGTAAACTGGCTATTTCTTATTATTTAACCATTTCGTTTAGCAGCGGACCTAATTAATTAATTGTTCAATTAACGGGTTCCCCGCTGGGCCCAATCACCACCTGTTTACGCAGAGAAAATAACGTTAATTATAACGTTTAACGGGAATTAGTAACGAACCCAAGTGTTATAACGTTTCTAACGCAGGTAATGGGAGGTAGGTGACATCTTGACTAAAACTTTGAGACTAAGGTTATATTTTATTAAACTAGCTGTTCCCGCGAGCTTCGCTTCGCCTTAAAATTCGCCGTGAGTACTAAACACAACTCTGGAAACAGCGTTTAAAAAAATGTTGTGATGATTGGATAATTCGTTGGCGTATGTGTTATGTGTATCGTTTCGGAAGGAACATACTTTGAAGTGGATAATATTTTTTTTTATGAATAACAAACATTTTGTGTTTTATTGATCCAGTCCCGATACTTTTTACACAGAGTAGTATATCCCTAATATGTACATTTTAAGGTCAATCAATTTTCTCTTTTATGGAACGATTAAGACTTATTTTAGCCGATTAAATTTATTACTACCCTTACACTAAGTACTATCGTAATTTATGCTCCTAGCAGAGTAAAGTAAAAAAGAAACATTAATACAAAAACGTTTGTTAATAAAAACAGGGTAAATGTTAACCTCGAAATGTTTTGCGAAACAAATAATTATTAAGGAGGTCAGAACATTGTACCTAATATAAAGAAGAAAGAGGTCGAAACAACATCTCTTAGATAAAATATCTCATTGTTCAATAAAAAATACTACCTATATTTTTTTATAAGGACGACCGAATGGCGTAGTGGTTAGTGACCCTGACTACTGAGCCGATGGTCCTGGGTTCGATTCCCGGCTGGGGCAGATATTTGTTTAAACACAGATATTTGTTCTCAGGTCTTGGATGTGCCCGTAAAATGGCAATAGGCCCGCCCCCTATTACATTGGGACTAACATAACACTCTGGCGAAAAGTGGGTGCAGCAATGCACCTCTGCCTACCCCGCAAGGAAGTACAGTATTGTGCAAATTAATGTGAACACGAGTGAAAATTTGAAAAAAATACATTTATTAGTTCTAAAATAAAAAAAACAGAGATATATTAATACAATTTAAGTTATTTTAATAGAAAATATGTCCTCCCTGGCTTTTATAACTTCTTCAATAGGTTTTGGCATAGAATCGACATGATTTTAACAGTTTTCTGATATTTACTGGTCTAAAAAACTTGTATGGATTACAGCCTCAATAATTTTAGTTTTTCTCGTGCAATCCGTTTTCCGAAGTCTATCTTTCACGATGGCCCACTTATTTTCAATGGGATTAAGTGCCGGTGAGTTCTCTGGCCATCCAAAGGCATGATATCTTGTTGTTCTTGAAATATTTAAGCATAATCTTGGACACGTGGAATGGGGCCGAATTTTGTTGAAAAACTTATTGACCATTAGCATCAACTTTTCTTAGTTTGGGACTGTTTTTCTTATATAGGCACCGGATGACTTGTGCCCATCGAAGGGATGATGGACTCGCTAAAATACGGTGACTTGCTAGAACGGAGATTAGAAGTTGAACTAAGAAAATTTGATGATATCGGTCAATAAGTTTTTGAGCAAACTTCGGCTCCATGCCACGTGTCTAAGATTATGCTTAAATATTTCAAGAACAACAAGATATCATGCCTTTGGATGGCCAGAGAACTCACCGGCACTTAATCCCATTGAAAATAAGTGGGCCATCGTGAAAGATAGACTTCGGAAAACGGATTGCACGAGAAAAACTAAAATTATTGAGGCTGTAATCCATACAAGTTTTTTTGACCAGTAAATATCAGAAAATTGTTAAAATCATGTCGATTCTATGCCAAAACCTATTGAAGAAGTTATAAAAGCCAGGGAGGACACATTTTATATTAAAATAACTTAAATTGTATTAATATATCTCTGTTTTTTTATTTTACAACTAATAAATGTATTTTTTTCAAATTTTCACTTGTGTTCACATTAATTTGCACAATACTGTACATTAGTACAAGGCGTGAGTGCGTGTTTTTTTTTTCTATAATTTTTCTATGATGATTTCGTTATAAAGTACAATACTGCTTATTATTAATGTATGCCTTCAGAAGAAACTATGAAATTCTGTGTTGTAAAATTAATTATATGAGTGTTTCTATTTATCTCATTTTTCATTGGCAAAATTTATAGTTTGCACTTGCAAAAATTAAATGTTTTAGGAACAACATTTTATTTTATTTTTACTTAAATTGTATGCACTATAATAAGCCTATCAGGCACTGTCGTTGGAAAGTGGTCACCGATATAATTTGTTGACTGTACATGAGTTCCATCCTAACTTATATATTACTAGCTGTTCCCGCGCGCTTTGCTTCGCCTTAAAAAGTTTTCCCGTGGGAATTCCGAGATAAAAAGTAGCCTATGTTCTTTCCCAGGGTCTAGACCGTATGTATACCAAATTTCATTCAAATCCCTTCAGTAGTTTTGGCGTGAAAGAGTAACAGACAGACAGACAGACAGACAGACAGACAGACACAGTTACTTTCGCATTTATAATATTAGTTAGGATTAGGATTAGTTAGGATTAGGATTAGTTAGGATTAGGATAAATACGAAAGTAATTGTGTCGGTCTGTCTGTTACTCTTTCACGCCAAAACTACTGGACGAATTTGAATGAAATTTGGTATAGGTACATATGGTCTAGACCCTGAGAAAGAACATAGGTTACTTTTTATCCCGGAATTCCCACGGGAGAACTTTTTAAGGCGAAGCGAAGCTCGCGGGAACGGCTATATTACATAAGTATACATAAGTAGACACTTTTCCATCTACAGGCTAAAGTTCAATGACCCTGGTGATTGATTATGCTGAAAAGTTGAATGTACTCGGACATAGAACAGATACAAATACATGAAACTTTCATTGGCTGTTGGAATCTAGCACTTCGTGCGTAGAAAATAAGACTTGTACGAAGAAGTGAGTGTGAAGTTAAGTAGGTCCCTTTGATAGCTTGGACCTAATCCATTCTGACTGACGCGAATGGATCTAGGTTGTCTACAATCTAGACAAGACTGATACGCAGGGAATAATGAAGTGACACTTGTCTTTTAAAGAACCTTTGTTTACAACGTAAGTACTTATATTGGAAGATACAGGTACCGTACCACCGCCGACACATTCATCATCATCATCATCATCATCAGCCTTCAGCCGACACATTATGAATAAACAATCCATAAGCACCGTCGCTCGCCTGTAAAACATCTGTCAGATCCATACAAGTTACGTCAGATTTCATGCAAGCGATGCTGCTTAAGGGTTGTTAATTGCTAATGTTCGGTGGTGGTGACCCCACTGATCCAAACACCTAGGTATTGCAAGAGTGGTAAGTAAGCCAAAAACGGAAGAGTTGACTCAAGGGGTCAATTTAAACAACTTTTGTCACTACGACTTTTGGCATTTATCGGAAAAATATAGATATTAAACAAAATCAAACTGTCCTCATTGTCTTTCGCACTACCTATCACTTTCTCCACAACGCCCAAGGTTAACTGGAAGAGAATGGTTTTAGCATTAAGTTCGCCTATGTACAAAATTAATGATTATGTGCAATAAAGAAATAAGAAAAATCATTGTTTTAAATAGAAACTTTGATGGTCACGTGACGTTTTTACTGAAAACAAACTTTTTAGATTGACCCCTTGAGTGACCCTATTTGGCTTAGTGTACCACTTTCGCAACACTCTGTAGAGAAAGTTTTTATTTTATTTTAACACTTTATTGTACACAAAAAACATAAATACATAACAATTTATAAACACAGTAAAAGCATACAATGGCGGGCTTATTGCCAAAGAGCAATTTCTTCCAGCCAACCTTTGTTGGTGGATAAAAGAGTTACTTACGAGCTATTAAGTTACAGGTACAACAGCAGTACTAATTTAATACTAATATAATACAGCCTACAATTCTTTTTATGTGATCCAAACTAATTATAGACAGATTTTTTCACAAATTACCTACCTACAAAAGTAGAACAGAACTTTTACTTTATGCTCCACTTGGCCACGCCCGTAAGTAATTATATTTAGCCCCTGTTTAACAATGTCTGGTTAGTGACTACCTGTGAGATAAAATACATGCTGTCACTGTCAATAAAATAATAACAGAGAGTGACATCATGTATTTTATCTTACCGGTAGCCACTAACCAGACATTGTGAAACAGGGCCTTTCTCTTTTGTTAATTTTGTGTTTTACAATTTTAACAGAGTCTACGGACTAACGAAAGAAATGGGATTATCAATTTAAATTATGTAAAAATACGGGTGATTTTCTTTTGGTTTTAATTTCATAATTACTTAATTAGACAGGAAAAAAGTAAAATGATGAAAGGGGTTCTCGAGCTTCTTCTTAATCGTTTTGTGTGTTTTTTAATAAAAAAATAAAACTTTATTTTTGGCCTAGTTAATATTACTTATTAAGTTTTTAGTAAAACCTACATCATTGAATATATCAGGGTAGTCAACGATTTCCATACTGTAGAAATTATTCAATATTCGACATTATCGCTAAAAGCGATCTATTCCAGGCAAATCTTATCAAACAAATGATTATTTATTTATGAAAACAGCAAAAAAATATGATATACTTATTACTTATTACCTATTTATTATTAAGTATTTGTGTGAAATAATAATCTTACACCGTACCTTATAATTTAAAGGCAGAATTTTTGGAGTTATGAAAAAGGAAACCCGAAATTACAAACTTAGGGTGGCTTGCGTGACTTCCTATTTAAAGATATTTTAATTTTAGTTAGCTAAACGCATTTATCTCAATAAACGTATTTATACTAAACACAATTTGTATTGTCTTGCACGGCTCATTTGAAGTTGTAATTTAGCTAAACGTATTTAGCATGTGTTACGTTTCATTCTATGCATATTTTCATCTAAACTTTTAAGTTTTTAAATGTTTACGGCTAGAAAAATGCGTGAACAGAAACAAATGCCGTCAAAATTTTACTGACACTGTCACTAAGTGACACTTGACACTACACAAACAATAACAATGCCAAGATCTGTACAACATAAGAATTGAATTGATTTCTCCCTCTTCTGCAACTCCTCTGTCCTCTCCATATCCCCTCTAGTTCTGTTCTCCTATGAAAGCGTTGCGTTAGCATACCTACAGATGTTGGAATTTCATTTCAGTTTGTGATAAAACTCAAAGTAAGTATGAGTGGAAAAAGTGGCTCACCAATATCAAGCAATACCATGAATGAAGGAAAACATCGCGAGGAAACCTACATATCTAGATTAAGCACATCTTGATATGTAAACACACCAACCCTCAGTGGACCAGCGTGGTGGGAAATGGTCCAAGCTTAGGAATTGTAATGGTACTAGGTATAGGTACGACATGCTTCATTGCCGCCGTTTTTGACAGATACAATGCCACTAAACGTATTTAGCGGCGCTAAACAGCCAATTTTTGGTATTTAACTTTGACACTTCGATAAACGTATTTAAGAACAAAATTTTTGCTATGCAAGACGTTAATTGCATTTAACAACTTAGGGTAACGTAACGTACCTAGGGACATTTTCGACTACCCCAACTTTGAATGAAGCTATCGCAGCGTACAACTAAGATATTAATGTGAAATTTTCTTTATTCGGTAGGATATATAATCTAGTCTCACTAGTATTTGTGCTAAAGCTTTAGTGTGGCCAGATTTTATTAAATTAAGATAAAAGTAAAAATGCTTGTTTTGACCCAAGGTACGTTACACGTTTGTACCTAGGGACACTGTTTCCTATAGCTTTGTACTATGGAAAATGCATACTTCTAAATAACGCCTTATATCTCTGTTCTTATTGATTTACTGCATCTCTCCTCTGTCTAGTTTCACTCTGGCACTAATAAGAACAGAGATATAAGGCGTTATTTAGATGTTTGCATTTTCCATAGTACAAAGCCATAGGAAACAGTGTCCCAAGGTACAAATTTAATCGTGTCCCAAGGTACAAAAAAGCAATATTTAACCAAAATTTAATTATCTTTATTTTTAATTTAGGAATCTTTCAGATAATTGCCATGTCATAAAATTAAATAACTGAAAAGTTATACGTGACATCCATGTCTTTATTTTGAGCATGCCTCAATGAGATAAAGCAACACAAAAAACTATACAAAAGCTACTTTTGACTCCAAAAAACTTCATATTGTCTTCACCACACACTCGATGCTGGTATGATCACGAGACTCACTAGTTTTGCCAAGCGAGTAAAATACTATGCCTAGGGTAGAATTTTAATGTGTTTATTTAGCCGGTTTTTAAAATACAATCAATGTCCCGAGGTACAAGCGTCCCAAGGTACGTTACGTTACCCTAAATGTGTTTATTTTACCCCTAAACACAATTATCATACGTTACGCAAGCCGCCCTTAGTGCCATAGTGCGTTAGAGGAGCATAAGCAATAATTGCTTGTCTTTTGACACATCTGTCAAGAATTTAATATGGAGATGACGTACATATAATTGATCAACCTTTCCCTGGTTACCATCTAACCGACTATGACGAAATTGGAGCTCAAAATCGTATAATATTTGAACGGCTATACCGATTTTGATAAAATATGGCTTATTACACTCAAGACAACATTACCTATGACCCAAAAACCCAAATCAAAATCGGTTCAGTCGTTTGGGAGCTACACAACCACAGACAGATACGCACACCCCTATTTTGGCGGGGGTCACCAACTCCTGTGAAAATATACCCTCATCAGAAAAGAATCCTAACTAATCCAAACTAATCCTAATCCTAACTAATATTATAAATGCGAAAGTAACTGTGTCTGTCTGTCTGCCTGTCTGTCTGTCTGTTACTCTTTCACGCCAAAACTACTGAACGGATTTGAATGAAATTTGGTATACAGACGGTCTAGACTCTGGGAAAGAACATAGGCTACTTTTTATCCCGGAATTCCCACGGGAAAACTTTTTAAGGCGTAGCGAAGCGCGCGGGAACAGCTAGTACTTTTACTATAAACGTATCCTCCTCTCTACTGTACCCGTTTTCAGGGTTCCGTAACTTCTTTCCTCGGATACTTACCATATGGCTTCACCCATTTCATCCAGTTTTACGAGGGGGACTTATCCCAACACTTCTGTATTCGCCTGGTAGATTTAGTCACAGATTGCGTCTGGAGTACATGTAGATTGTAGGGGTAAAGAAGTGCTGATACCGTGTTCCCTATTAAGTCCCATATCGTGGTTGCCTAGGTAAAAGCAGTCATGTTACATTTTTGAGTTTTCAAGAAAAATATTAGATTTCATAGATTAGATTAAAAAAATATATCTATTAGGTCTATTTAAATACCTAATAAATATTAGATTATGTTTAAGTTGCTTTATTCATTTATGTATCAATATGGCTATCTGTGTCAAATAAAGTCTTTCTTTTTATTTCATATAAACGACACGAATACTTATCTCGTTAGCTGTCTGCACAAATTGTTAATGTACAGTAAGGTGCAGAGAAACCTGACCCCCCTCAGAAGCATTGTTACTATGAGAGGGGGGTCAGGTTTCTCTGCACTTGGCCGTACATACAATACACCCAAAGCTTGCCGGGAAGAGATCGCTTTTAGGAATAAGGACGTATTTTGTACTTACTCTGCCTTTTTGCTCTACCTCATTCGAGAGACTAATATCCATTTTGTTTCCTTACAGGAGAATTTCTGAAGAAACCATCAACAGAGGTATGTAAAACAAAATAACTGCACACACAGAGTAAAATCACTCTGAGATTTTTTTAAATCAGACAAGTTTCCTAATACTTTTTTAAAAAAGATAAAAAATATTTGGAAATTATCTGTTTTTTTTTAATTCTTTAATATACTTTTTTCCTTATAAGTAGGTACGGACTAAATAGAATTTTGATTTTCATACCTACCATGGATACTTAACCCTATTTCATGGTTTGAAGTCTTTGTGAGTATATACGATCATGAAGGCCAAAATGTAAGTCATCCATATCATTCCATTTGGTACGGAAATGTGACCTGAAAAGAGTAAAATTGGATATTACTCACAAAATCGTGATCCTATCAAATAAAATATTATATTTCCTTGGTAAAAAGAATTGTTTGAGTGACGGGGTTTATGGGAATTTCTTACACATGACTCGAGCTTTGGATTTTATACGAGAAAATATATTGTACTATGTTATATTTTATACATGTGATTTTATATTGTGATGTGTATATCTTGACCTAATACTACTTTTGTATACTTTTGGCATACTACTTACTATTTTTGTAACACTTTGTGTTTTTTTATGTGATATTGTACTTTCTGTATTTTTAAGACTTAACGTCATAACCTTCTTTATAAATACCTTACATTGTGTTATGTAAATCAATTTCCGCTTTGAGACTTTTAACCGACTTTGCCGAAGCAGAATTAATTAAACCAGCTTTTCCTGTTCAATATCAGCCCCGGTACAGTACCGACCACGTAACTTGACCATTTTATACTTAATAAATAGTAATAAATATGTGGGGACCTCACACTCACGGCCATCCGACCCCAAGCTAGGCAGAAACTGTGTTATGGCTGTCGGACATTATCTACACAAATACATAGATACTAAACATAAATATCAACACCCAAGACCCGAGTACAAATGTCTGTCTTTCAACAAATATCTGCCCCAGCCGGGAATCGAAGACAGGACCTTCGGCATAGCAGTCAGGATCAATAACCACTATATACACCATTCAGCCACTACACCATACCACAGAATAATAACTAGTACCAGGTACAGAAGTCCATCTTCGCAATGGCTATCAAAGAAATATGACTCCATCCCATAAGCAATAAGATCTAATTTAGATCGCGCTCCAGCCGCACACGTTTTTATTTACTTACCTACCAATTTATTTTTGAGGGAATATGCGCCTTATTTCACTGGACTACGGTGCATAATAAGTTATACGTGGTTATACGCATTGAAAAAGAAGCCACCTTAGGGTTGCCTCAGCACCACAGACTACAACGTTTACTAAACAACGGACTGAGTTTGTAAAAAGAATGTCATGATATTAAAACAAAATAATTTGAATTTAGAATACAAAGCTATTCCAAACTTTTTTTCTATTGGAAATAACCAGTAAAAACAATGACAATTTCATAGTTAAGATATTTTGAAGTACATAAAATATGTATGAATCTAAGTACCTAAAACATTTAATTTTGTGAAAACATGTTTTTTTTCGTTATAATTTATATTATGGATATAATTTATATTATGATACAGAACGTGTTAGTTTCGTTAAGCACTAATCCCACTCAGCGCACATTTTATAATCGATTCATTAAAACATTTTGAAGGTAGTTGTGTCTGTAAGGGCCGGTTTTTCAATGCCAGGATAAAACGTCAAATAACTATCTAACGAATAATTTTATTTGGCTGTTTATCGGCCTGGTAGTTGTTTAACCATTTTTCAATTGTGATTTATTCCATAGATAACTATCTTACCGATTTTTCTATTTGAACTCAGGAGAGATGAAACAAGTATATGCGCAGACACTAGTGCTAAAGCAGGACAGACTACTATTTCAATTGTCAGTGTCAACTATCACTGTCAAGCAAATAGCAATCAAGCCACAAGCCTCACTGACTGTTTGGTTTGGTTGTTTTGATTTTGGTATTTAAATTTGTTATTTTTGAATCACAATGGTTTCACAAAAAAGAGAGCGTTTAGCGAATTTTAATAATGCTGAAGTTACTGTGAAGTGAGTTTGGTAGATAAATTCAAACATGTCATAGAAAATAAAAAGACCGATGCTGCAATAAATAAGGATAAGGAGACTGCATGGAAGAAAATTGAGTTTTCTTTTAACTCCAGTGGTATAACCACAAGTGTCCGCTCATGGAAAACCCTTAAGTTAAAGTACGAGGGCATCAAAAAAACAATGAAGATGAAGTCTTCCCTGCAAAGGCAGGAGATGTACAAAACTGGAGGTGGGCCCTCAAATGCACCTCCATTTATCGATGTAGAAGAAAAGGTGTTAGGCATTTGCTCCAGCATTACCATTCAACATATCCTTAATTTAGAATTAACAAATAAAAACTGAAAGAAATAATTATAACACCTATGTTTTATTATCAAGTACTGGATGGTTTCTCTCTTTTCTCCTCAGCCTATAGCAGTCCAATACTGGACATTGATGATCATCCCGCCAAGCCGGAGGGATGTCTTAGATACTTATACATAGCATAGGTTACCTACTTATCCTCAAATGAAAAACTATATTAATAATTTTTTATGAAGGAAGTGCTGCTACATTCCTGTTTTATAAAATTAATGATTGAAAATAAATCAACATAATGTTTCTAGTCTGGTGCCTTTCGGCGATGAAATTCTTTTGCATCCCCCATACTATAATGATCAGGCCTCGTTTTGACGACTGTGACTTTCCTTTCAAATGGATTAATATATTTGTTCATTACTGCCTCTTCTTCGATCGCCATATCATCAATATCATCGAAAATATCCATTGAAAATGACGATTATTCTCTGCGCTCGGTAGTTTAGAATTGATATAAACGCAAAAAAGAACTTACAATAACCTCAAATGTCAAATTATCAATCGAATAAGCCCTATCTGGCGGCCCAAGCAGCAGATAGATTTATTCCCCAGTTAACTGAGTTATTGGACGAATAAGCTCTATCTGACATTTGAAAAATGTAATATTTCGCTATCTGTCGAATAAACGCTATCTATCTGTCTATCTGAGCATTGAAAAATCGGCCCTAAATTTAATAATTTAACGAAAAAAATATTGGAATAGACTTTGTTCAACATGGAGAAAAAAAGGGTTTGTAGTTCGAATTAATTTCATTTCAAATAAGGAACGTAGAAGAAATCAATAAAATACTTAGATTAGTTTTACCTGTCAGCATCTTTTGGTAATGTAAAAAAATTTAAATTTGGATCACGATCCGTATTTAAGCAATTAAATACGGCACAGTATCTTTTTGCTGCTTTTTTTCTTTTTATGTCCATTTTTCTATTCATAATTCGCGCGCGCGTGTATCGTCTTCCGCTTGCGGCAGCCGACTAGATTTGCCCACTCGAAGCGGCAGGCGCCAGGCTGGCGCCAGCGCCGCCCACGCGCGGAGTGACACAGGCCTGACCATACTTCGGTACCTAATTTATTAAGTATATGCAAAAAAATTACCTAATTGGCTTGTACCTTATATCCAGCAGATGTCGTAAGTTGGAAAATTTACCCTACCAAACCCTAACACCTAGAACATAGACTATAATATGGTCTATGCCTACAGTAGAGAGTCGTGGCGTTACGGATAAAGTCTCGGCCCTCATTCGTGACTTCGTAAGGCAGTGGGTTCGAATTCAACCAATGAATTCTTTAGAAATGAAGAATTTAGGTAAAATAAAAGCACGTAGGTACTCTTACGGTGAAGGAAAACATCTTGAGGAAACCTGCACATCTTGAGGAAACCAATCGTCGTCAATCTTAATTCTGCTATAGACAAGAAAAACTTAATAAAAGGAATAAAGGCTTTTAACTCAAGTAATAAAAACGACAAATTTAATTCAACTCATCTTGGCCTTGAAGGGCCCTCTAAGGCGGTATATGTTGGAGAGCATTTGACAGCCAAAGCAAAAAGATTATTTTATCTCTCACGTGAATATGCAAAATCTAAAGACTACAAATACTGCTGGACATCGAGCGGAAGAGTGTTTCTCAGAAAAGATGACAATGCACCTTACATATTAATCGCTAATGAGAAACAATTGGAAGATATCAATAATTTAGCACCCAATCCCAAATGACTATGCAAAAATGAATTGATTACTTGCTTGTTTTATGTAATTTTGTCTTTAATAACCTATTTTGTAAGCACGCACTACTATTGTTACACACACTCAACATCTCCATCATCCAGTACTGCTCACACAAATCATTCACACACTTTAAATCACCCACACATACTACCTTTTACACACCGTATTCTTAATATCCAATTCCAATCCAAAAAAAAATCTATGTATGTTCAACTCCAACACAGAGCACTTGCAGGGTTCAAATCTTACAAGATAACATGCTCCTGGAAACAAGTTCGTTCCAGGTTCTTTATACATCATATTAAAAATCATGATCAACCACAGGGATATAGGACCGAGCATTGACGAAGTCAATGTGTCTCGATCCTTCTACTTATCCGAACCCGAGCAGTGCAAGACATACATAAAACTTAATAATAGGACAGTTACAGCATTATCCTTAAACATTCGTAGTATTTATTGTAATAAAAATTTTGACAACTTTGTGTTACTTTTGAATCAAATAAACTCAGACTTCGATATCATTATTCTTACTGAATGCTGGCTTTCACAACAACAAAATAATCTTCCTCAAATTCCGGGATATGATATCTTTACTTCTAGCAATTACATTAACCAAAATGATGGCATCGTTATTTTTATTAAACATTCCCTACAAAATTACAAAGTCATTGAAGAGAAAATTCCAAACACCAATTGCCTGGTTATCACACTTGGTAAGGAATATGCTTTCATAGCTATATATAGACCACCATTTAATAGGAAACTATCCGAATTCTGTGACGAACTGGACCTTATCCTTGATAAATACAAAATGTTTCCTAACCTATTCATTCTTGGAGACGTAAACCTGGACATAAAACATAATAACAATAATGAAATTGATGCCTCTTACTATCTCAATATGCTGGCCACGCATGGTTTGCTCCCAGGTCACCAATTTCCAACTCGGGATCCTAGCAATACTTGTCTTGACCACTGCATGATCAAGTCCATGAATGAGTCTACAGTAGTAGTTCTGCCACCCTCGATTACAGACCATTCACCTGTCATCCTCTGCACTGAATCCCGCACTATATGTATTGCCCATAAAAATAAAACTAAAACAAAAATTAATTATAACGCCATCTGTCAGGAGTTGGAAACAATACAATGGGACGAGGTACTCAACTCTGAGAACGTAAATGAAATAACTGATAAATTTATAACCATCGTATCCAATTCAATAGCACACAATACTACAATAACTCCTATACCACGATCAAGGCAAAATATATCCCCATGGGTAACAGTTGGGCTAATGAAATCTATAGCTAAGCGAGATAAACTGCACAATAAAGTAAGAAATAATCCCAAAGATGCCACTCTCAGAAAAACCTATCTAGATTATAGAAATATATGCAAAGCAGCCATAAGAAAATCTAAAAACTTATACGACCAGGCCGAGTTAAAGAAACAAGGAGGTGATAGTAAAGGAGTTTGGAAACAAGTTAAGAGAATATGCAACACCAATAATAAGTCTAATAACTCTGATGGATTATTAAAAAAGGGAATGGATGTGAACGATTCACTAAACAAAACGAATGAATACTTTTCGACTATTGGATCTACATTGGCACACAACATCTTGTCCAATACAAAATGCACAGAAACTGAGTTGGCCCACAAAATTAAATCGGATGGATGTGCCTTGGACTCGTTCTTGCTCCTACCACCTGATGAATTCGAAATTAGCTCAATGATAAAATCCCTTAAGAGTGACTCGGCTCCTGGAGTGGACAGGATATCAAATAGGCTGATTAAACTTGCTCATGACTCATTGCTGATGCCTATAACTAAAATATGTACCCTCAGCATTGATACTGGAGTAGTGCCTGATGCTTTAAAGGTATCTACAATCCGTCCTATTCACAAGGGCGGGGATGGAGATGACGTATCAAACTACAGGCCTATATCTCTTTTACCGGCACTTTCTAAAATATTGGAGAAACTGGTAAATAAAAGGCTGAAAAACTTCCTAGAGTCCAGAAATATATTATCCAACAACCAATTTGGGTTCAGGACGAAACGGTCAACTGAGGATGCAGTTACTCAACTCACCAGTTTTGTTACCAGTAAACTCGACAGGGGGGAGAGGTGTTTAGGCGTTTTCTTGGACTTTGCCAAAGCGTTTGATACCGTGTCCATCCCCATACTGTTGGCAAAACTGGAAAGTATTGGAATCCGTGGTCTGCCCTTGCTTTGGTTTCAGAGTTACCTCTCAAACAGAAAACAGAAAGTGAAGATTGGTAATGACGAGGGTGACTACGCTGTTGTTAATTTTGGAGTGCCACAGGGAAGTATACTGGGCCCCACACTGTTCCTCGTGTACATTAATGAACTGTGTAAGATGACCATCACAAATGGCCAAGTAATTACCTTTGCTGACGACACAGTTCTCTTGTTTCATGGGCCATCTTGGGCAGATGTTCAGCAACACTCTAACGAAGGTTTGCGAAAAGTTTCTGCTTGGCTCCAAGATAACTTACTGACTGCAAACACAACTAAGACAAAATACGTCACCTTTGCAATCACTGCACGTTCGCTCCCATCAAGTAACCTAGACCTGGTGTTGCACGGGTGCAGTAACACACTGAGCTGTAGTTGCCCTGTATTAGAGCGGAAATCTTCAATAAAATATCTTGGTGTCATCATCGATGAAAAACTTAACTGGTCTGAGCATATCCGAATCCTCTGTGGTAGAACTCGCAAATTGATCCGCATCTTTAAAAAGCTCAGGCATGTGGCAGATCGTGATGTATTAATGATGGTCTACTACGCTCTCGCCCAGTCCATACTTGGCTACTGCATCACAGCATGGGGTGCCGCAGCTCAGACGCATATGCTCCCGCTGGAGCGCGCCCAGCGCCTCCTTCTAAAAGTGATGTTTTTTAAACCCAGACGTTACGCCACAACTCAGCTATACAATGACTGCTCAGTGTTATCAGTTCGCCAACTATATATAAAACATTTAATAATAAAACAACACTGTACCATTAACCTTGATGAAATAAAAGTTAAAATGAATACTCAAAGAAGAACAGATCGTATCTTTATAATGCCATCGACTCACACTGTTTTTGCCCAAAAAAAACACTCCTTCCTAGGACCTTTCATTTACAACCAACTGAGTAAAACATTAAATCTATTAAATCTAACACGTACCCATTGTGCCAAACAAATCCACAACTTCCTTTCAGAAAAGAACTACCTAGAGACAGAGGAATTCCTTAAAACAAGTTACTAACATGAGCCATACACGCATAGGTATACACACACACACACACACACTCACACACACAACACTCACACACACACACACACACACACACACACACACACACACACACACACAAACACACACACACGCACCCAAACACTCATAATATAATTACTCTCCACTCAACAATGCATGTATTTAAATTATTCTCTTTTAATATTATTTATAATTTTGTGTCTATTACTAAAATTGAATTGCATATTTTTATTTAAATTATATTAATGAATGAATGAGTGTATTTGCACAAAAACGCATGATAAGTTTATATTCAAATTTAACATACTTACCTCTTACCTAAAAGAGCTATGTTATGATTAGAGTTATCAATGTTAACATCATTTAAGTTAATTCAGTTTATAATAATTAAAGTTTACTGTTACTTGTCACACCATTGTAAACCGCTGTGACCCTACAATACAGGATTACCTAGTGTAGGGAACAGAGGCAAATAGAATCTATATACAGACCACATTCAATATAGCCTAATTAATATTAAATTTTTTATAATACTGTACCTCTGTAAATGAAAATGAAATAAAATTATGATTATGATGATGATCTAGATTCTATAGATGTGCGCTCTTAGTGCATTGTACTCATTAAAAAACGGTGATACCGCTCGCGACCTATCACGTGAGTACAAATGTACAGCGAAAAAGCGGGTGAATCGCTTACGAGTCATCTCTGACTCTCCCTCGTGGATTACAGTCGTGAGAATTATGTATTCTATTCTCTGTGGGGGTGTAAGTACCTGCACCTGACTCTCTCGAGTGGAACCTTTGTGCATATCCCCAAGGTCTAAACTGCCTTTCTAAGCTTGGACCATTTCCCACCACGCTGGTCCACTGCGGGTTGGTGGGTTCACATATCTAGATGTGCTAAATCTAGATATGCAGGTTTCCTCACTGTGTTTTCCTTCACCGTAAGAGCGATGGTATACATTGTACTTCAGTTAAAAGAACTTATTGGTACATGTCAGCGTCGGGATTCGAACCCGCATCTCTGGCGTGAGAAGCGAGCGCTTACCCGACTGAGCTACCACCGCTCCCGCGAGAATTATGTATGTATGGTCAGGTTATATTACTTTCATTTGTTCGGCATTCTTTGTACCAGAAAGAATAAATCTTCTGGAGAGTGGAACATTTTTTATTAAACTGCTCTCTCATTCTCGCAAGTACATCATTGTTGGTACTTAGCTGGCTTCTTGGGACTTGCTACGGATGTCTGGTACTCTGACAGACACGTTAATTATAAAGCATTGCACTTTTTATACGTACGCCTTAAGAGTGCAGTTGCAACTACAATGGTTGTTATTTACTTTGTCTGGCATTGTACCTTGTACTAGCTCTAATGAGAAAGTTAGAAGCTTTTTTTTGTTCAAGTCCAGACATTTTGCTACATTTACAGAGCTATGTTGTAGTAGGGACCGTGTGAAGTCAGTAAAGTCAAAATCAAAGTGGAAATTTGTAGTAGTAGTATACGACTAAGTACTACTACTAATTTCCACTTTGATTTTGACTTTGTTGTAAATAACATTAAATACTTAAAATATAATACAATAAGGGCGGCCTTATCGCTAAAAGCGATTTCTTCCAGGCATTTAAGAATAGAATAGAATAGAATAATATTTATTTCAGACATAAGTCCATATTTGTGTTAGTAACAATTTGGCTTATTATCTAGGTTAGTTACATTATTAAATTAAAAAGAATAACATTATTACATTATTAAATTAAAAACAATAATATTATTAATACATTATTAAATTAAAAAATATATAAATTATTAAATACATATGTATTTAATCCAAATGCTCCTTGCAAACAAGTATTATAAATACTTATTTACAAAAAACTTTTGGATTTTTAGGGCTATGGATTTTTACCCAGTGACACAAAAGTATTTAAGTACAATTTCTAGCTTTTTAGTCTAGTACACCTTAAAGAACCGATGACCGATGGGGTAAACGTGTTATGGAGTGGAGGCCGCGACTAGGCAAACGTTGTGTGGGACGCCCTCCGGCTAGATGGAGTGACGACTTGCGAAAGGTGGCTGGATATGATTGGATGTGGAAAGCTAAAGATCGCATCCAGTGGCGTGCTTTGGGAGAGGCCTACGTCCAGCAGTGGACTGCTATAGGCTGATTATGATGATGATGATGACACCTTAACGCCTCAGGCGTTGAGTAGATAGCATTATTACGTGGTTCAACATTTTGCCATAGCGCGTTATAAGGCCATACATGATAATGTGATATAAGTTTTTACAAAACGAGATTATGTAACGAAACGATACTTTGGCCAAACGTTATTATACAATACGAGATTAGGGGAAAATATTAGGCCAAAAAGGTGGAACCTGTTGTAATACTTTATAATACCTTCATAAGTTGCTATTTTATAGCAGAATGAAGGTGCTTAAACAATGCTGCGAGGATTTTAGTATCTTTAAGATTGTTTTTATGTGTTGATTCTTACTATTACCACTAATTAATTATTAATAATATAATAAGTATTTGTACCCTTTACCAATCGGGAAACAAGGTTGTGAGAATGTACATCATCATCATCATCATCATCAGCCAATAATCATTCACTGCTGGACATACTCTCCCAAGCAGCGCCACAACACTCGGTCCTCGGCCTTCCTCATCCAATCACTACCGGCTACGCGCCTAAGGTCGTCGGTACAACGGGCAATAAAGTGTAAGACTAGATAGGTATTAAACATTATTCGCTGTCGACTACCTTATTCATCAGTCTGTTGTATGTGTGAATGTACTTATGTGTGGGTAACATGAATACAGACAGTTGTTGATCACACGCCGAGCTGTTTGATTGCGTCTCACCTCCCTAGACTCTTTACATGGTGTCAGGTGTAAAAATACTAGTGTATTTATTAGTTTATTAGTTTGGTGCATAAAATACAATGTCGTTATCAATACAACAACCGGGTCCCATGCTAGAACACGGAAATCTAGCTGTAAACTGGCGCGAGTGGAAGACATCTTTCGAGTATTATTTAATTGCTTCGGGTTCTGATAAGAAACCGTGTCGTGAAAAATGTGCATTGTTCCTTCATATTATTGGAAAATATGGACGCGAAATTTATGAGGAATTTGACCTTGATGCGGAAACATTAAAATACGACCAGTTGGTGAAGAAATTCCAAGAAAGATGTGATCCTACTCTCAACATAAATTACGAACGCCATGTTTACTTCGAAACATACCAAAACGGCGATCCGTTTGACAAGTTCTTGAGCAATTTAAGAATTCGGAGCAAAAGTTGTGAATTTGGTACTCTGCGTGACAGTATGATACTTACACAAATAATTCGAGGTTTGAAAGACTCACAAATGCGAGAGAAAATGCTGGCGAAATCACAACTCAAATTAGAAGATGGCATCGCATGGTGTCGGACGGCTAAACGAGCGAGCCAGCAGGCGGCGGCATGCAGCGGCAGCGGCGCGCTGCACGGCGGAGCCGCGGCGGCGGAGCTTGAAGAGATGGCGCGCGGCGCGGCCTCGCGCGGCAGCGGCGGCCCCCGCAGGCGCGGGCGAGGCGGTCGCGGCCGCCGGCCTGGCGCGGGCGGCCTCTCGAGCGGCAGCGGAGGCCAGGGCGGCGCCCGGGGAGGCGGCGCTGCCGGGCCCCCTCGTACGTCCCCAAATGGAAGTGTTTGTGGTAGATGTAGTGGTTGGCACGGGCCTGGTGACCGCTGTCCCGCATATAATGTGAAGTGCTACAGATGTGACCGCTTTGGTCATTTTTCTAAGTGTTGCAACGTTAGGGCCGTGAACGAGTTGGCTGATGATCACGGTTACCACGGTGAGGACATGGACAGTGGTGAGTTCATGCTATATAACATTTCAATCGAAGCAACAGGAGACAATAAAACATCATGGTATGAATCAATCTCAGTAAACGATGTGTCTGTGAAATTTAAACTAGATAGTGGTGCTGAAACTTCTGTTATGTCACTGAGTAGTTTTTTAAATGCCGGCTTTCAGGTTGATACGTTGCATAAAACAAATATTGTTTTAAAAGAGATAAGCAAAAACCGTTTACCCGTAATGGGCTACTTTACAGCGCAACTTAAATATAAGGGATTTATTAGTTCCACACAAAAAATATTTGTTTTAAATGTTGAATGCAACAATCTGCTTGGGCTGAAAGCATGCACAGATTTACAGCTTATTGCACGCATAAATGAAATAAGTCACAACCAAATTGATAACAATTTATTTGAGGGAATTGGGTGTTTGCCAAATTTATGTAAAATATCGATTGATAAAAGTGTCCCACCAGTAGTAAATGCGACTAGAAAAATACCATTAAAACTGCGTCCGCGTTTAAAAGATGAACTCGATAATATGGAGAAGCTTGGCATAGTGGTCCGGGAGGACGGGCCCACCGACTGGGTCTCGAGCATTGTTTTGGTTGAGCGATCTGATAAGAAGCTTAGGGTGTGTTTAGATCCCTTTCACTTAAATAAAGCCGTGCGACGAAGCCATTTTCAGTTGCCGACACTGGATGAAATCGCTAGTGAGCTAGATGGGGCTACCGTTTTTTCAAAGTTAGATGCAAAAAATGGGTTTTGGATGCTAAATTTGGATAATGAGAGTTCTAAATTATGCACCTTCTCCACACCGTTTGGGCGTTATCGTTTTCTGCGCATGCCATTCGGAATTAAATCAGCGTCAGAAATATTTCATAATGAAATGTTTAAAATATTTAAAAACAAGGGCGTTGCGGTCTTTGTTGATGATATCTTGGTTTATGGAAGGACACAGTCTGAACATGATGAACGATTAGAAGAGGTGATTAGAAAGGCAAGCGAGAATGGTGTAAAATTTAATAAAGAAAAATGCACTTTCGGCGTTTCGGAAGTGACATTCTTGGGTCACATTTTTAACGCAAACGGTATGCGTCCCGATTCCAATCGTGTTAAGGCTGTAGTTGATATGCCTATTCCCAAAGACAGAAAAGAGCTAGAGCGTTTTCTGGGTATCATAAATTATTTGTCGAGATTCATACCAAATTATAGTGAAATCTCATCACCGTTAAGAGATCTCTTAAAAAAAGATAATATATTCGAATGGTCATCTACTCAAACTTTATGTTTCAATCAACTGAAATCGATTATCAGTAACGCGCCCGTGTTGAGATATTATTCCCCGTCGGAGCCAGTGACCGTGTCGGTGGACGCGAGCTCGCGCGGGCTGGGCGCGTGCCTCATGCAGGGCGGGCAGCCAGTCGCGTACGCGGCGCGCACGCTCACCCCCGCCGAGTCGCGCTGGGCGCAGATTGAGAGGGAACTTCTCGCCATTGTGTTTGGTTGTACACGGTTTCACCAGTACATATATGGTCACGACAGTGTAACAGTTGAAACAGACCACAAGCCTTTAGAGTCAATATTCAAAAGACCGCTTAATGATACACCAGCACGCTTGCAAAGCATGCTATTAAAATTACAGACATATGTGATAAATATCACATATAGGCCAGGCAAATATACAGGGTGTCCCAAAAGTCAACGTCATCCCTTAAAGGGCTGATAGGTCAGCTTATGAGAGGCCAGAATATCACAATATGACCTTAGTAAAAACTCGATAATTTTCGAGATATTGACACTTTTATAATTTTGCTGAAAATCGACACCTTGGATCAGTTTTTTGCGTGCCGCCGGTACAAAAATCCATATTGTTAGAATTTGTTTGGTGTTGCATCATTCTGTATAGCCCTGCTATTGATCGCAGTCAAAAAAAATATCGAGTAATGCTGTATGTTTAAAAAAAACACGGTTTTCAAAGTCATAAAAGGTAATCGTATTTTTTTATAAACAACTTTGACTCTACATACTGTAAAAAAAATATACCACGCAAACCTGGCACCTTATTTGAAAAGATTGCTCATTTAATGCAGTTTCCAAAATGGTATGAAACGTTGCTATTGTTTCAATTAACAAAAAAGTTATTGCTATTTTAGTACAAAACGACCTCGATGTAAAATTGTTTGAAGGAAATTTATCTGACTGAATTTATTAAGAGTAAGTCATATTGGAATGAGTAAAAGTAAAATAGGTAGAGACAACGTTGTCACAGTTAATAAAAAAACGCATTTTGAGTATCTTTCTCGAAAAAAGTGGACTATAGCAACTCCACATTCCCCATAAATGTAGCGCATGGTAACGTACATTCCTGAGTAGTGCTAATGTGTGATATTGTACAAGTAAAACGCTTACACATGTACATTGTACACCCACAGTATCAAAAAAAGGGACAGATCAGTTTGTCATTAACATTACCTCTAATTACTTGTTATTTATTTTAAAGTTATTGTTAAACAAAACCAAACTCTCTAAATTATGATTATGACCATTAATGAGTATTATTTTTTGCTGATTATGTACTTAATATAATAATGTGGTGTTATAATTTTGAGAAATAAAAATAAAAGTCAATAAATGTTTGTTTTTTTTAAATAAGGTGTAAAAAACGCAAAATATCTTTTAAAAGAGTTTGGTAAGTTTTTTCGTAGTTATTTTTGCGTCATCTATGATGCGTAGGCTGACCCCACCACCTATTTTACTTTTACTCATTCCAACATGACTTACCCTTAATAAATTCAGTCAGATAAATTTCCTTCAAACAATTTTACATCGAGGTCGTTTTGTACTAAAATAGCAATAACTTTTTTGTTAATTGAAACAATAGCAACGTTTTATACCATTTTGGAAACTGCATTAAATGAGCAATCTTTTCAAATAAGGTGCCAGGTTTGCGTGGTATATTTTTTTTACAGTATGTAGAGTCAAAGTTGTTTATAAAAAAATACGATTACCTTTTATGACTTTGAAAACCGTGTTTTTTTTAAACATACAGCATTACTCGATATTTTTTTTGACTGCGATCAATAGCAGGGCTATACAGGGGGATGTAACACCAAACAAATTCTAACAATATGGATTTTTGTACCGGCGGCACGCAAAAAACTGATCCAAGGTGTCGATTTTCAGCAAAATTATAAAAGTGTCAATATCTCGAAAATTATCGAGTTTTTACTAAGGTCATATTGTGATATTCTGGCCTCTCATAAGCTGACCTATCAGCCCTTTAAGGGGTGACGTTGACTTTTGGGACACCCTGTATGTACATTGCTGACACGTTATCGAGATCACCAACAGAAAGAGTTGTATGTACGGAGATGAGTGATGACGTCACCATTCACGTGAACGCCATGTATGAAAGTGTGAATGCAACGGATGAATGTTTAAAAAGAATTAGAGATGAAACAGAGAAAGATGAAACGCTTCAGTGTGTTAAAAAACACTATTTTGAAGGCTGGCCTGACAACAAAATTAAAGTTCATAATTTAGCCAAACAATATTGGACAGTAAGAAATGACTTGCATTATGTTAACGGCATACTTTTTCGTAACAAACAAATAATAATTCCTAAATCCATGCGTAGTGAGATGCTAGAAAAAGTGCATGAAGGACACTTAGGGATCGAAAAATGCAAGAGGCGAGCTCGTGATATATTATTCTGGCCGGGCGTGTCCAGCGAGATCGAGCAGCGGGTGCAGCGCTGCGAGCCGTGCCAGCGCCACCGCGCCGCGCTGCCGCGGGAGCCGCTCGCGCCGCACGCCGCGCCCACGCTGCCCTGGCAAGTGTGTGCCACCGATATATTTGAATTAAATCAAAAACATTATTTAATCGTCGTGGACTATTATTCAAAATATTTTGAAGTTGCACCATTAATTGACCTCACGAGCCGCACCGTTATTCAAAATATGAAAAATATATTCAGTCAACACGGTATACCAAAAAAGCTGATTTCGGATAATGCGACCCAGTACTCTTCTGCGGAATTCCAAGAATTCGCAAAATACTGGGAATTCATTCACACCACAAGTTCACCACTATATCCAAAATCAAATGGTCTCGCCGAAAGATTTGTTCAAACTATAAAAAAACTTCTCATTAAAGCGCGCGAAAACAACACCGACTGGCAATTAGCATTATTAAACTTTAGAAACACACCTGTGACTGGTGAAGAATACTCCCCAGCACAGCTGTTGATGGGTAGGAAGCTAAATACTAGACTACCGGTATCCGAAGAAGAACTTAAACCGACATTAATTGACAACAAAAAATTAATTAAAATGCGTGAAAAACGAACGCATTACAATAAACAATACTACGACCATGGGACAAAACCGTTATCACCTTTGCAACCGGGTGAAAATGTTAGAATGCGTGATAAAGGCATATGGATTAAAGCTAAGGTCATAGGACTCGCACGAGGTAATCGATCATATTGGGTACAAACTGAAAATTCTAGGAGATATCGCAGAAATAGGTCTCATATCCTCAAACAAAACAATGACGTAGATAGTCAACCAAATGATTACTCATATCTCGATGAGCCGGTCGATGAGCCCGCCCCCCCTCCCCGCGCGGCCCCGGCGGCGGCGCACCCAGCTGATGCCCCCGCCACGCATCAACATACTTACATTACTAAGAGTGGCCGCATATCTAAACCCCCTAAAAGATTTGAAATTGTTAATTAAAAAACCTATGAGATAAACTGTACAAATAAGATTAGTACCTAAGAAATAAGAAATAAGAAATAAGAAATAAGAAATAAGAAATAAGAAATAAGAAATAAGAAATAAGAAATAAGAAATAAGAAATTTATTGGGTAACAGACTTCAGTAAGTAAAAATAATAATCCTCTAGATTCACAATGACATGTTTTGTTAAATATATTTAAGTTATTATTATGGTTCACGTCGAAAATCACACTAGGTGGACCCTGTATTATGATTTCCGACGCTCCCCCCTCAGAAAAGTTCGCTAGTTAACAAAAAATCATTTAAATCAATAAAAAACAAAAGAAAACAATAGACTTGTAAATACCTGTACGATAGAAGTTAGGTATACTTATATATATTACTTAACTCTGGTGTTTTGGATACAATTACATTAGGTTCAACCACGTAACTAAGCACCTACTTTCTTTTACAATAGTTCAATTAAAAACAAAAACATCATCAATTGAATCAAATATTTCGCTATCATAGATATCGCACAAAATCAAGTCAATGAGTAAATGTGGGTAATTTGATAACAAATAGTCCATCTCAACAATCTCAAGTTTGCACGCTTCGCTATAACAAAGTAAACTGACAAATTGATCTCATGTAAATTAGTCCTTATGCATACGATGTAAGGTTCATATTTTATATTTTCCTATTGGTGATTGTTACATTTTGATTTATAAAGAATACGGGTTACACAGGTTAGACAACGATAACTTTCAACTTCGAACATTTGAGTCGCTTAATATAGACGTAAGGTGAAAATATTTTCTACCAATAGTAATTAACAGATAACAGGTTTGTAGATAGTTGATAGTTAATAGTTATGCAAAATTAGTACTTTTAGTTGTATGAGATTAGTTTTTTTTCTCCATTTGTAAATTATTTTAAAATAAATTAAAAAAAAAAAAAAAAAAAATATTATAATACATTGTTTGAATTATTTATCAAATATTATTCAGAAAAAAAAAAATTAAAAAAAAAATATGGGTTTAGGTATGTTATGGATTCTTAGTTATTAGGTTATTTTAAGGAGAATTGATTCAATCATCTCGTAATCGGTGCTGAGAAGCCAGTTTTTTGTAAGAATTTGGCATTCGCGTAAGTTTTTGGGGTATAATAAAAGAATACGATTAATTTTATTGTATAGAAAAGCAGAGAGAAATTCTAAGTGCCATTTAGCAAAAACAGTTCTAAATTTTGGAATCTGGCAAACTAGGTCGTTTCTTCTTTTGTTTTTATAAAAATATGCATCAAAATTTATTTTTTTATGTTGTTTTATTATAATTTTACTAATAAAAAGCTGTCGTATCGATAAGACTTTAGCTTCTTTGTATAGTGTTGCGGTCGGATATCTATAAGGTTTGAAATAAATTACTTTCAGCAGAGATCTTTGTGCACGTTCAAGTTTTATTAGTATCGTTTTACATGCCCCACCCCAGACCGATATACAATAGGACAGGATTGATTGACCTAGTGCCATATAAATTAATGTTATAAGTTTTGTTGAGGTGACGGATCGAAGTTTTTTGAATATAAATATTAGTTTGCGAGTCCGACCTGCTAAGTTATCGATATGCTGCGACCAGGACAACCGGTCATCCAGGGTAACACCCAGGTATTTAAGTGATGAAACTTTAGTCAAATGGTTACAGTCGCACTGTGAGTTTAAAGGGTAGTTACAACAGTGTGCTTGTAAGGATAGTTGTGATTGTGATATTTTTTGAGAACGAATGGAAAAGTACATATATTTAGTTTTTGACAGATTAAGTGATAGCAGGTTATTTTGTAACCACGCCATCACCTGTTTTAGTCCTAGTTCTGCATTCATTCTAGCTTCTAACCAAGTGTCACCCTGAAACACCAGTGCGGTGTCGTCAGCAAATGTAAATATTTTACCATGTGATGGCGAATGCAGACATAGTTCGTTAATATATATTAAAAAGAGGCTTGGACCCAGCACACTGCCCTGCGGCACACCCATGGTCACGGGCAAGTCCGAAGATGTCAGGCTACCTATCTTGACCCTCTGGGTTCTATCCGAGAGGTAGTCTTTGAACAGGCTGAGTGGTAGGCCACGAATACCTATACTTTCCATTTTGGATAATAGGATGGGAATAGAGACAGTGTCGAAGGCTTTGGCAAGGTCCAGAAATATACCAACACATTTTTTATTACTATCTAGTTGATTTACTATATAGTTTGTTAGGTTAGAAACAGCATCTTCTGTGGATCTGCCAGCTCTAAAACCAAATTGCGAGTCCGATATTAGATTTTCTTTTTCTAGATAATTTATAAGTCTATAATTCATTAGTTTTTCAATAATTTTTGATAGAGCTGGTAAGACCGATATTGGCCTATAGTTATCGACACTGTCTCTGTTCCCACTCTTGAAAATGGGGTGTATAAGTGATTTTTTTAGAAGTTTTGGAAATATTCCTTGTTTAAAGCACATATTAAATATATATGTAAGATATGGTGTTATGATATGTTTGGTGAATTTTATGAATTTTACTGGTATGCCGTCAATACCCGTAGCAGAATCGGCTTTGAGATTATTTATAATACTTAATACCTCCATATCATCACATTCAAGCAAAACAAAAGAACGCGAGTGTGTTTGTTTGGGAATGCCAGAATCCTTCGTATTAAAATTCGTTTGTAGTATTTTATTAGCCAAAGTTTGACCAACATTTGAGAAAAAACTATTTACATCATCTATAGAATTTTGTTCTCCTGATTTATTCGTTTTTAGCAGTTCTGTTGATGAATCATTTTTCTTATTAGTGTAGGTAATTTCCTTAATAATACTCCAGGTACGTTTTGGATTGTGAGTTGCTTCCTCCAACTCTGTTTTTTCATAAGAAGATTTTAGTTTTTTAAGAAGAGTATTGCAATAATTGCGGTATCTCCGATAGGTAATTAAAAGGGTTACATTGTCAGGTTCTAATCTGCTTTTTGAATGTAGCTTGTCTTTATTTCTGATACACCTTAGTAGACCATCTGTCATCCAGGGTTTTATTAGGCGTCGTTTTTTTGGTATTACGACCACAGTGGAGTTAGCACTAATTGCCTCCGACATCTTGTTAACAAAAAGATTAGCGGCCTCATTTGCTTCTTGAACATTATAAATTTCGGATAGGTTTGAGTTTAAAAGGTGCGTGATTGCTTTGTCATAATCTATTTTACTTCGCGTTGGTTTTGGCTGAAAATTGCGGACGTATGATTGTCGAGTGATCACATGCATTATTACCGGTCTATGATCTGTTAAGTTAGTTTTCAGGACGAAAGTTCGCGCGGGAAATTGCGATTTGTAGTTCGCGTGGTCAAGACAATTGTTTTCTCTGGTGGGAAAATAGTGGCCAGATAACAAGCCATGTTCAGCTAAGAGGTTAAGATATGTATTCGACGAAAGATCTTTGTTATTTGGTTTGATATCAATATTGACGTCACCAGTGAAAACAATATTCTTGACATGTTTCAGTGACTCCAAAACTTTGTTTATAGATTCAAGAAATTTTTCTGTTTTCTTAAATGAGGGTGATCTATAGATCGCCACTACAGTGGTATCACAATCTAATTTTATAGTAAGACAGCTAGTTTCTTGACATATCGGTTCGTCTACAGTGCACAGAATATCTTCACGTATGTACGCGACTATACCATCGTTCTGGTTATTTAAATTTTTAGTCCTATAAGTATTATATCCATCCAAGTGTGGTACCGGTTTGTTGTCATCCAGCCAACACTCTGTCAGAACGAGAACATCAAAAGTGTCCGAAGTTCTTTTTATAAGTAAACCAAAGGAGTCAAAATTTTTGTATATGCTTCGGATGTTTTGTGTTATTATCTTATATGTTGCTGTGGACTTGATAATAGGGGAATATTCTTCTGGGTCATATAAATAGCTATCAGAGACACTTACAGAATCGATTTCGTTTTGTATTTGAATTGAATCAGCCATTTATATAAGTAACTGTTTGTCGAAGATGTGGTTTTTCGCGGATGTACAGTTGACAAAATTTTAGAGTGAGAGGAAATTGATTGATAAAAAATATCGAAATATAAGCTTTACATTGGAATATCAGAATTGCCAAAACATCATCAAGGTATTTACATTTACAATATGTTGACTTTCTTAAATCTATATTAAGAGAAAAAGTGAGGCATGCATATTGGGATGGTTCCCATTTAACTAAGATACAAAAATATACTGTAATGAAATTCATGAGATACCTTTCATACAGTCACACCGATTTTAGTTGATGAACCTGTGATTCACTTTTTATCAGTATGATCGGAGTGTCGTCAGTCTTCTTCACAAATATCTTCCCATTGGATGACCAACAATATTTGAAGATATTGGATTTTACGAGATCCCGAGCCAAGAAGAATAGACGGTTGGCGAGTGGAGTTAGGTGATCAGATACATAGATCGGAGTATTCTGTTTTAAGCCCAAATGAGATGCGTTCAACTTCGCATTCCTGTGTTGGATATTGAACTCTTTAGCTGCCTTTAGTACACAGATTTTCTTCTCCTTTGTAGCAAGTTCAATTATCACAGGTTTGTTGGCTTCGCGTTTACCGGGAATACGATATATATCTTTTATTTCACTGGGAGTGGTCTCTACGCTCATTGCCTTGCATAAGGTGACAAAAGAATCTGAGAGGGTTTTTTTGTTCTCACCTGCTTCTGCTGGCACATTTCTTAGCTCCAGACAAGTTTTCCTCGATTCACGCTGTAAATGTTCTACTTCATTCTTCAAGGATGATATAACTTCTTCCTGTAATATAGTTTTTTGCTCCAGTCCATTTATTTTCAGAGACATCTCTTCATATTGCGATGTAATGAAGTCCATAGACTTTTCCAGCTCTCGTGTTGTATTTTTTATCTCTGTAAGTGTTTGGTCCCATTTTATGTGTTTGTTTTCATCTTCGGCTCTCCAAGTTGTTAGTAGGGTCATAATCTCGGACTTGAAAGTTCTTAATTCTTCGGAAATGATCGCTGTCACATCGTCATCAGGGCGCTTGCGTTTGTCGCCTCTCATTCTGGACGTGACTTTATCTGCAAAGTCATCATGACGGAGCAGATTCGTGTCTGAGCCAGACTTGGTTGGCGAACACGACATTTTAAATTGTGTTCAAAGTTTTCGTGGTTACACAAAACTTGACCAGTTTATATTGGTACACTGTTACTGATCTTCAATATCGTAACAGGGTTCTTGATAAAATGGTTATAAGTATTTACGTTATTGACTTTAGTGAATTGTTTTGTCTATTTAGCGCAGCAGAAAACACGTCTTAACGCTAGCGCGGTCCGGAGGGAGGGGAAGTACCTATTAGGTTATTAAAACTTACCTACTTATCTAATTATACTTAGTTTTATCTTACATAACTACATTATGTTTTGCAATGTTGGTCCAGCTAATGACAAACAATATCGATCCCAAGAAATAAACATAAAAATTTCGCAGGGTTAGCTGGCACTATGTTCATGCAATGATCAGTATTAAAAAAGTAATAACTACTTACAGGTTAACACAGGGTGTCAACTGTGTTTATTTTAGTTAGATTAGAAATCTTCTTGAACTATCATTAAATGTTACTTTTAAACTTATACACATGATTGTAAACCTATGCACCTACATTCTCACTTGTCTAAAGAGTAGGGTGTGTTACCTACTTATATTAAACTCGTAGATATCTATCAGACCTGTTATAGTAGTTATAAGCACTCATCTGATAAGATAGACATTTTTTTTTGTTCCTTGCTTATGCTTACTTTACTTTATTAAGCTACTTGATATACTTACCTAGATATAAGATGTACTTACCCCATATTAGACCACTACCTATAGTCATTCATCAAGTAAGTAGGTACTTAAATAACATTGTAACTTTCAATTTACTCACTTATTAGTAATGTTTGGAATATAATTATAGGCAGTTACTTAGATACATATTTAAGAACTTAGATTTATACTCATTGTTATATTTATCATTATAAGGAGAAAGATGTTGTATGTGTGAATGTACTTATGTGTGGGTAACATGAATACAGACAGTTGTTGATCACACGCCGAGCTGTTTGATTGCGTCTCACCTCCCTAGACTCTTTACAAGTCAAACACTAGTTGAAATTTTGTGGTTACATTTAGAATGTTTCGAGAAAATCACTCAAACTACACAGAAAGCCTTTGATGTCAAAAATTTGATTAAAAGTTTCATCAAAGTCACTTTGTTTAGGACCAACTTAATTTTGTTTTATAGCTTTTACTTAGTTGCGACGTTATAGCACTATCGTGTACAATTTGTACTGTGTAAGACTGATGAAGGCTGTGATAACTTGAGCCAAGTTATCCTAACTAATATTATAAATGCGAAAGTAGCTGTATCTGTGATAGATATTTATAATATAGATTAATTATTAATTGCAATGAAACAACCGACCGTATAATTCGACTTGGCGCTTTATTACTGAAAACCATAGAGTTTGACCATAGACTATAAAGGTCTTACCAAAGAGTATAGAGGGCACGATGCAACGTGCCAGTGCTACGTCTACACAGAGTACACGACATACACATCACTCCTCCACACTAATTTAGAAACATGTTAACGAAGTATTATATGACAATAAAACTACATTTAAAAATAAGACTTATGCTAAAACTTATAACTAACATTCTTATTTCTGGGCCGTAAACACATACGAGGTGGCGATGTAGGTGTTAACGGCCGATCAGTCTGAAGTGGAGGTGTTAACGGCGGATCAGGATGATCTGAGGTGTTCGGATCCAAAATCCCTCGCTCACAACACTCCACAAGCCCCTCCTCCTCCACTATTTGTTCCACGGGCGGGTCGGCTGGGACCGCGCTCGGCACAAGAGCCTCGGTGTGCACTGTTGGAGATGGTAAGGCCAACGGCATGGAAACTGATTGATACTCGGCGGATCTATTAGCAATGACCGAGCTCCCTGGCGATGATGAAGGTTGACTTACATCTAAGTCACAGCTAGCTACACTCTTAAATAGCTGGTCTATATGTCTTACACATACTTCATTATAATCTATTATATACACACTGTACATTCTATTACCTAAAATTTCTTTAACAATCCCCTTTTTCCAAACCCCTTTTCTCGAACTGTACCAACGTACCCAAACTACATCACCTTCATTAAATTTCCTTTTTGAAACAGGTTGTTTATTTACACATGACTTGTCCTCATTGGGTAAAATTAAGTCTAACCGTGAACGTAAATTTCTACCAAACATTAATTTTGCCGGAGGCTCGCCTGTAGAACAATGTTCTGTATTTCTGTACACAAATAAATAATCCAATAGCCGTTCAGAAATAATTTTCTGCGGTAGATTGTCACCAATAGAGCATTTGATCATTTTTTTACAGATTCTAACAGCATTCTCAGCTTGCCCATTACTGGCTGGATGGTATATGGGTGACGTCATATATTTGATACCGTTATTGGAACAAAATTCCCTGAATTGTGAAGAGTTAATTTTGGCATCATTATCTGAAACTAGCGTATTACAAATTCCAAAAACTGAAAATAAATATTTTAGCTTCGAAATCAGCGCGCTTGCAGTAGTGCCGTTATTCATAAGCAAACATTCTACCCATTTCGAGTAGCTATCCACCACCACGAGGTACACACTCTGTCCTAACGACATGTAGTCGATGTGCACGCGCTGCCAGGGGCCGGCGGGGCGCGGCCAGGGCGCGGGGGGCTCGCGCGGGGGCGCGGCGCGCACGCTCACGCACGTGCCGCACGCGCCGGCGCAGCGCTCGATGTCGGCGTCGATCCCCGGCCACCACATCCGGGCACGAGCATTGCACTTCATCTTAACTACACCCAGATGAGTGCTATGAAGCTCCACTAACATTCGTTCTCGTAACGAGGACGGAATAATAACTTTATGACCTCGCAATAAGTAACCATCAGGCTGTTAAATTATGGAACGATCTGCCCATGGAAATCAGACTCGCACCCTCTCTACCATCCTTCAAAAACAAGCTCAGACAGCATTACTTAAATTTAGCTTATCCAGATTAGAATAAACCAGCATAATATATATATATAGATATTTATTTATGTATGTATTGTATTATTACATATAAGGTCTAGGTATATAATTATTAATAGCTATGTAGGTTTAAAGTATTTATATGTGTTCATAATATATTTAAGTATTATTGTATGTAGGTATTTACACATTGTTCATAGTAATTATGTTGTATTTTCTCTTGTCTTGTCACACGTTACCCCTTTCTTTATACTTTATATTTCCTTTCAATGTGGTTGTCTGGAAGAGATTACTTTTAGTAATAAGGCCGCCAATTGTACCATTTTTCTTTTCTATGTCTGTGATACTATTTCGTTTTGTGTGCAATAAAGTGTATTTTATCTTTTATCTTTATCATTCTCGTATTGTAGGTCTGCTTTACATCTAAAGTAAGGTAGGATAGACTGACAATGTACTGAACGCGGCCATCCGTGTTGCATGTATTTGATGACAATTTTCAAGACTTTATCATTATCAGTGGCCCTTTTAATATCGTCTAACAACACGGCCGGTGTACTTTCGTCCAGGAATTTCAAAGAAGTGTGTGTACATGTCGAACTCTCTGTCACTATCAGAAACCGTTTCTGCAACCGGGGCGCGCGAAAAATAATCCGCTACTACGTTATTTGGGCAGTTCTTCTTTTTAACCTACATAATGAGTAAAAAATTATCCCAAATTCGAAAAAAAAAACTATAGCTTTTTGGTGAACTCTTATCATTTTTATGATAGCTTCATGTCTATTCTATCGAAAAAGGTGGTTGGCCGCGTAGTTTACCAATTTTTTCAATATTTTAAGGACATAATACGTGGATAAGGCACAAAAAATTACACCTTCGTCACATTATCTTTTATTTTTTTTTAACGAGATAGTCTTCGTCGTTTGAAATGAAACTTTTTTGATACGCTAATAAACAAAATACCATTTTAGAAAACATATGAAGGAATGGATTTTTAGTAATAACAAAATATTTATTAAGTAGTTATTACCACTCTGTCACAATTTCAGCTAAAATGAAGCTTGTTTTTGTTATAAATATTTTTTCGCTGCTAATTACAGTAAAAAATTAACAGCATAGACGTTAACATCAATTACTAAATTTAATATGATTTTTCCAAAGTTGTACTATTTATAACATAACATATAAACGACCAAAAATAAGTTGACTACCAGGAGACACCAATCGTTACAAAGTGGTAAACGATGTGACAGAGTTGTTACTCTATTAAATATTAGGCAGGATTTGGAATAAAACAGTTTTATTTAATAAGAATAATTTAGTAACTTACATATAAATCATTATGGTTTCAATTTAGTCAAAGAATTAACTGGATATATCTTTATAATTAGTATAACTAATTAAAATCACACTTGAGAACCTCTGGAGACTGAAATATCCGTATTTCAGGAACTTAAAGGACAAATTTGTTCCAACTACATAAATTAATGTTTATCTGCACAAATAATATTTTCGACAAACTAAAATTTAAGTAATATAACGAAAAATTACGTAATTTCTTAAAGTTTTAATCAGCCATATTTCGAAAGTACAGAAGTGGCTCTTAGAACTTGAAAAACTATTTTTTTTACTTTTTTAATTACCTTAGAAGCTGAAGAAGCTTTAATGTAATCATCAAACATCCGATAAATCAATCTCCACAATATTAAACAGTCTACCACATTCATCGTCTGTTCTTGAGAACAATAGCACGAAATCACCTTTTTCACTAACGAAACTTTTTATTACTGCAGCGCAAGTGTATTGGACGTTCCTTTCGCTTCGTACTTTAACCAAAACGTGTAGTTTCTCTTCAATTTTTCGTTGATGAATATCCTCAGGTTGGAGTGCTTGGTAAGAATGTGACAGATTTGTCGTGTGACAGAGGGGTAAAATGTATTGCAAAGTCGAATAGTATTTAAACAGTAACATAAAATGTATAATTCACATGTTGATTGCAAAGAAATCGTTATTTCCAATGAGTAAATAACAAAATAATAATTTAAATATATTTTATTTTAACAATTACCTACGTGACGAAGCTGTCGCCAAATAAACACACGCACCTCCTGTCACACTTTGCGGGTGGCCGATACGCGGTATCTGGATCTCTAAGGGGAAATCTTACCAAGGGGGAAAAGGAGATCTTAAACTCTGATCGATGGCAATAAGGACGAGTGGCTCAAACAAATATTTTAAATGGCAACCTACGTGACAGAGTGTAACTACTAAAACATTGGGTAGTAAAAGACAATTTTTCAACAATTTTTTTAAATATTTCAGAAATATTTTAAAAATATATATTTTGTTTTACTAAATAAGTAATACCTTCTGGAGTTTAAATAAAATTTTATATTTTATCTCGTCATATATTTTTTTTCTAACATTATGAAATATACGCAGGATGAAGTGGCGGGAGACAGCCAAGATTCGTATGAAATACACCTCTGTCACGCGGATTTACCACTCTGTAACGTAATTTTAAATACAAAAATATAAATTTATATTTTTGTAAACGTTCACAGCCGTTGTGTTTTTAGTACAATGCACGTTGAAATATAAATAATAAATAAATATTTGTAAAACTCATGATATTTTCCTCACAACTGGTGGAGACACAGTTATGTAGGTTAAAAAGAAGAACTACCCATTTGCACTTGATGTATACTGAATGACATAGTTATAGGCCGACAGAATAATCGCATATCTCTGCAAACGTAACGCCGTGGTTACCGATATGCCCGAATTTTGATTAAAAATCGATACTAAAGGCCTATGATCGGTTTGTAAAATAAACGGGTCGCTGCGTCCGTATAGGTACTGATGGAACCTTTTCACACCGAAGATTATAGCCGTAGCCTCCTTTTGAATCTGGCTATAATTTCGTTCGCTAGCATTGAGAGACCGCGAGCCGTAGGCCGTAGCCGTAGGCCAAAGGTCGCTCGGAGCCATCCTGCGCGCGCTGCAGCAGCACGGCGCCCAGCCCGTGCGGGCCTGCGTCCACCGCCAGCACCAGCTGCGCCGCGGGGTCGAAGTGCGCCAGCACGCGCTCGGACGCCAGCTCGCGCCGCACGGCCGCCACGGCCTGCCTCTGCCGCGCGCCCCACTGCCACGCCGCGCCCGCCTTCAACAGCTCGTGAAGAGGACTCATTACAGCCGACGCGTTTGGAATAAAATTCCTGTAATAATTTACAACGCCTAGAAAACGCTTGACCTCTGTGACATTTTTGGGCTCCGGAGCATTTAAAATAGCTTCGACCTTTTTAGGGCAAGTTTGTAGACCATTTTTGTCTATAACATAACCTAGGTAGGTGACACTGTCTTTGAAGAATTCGCACTTGTCTTTTTGTAAACGGAGACCCGAGCTATTCAATCTATGTAATACCTCCCGTAGTCTGGCCAAGTGAGTAGCTTTATTAGGCCCCGTGATGCAAATGTCATCGTACCAGCAACTAATGCCTTCTATCCCGGATAGGACTGTCTCCATCGATTTCTGAAAGATAGCCGGCGCGCTGGCTAGGCCGTACACCATACGGGTGTATTTAAATAATCCTTTACTAGTATTAATAGTTGTAAGCTCTTGGGATGGTTCATTTAGAACATATTGATTGTACGCGTTTTTTAGGTCTAATTTTGTGTACTTCTCTCCACCTCCTAGTTTTGCGAACACTTCTTCAATGCGCGGTAATGGGTACTTATCGACTAAGAGGTCTTTGTTCAAGGTAACCGAGTAGTCCCCGACTATCTTGACCTGTCCGTTTTCCTTCAGTACCGGCACAACAGGAGTCGCGTAGTTGGAGTGGTTGACGGGCACTAAAATACCTAAACGCACTAACCTATCAAGTTCCGCTTCAACTTTATCTTTTAAAGCGAATGGTACCGTGCGTGGCTTGAAAAACTTAGGTACGGCATTATCTTTCAATCGAAGGTCAACTTTAAATTTATTGAAAGTACCTAACTCATCGCGCCACAATTCAGGGTATTGCTCCAACAGCGTGCCTACCTCACCATCAGTGTAAATTTTATTTAAATTTGTAGTTAACACTAAGTTAAATGCGGACATGAAATTTCGACCCAGTAATGGCGGGCCGCCATTTTCCACTACAAATATCCTAATCGGTTTTGTCTGACCATTGTATGTAACATTCGTTTCGAAATAGCCCAGGGGAGAAATTTTATGCCCGGTATATAGACACATTGTTATATTACAAGGCAGCAGTTTATACAATGAGAAGTTACTCTTATAGAAACTATCTGAAATTACAGTTGAGCCTGAGCCAGAGTCCAGTTCCATAGTAACATTCTGTTGTCCTACTATCAAGTCTAAAGTAAGCGGTTTATTTGTCACATACCTTATATTTAAAGTTCTGGCATTCCTCACACCCCGAGTTATTGTCGTCATTCGTAATATTATTTATTCTTGAGTTTTTATTAGTACACACTTTTCTTAAATGGCCCTTACACTTACACTTTTGACACTTGTAATTTTTAAAACGGCACGTATTTTCTGAGTGGTTCTTCATACCACACACCCTGCACCGGGTCTCTGAGCCCGGGGCGCCGCCGCCGCCGCCGCTGTCTCCCGCGCCTCCGCCGCCAGCGCGGCTCGAGCCGCCGCCGCCGCCGCTGTAGCCGCCTCCGCCGCCGCTGCGACGCGGGCCGCCATCGCGCTGAGACTTAGCATCAAACGCAGGGTTGGTTCTTCCTTGATGACCAATTTATCAAATTGTTTCGAATCCCTTGTATACTCCGCTTGCCGCGCCAACTCCAATGCCCGAGCAAATGTTAATCCTGCTGGATTTTGCTCAAACAATTTGTCGCGTTCGGGACCTGAGCCCAGGCCGAGGACGAAACGGTCCCTGAGGTTCGTCTCCAGGGCTGCGCCGAAGTCACAATAGCTTGCTAGACCTCTGAGTCGCGCCGCCCAGTCCCCTAAGCTTTCGCCTGCAGTTCGAGTCGCCCCGTGAAACTTAGCGATGTCCACGAAGGAACATTGTCTAGGCTTGAAGTGAGCGTCGAGTAAAGCCACCAATTCCTCGTAGCTTAACTTATCCACATCGCTTGGATAAGCAAGATTTCGAACTAGACGGTATGATTCATCGGAAAGATGCGTTATGAGAATGGCACTTTTACAGTCTTCTTCCACTTTGTTCACTTTCACAAATTGTACCAAGCGTCCTTTGAAAATGTCCCACTCGCACGATTTGTGGTCGAAAGTTGCCAAATTACCCAAAAACGCCATTGTTATCCGTTTTTGCAACACGTGAGTAGATGATCCTCGTTCGACAGTGATAGATATTTATAATATAGATTAATTATTAATTGCAATGAAACAACCGACCGTATAATTCGACTTGGCGCTTTATTACTGAAAACCATAGAGTTTGACCATAGACTATAAAGGTCTTACCAAAGAGTATAGAGGGCACGATGCAACGTGCCAGTGCTACGTCTACACAGAGTACACGACATACACATCAATCTGTCTGTCTGTTACTCTTTCACGCCAAAACTACTGGACGGATTGGAATGAAATTTGGTATAAACATGGTCTAGACCCTGACAAAGAGCATAGGCTACTTTTTATCCCGGAATTTCCTCGGGAAAACTTTTAAGGCGAAGCGAAGCTGGTGGGAACAGCTAGTAAGTTATAACACTAATAACCCAACCTAACCAACTTTTAAACCCCCCGACATTCAACACTAAAAGTCGCATTAATTTTGAACGTTTAACCTGTTTTTTTATAAAAATATGTCTTAAAACTCTGGGGGTAACAACATTACCAATACTTTACCTAAAACAAAACAAATCGAATTATCACCCTAAAAACAAAACGGAAATCGACACAGCCGTTTGGGAGCTACGATACCACAGACCGATACAAACTGACACACAGATACACAAACACGTTAAACTCATAAGACCATTCTTTTTCGCCTAGGGTTAAAATTAAACGACCGAATCGTTTCTACATTATGTAATGAAGCCAAATGACTTCACACAATTTATCGGCAAAAGTTTTATTTTTTTATACATTGAAACCATTCAAAGTTTTAATACTCCAGAACAAAACGACGATTAGTGTTGTGGATTTTCTCTTTTACGTCTAATAGCTTTTTGTTTCATAACACAAGAAGTTAGACGCTTTATACAGGGTGGAATTTGAAGTGTGTTCTTGAAGTCTCTATATTCAATAAAATATATGTATAATACTATTGAATTGGCAATCCTTATCTTTATCATCATCAGCCAATAATCATCCACTGCTGGACATAGGCCTCTCCAAAGGAGAACCTTTGGTCCTGGGCCATCCTCTTCCGGCCTTAGGTCTTAGGTTCAGCTGGCAGGAGGGCGTCCCACGCTGTGTTGTGACCTTATACTTTTGTATATTTTTGGCATACTACTTACCATTTTTGTAACACTTTGTGTATTTATATGTTATATTTTTATAAACTTTCTGTATTTTTAAAACTTAACGTCATAACCTTCTTTGTAAATACCTTACATTGTGTTATGTAAATCAATTTCCGCTTCGAGACTTTTAACCGACTTTGCCGAAGCAGAATTAATTAAACCAGCTTTCCCTGTTCAATATCAGCCCCGGTACAGTACCGACCACGTAACTTGACCATTTTTATACTTAATAAATAGTAATAAATATGTGGGGACCTCACACACACGGCCATCCGACCCCAAGCTAGGCAGAACCTGTGTAATGGTTGTCGGACAGCTGATATATCTACACAAATACATAGATAGATAGATACTAAATATAAATATCAACACCCAAGACCCGAGTACAAATATCTGTCTTTCAACAAATATCAGCCCGAGCCGGGAATCGAACCCGGGACCTTCGGCATAGCAGTCAGGGTCACCAACCACTACACCATTCAGCTACTACACCATACTTAGGTAGGTACAAATGGTAAAATTTTTACCTAATTGGCTTGTATCATATCTAACAGACGGATGTCATAAGTTGGAAAATTTACCCTCCCCTAACCTAGGGTAAAGTGCAGAGTCGTGGCCTTACGGATAAAGTCTCGGCTCTCATTTGTGAGGCAGTGGGTTCGAATCCAACCAATGAATTCTTTAGAAATAAAGAATTTAAGTAAAATTAAAGCACGTACTCTTACGGTGAAGGAAAACATCTTGAGGAAACCTGCACATCTAGATTCTACAGATGTGCGCTCTTAGTGCATTGTACTCATTTAAAAACGGTGATACCGCTCGCGACCTATCACGTGAGTACAAAATTTTAATGTACAGCGAAAAAGCTGTGATCTGTGGGGGTGTAATTACCTGCACCTGGCTCTCTCGAGTGGAACCTTTGTGCATATCCCAAAGGTCTAAACTGCCTTCCTAAGCTTGGACCATTTCCCACCACGCTGGTCCACTGCGGGTCGGTGAGTTCACATATCTAGATGTGCTAGATCTAGATATGCAGGTTTCCTCACGATGTTTTCCTTCACCGTAAGAGCGATGGTATACATTGTACTTCGGTTAAAAGAACTTATTGGTACATGTCAGCGTCGGGATTCGAACCCGCATCTCTGGCGTGAGAAGCGAGCGCTTACCCGACTGAGCTACCACCGCTCCCGCGAGAATTATGTATGTATGGTTAGGTTATATTACTTTCATTTGTTCTGGATTCTTAGGACCAGAAAGAATAAATCTTCTGTCTCGGAATATGGAGTTAAAGTGGAACATTTTTTATTAAACTGCTCTCTCATTCTCGCAAGTACATCATTGTTGGTACTTAGCTGGCTTCTTGGGACTTGCTACGGATGTCTGGTACTCTGACAGACACGTTAATTATAAAGCATTGCACTTTGTATAGCTCCTTATACGTGCGCCTTAAGAGTACTTTGGCCCGCATTGTACCTTGTACCTACTAGCTCTAATGAGAAAGTTAGACGCCGTTTTTTTTTCGTTCAAGTCCAGACATTTTGCTCCATTTACAGATCTATGTTGTAATAGGTAGGTACCGTGTAACGTCAGTGAAGTCAAAATCAAAGTGGAAATTAGTAGTATACGACTACTACTACTAATTTCCACTTTGGTTTTGACTTTGTTGTAAATAACATTAAAATACTTAAAATCTAACACAATAAGGGCGGCCTTATCGCTAAAAGCGATTTCTTCCAGGCATTTAAGAATAGAATAGAATAGAATAATATTTATTTCAGACATAAGTCCATAGTTGTGTTAGTAACAATTTGGCTTATTATCTAGGTTAGTTACATTATTAAATTAAAAAAATTAATATTATTAAATTATTAAATTAAAAACAATAATATTATTATTACATTATTAAATTTAAAAAATATATATATTATTAAATACATATTTATTTAATCCAAATGCTCCTTAATAAGTATTATAAATACTTATTTACAAAAAACTTAACACAAAAGTATTTAAGTACAATTTCTAGCTTTTTAGTCTAGTACACCTTAAAGAACCGATGACCGATGGGGTAAACGTGTTCTGGAGTGGAGGCCGCGATTAGGCAAACGTTGTGTGGGACGCCCTCCGGCTAGATAGGGTGACGAGTTGACGACTTGCGAAAGGTGGCTGGATATGATTGGATACGGAAAGCTAAAGATCGCATCCAGTGGCGTGCTTTGGGAGAGGCCTACGTCCAGCAGTGGACTGCTATAGGCTGATTAAGATGATGATCATGACACCTTAACGCCTCAGGCGTTGAGTAGATAGCATTATTAGGTGGTTCAAGATTTTTCCATAGCGCGTTATAAGGCCATACAAGATAATGTGATATAAGTTTTTACAAAACGAGATAATATCATACGGTGTTCGATGAAACGATACTTTGGCCAAACGTTATTCAAATCTAAACCCAAAAAGGTGGAAACTTTTGTAATATTTTTAAATACCTACTTAATTTGTAATTTTATCGCCGAATAGATATTTTTCACACAATCCTGCGAGGATTATATTTATAGTATCTTTGTTTTCATGTGTTGATTCATTACTCATCAGGTTCTACTAAGTAAGTCATAATAATTCAATGAGTATTTTTTATGTCTGTGACTCTGTGCCCTTAACCAATCAGTCGCTTAAGTGTAAAACTAGGCATCCAACATTATTCGCTGTCGACTTCCTTATTCATCAGTCAAACACTAGTGGTAAATTTTGTGGTTATATTTATAGAATGTTTCGAGAAAATCACTCAAACTACACAGAAAGCCTTTGATGTCAAAAATTTGATTAAAAGTTTCATCAAAGTCACTTTGTTTAGGACCAACTTAATTTTGTTTTATAGCTTTTACTTAGTTGCGACGTTATAGCACTATCGTGTACAATTTGTACTGTGTAGGACTGATGAAGGCTGTGATAACTTGAGCCAAGTTATCCTAACTAATATTATAAATGCGAAAGTAGCTGTATCTGTCTGTCTGTTACTCTTTCACGCCAAAACTACTGGACGGATTGGAATGAAATTTGGTATAAACATGGTCTAGACCCTGACAAAGAACATAGGCTACTTTTTATCCCGGAATTAACTCGGGAAAACTTTTAAGGCGAAGCGAAGCTGGTGGGAACAGCTAGTAAGTTATAACACTAATAACCCAACCTAACCAACGTTTAAACCCCCCGACATTCAACACTAAAATTCGCATTAATTTTGAACGTTTAACCTGTTTTTTTATAAAAATATGTCTTAAAACACTGGGGGAAACAGCATTACCAATACTTTACCTAAAACAAAACAAATCGAATTATCACCCTAAAAAACAAAACGGAAATCGGCACAGCCGTTTGGGAGCTACGATACCACAGACAGATACAAACTGACACACAGATACACAAACACGTTAAACTCATAAGACCATTCTTTTTCGCCTAGGGTTAAAATTAAACGACCGAATCGTTTCTACATTATGTAATGAAGCCAAATGACTTCACACAATTTATCGGCAAAAGTTTTATTTTTTTATACATTGAAACCATTCAAAGTTTTAATGCTCCAGAACAAAACGACGATTAGTGTTGTGGATTTTCTCTTTTATGTCTAATAGCTTTTTGTTTCATAACACAAGAAGTTAGACGCTTTATACAGGGTGGAATTTTAAGTGTGTTCTTGAAGTCCTATATTCAATAAAACACGAATTGTCTTGTCAATCCTTATCTTCATCTTCATCATATTCAGCCAATAATCATCCACTGCTGGACATAGGCCTCTCCAAAGGAGAACCTTCGGTCCTGGGCCATCCTCATCCAGCCTTAGGTCGGCGGTTCAGCGGGCAGGAGGGCGTCCCACGCTGTGTTTGCCTGTTCGTGGTCTCCACTCGAGAACTCGTCTTCCCCAACGGTTCTTAGAAAACCATTTCTTCGGTTTATAAGTTTTTCCCCGTATCTAATTGCATGAACACTGTCAGAGGATGCCATTTAAAAGATAACTGCAACTAAGCAATATGTCAGAGATAGAAGCACTTGTAATGGTCAGTGGTCTGTGATATCTCACAGACACAGTTTCAGTTTTCGCGTTCTGTGAAAAAGTAGGTCCCTTTTCTTACATGTTTTTCTATTTATTATGTAGGTGTTTTTTTCTCAAAATTATCAGACATAGGTACACACACAAGCAAGAAAAAAGTTCCAGTGAAAAAAATACCAAATTAATCCTAAACGGAAAAGGCTAGCTTTAAGACGCCGCGCCGTCTGCAAAATTTGAGTAAGATCATTTAACAGCGCATCAGAATATTATCAATCAAAACCTGTTCTATATTTAAACAAATTGTTAAAAACCTGTTTACTGGCTGTCAATGACACAGGCCTAGCTTAGTGTGGTAGCCCTTGAAAAAACCTATATTTTTTGTATCTTCGTAATCTTGAATTTAAATAAATAGGTATATATTTCTAATTTTCATTTTTTCAAAACCGTAAACATTGTGTTAAAAAAACTAGCCATTTAGAGTCAGTATTTCAATGAGTAAGCTCTACAATACAAATCTAGAACCAAAATATGTACAGGTTTCCTCACAATATTTTCCTTCACCGTAAGAGTATGTGGTTTAAATATTGTTCTGAAATTCCTTATTACTAAATAATTCATTGGTACATGGCAAGATTCAAGCAGAAGGCTTCACGAATGAGAGCCTAGGCCTTATCCATTACGCCATCACGACTCTTTAGTATATAAATTTTACAGCTTGTGCTGAAAGATGACTTGCTGAAATGCACACAGCTCATCTCGACTAAACCTGGTTGTTCCAAACAAGTCGAGTTGGAAGCAATAATTCACACTGGAAATCCTTTAAAATCCTCACCAGTCCCCGTACCGTAAAGCACCATAAGATCAAATCAAATGTTGTTTATTCGACGAAAAATTTTACAATTATTAGTTGTCGATTGTCATAATAATATTACTCTTCCACCATATCACAAAGGCTCTGTCACTAAAGAGAAGTAATGGCGAAAGAAAACGAACTGAATTGCATAACCAAAATATTAATCGTCAGTCTTAACAACTTTTGCTCTAATAAATCTTGTCAAAATTCGTGAACAACAAATTCTGCGAAGTACCATAGTAAAGAAAGAAAGAAAGAAAAATATTTTTATTTGTCTCCATAACACATATTAAAATGAAAATAAACTAAAACTAATAATAAATTAGAGACAAAAAGGGGCAGACTCAGCATCTGCTGCGAGCTGCAGGGCAGCAACGCAACGCTGTTTTTCAGCCTGTCCCTGTGCATGCACTTACGTTAAACATAATTATGCAAACAAATAACGGAACTTGTATTAAACACACTATATATAAACAATAGTAAACAGTATATTGCATCGCTTAAATCAACAGTAGTTACAAAGTCACGTGACAGCCGGCCTGGCACAGCTGTCTCAGTCAGTACGCCTAGTAGGTAGGTTCTACGCAGTTCTAGCCCTTGATCCAGTACCTTTATTTACTCTAACTGTATCAAATATACATTTAATTTACTTTCGAATTATCTTATTTCTTATTAAGTGATTAATTACAGTTGATTTTGACTGAAAAAAAAACGGTCAAATTAAATCTTCACGTATTCCCGAAATAACCGGTCTTGAGAGATAGACAGACTGACAACAGAGTACCTATTCCTATAGCTATACCTATGGGTTCAGCGTTTACCTTTTGAGGTACGGAACCCTAAAAAACTTTTGGATAGCTTAAAGCGATGGTGGTACGGCGTCTAAACCCATTTATCTACTCTAGTCTGCTACAGAACTTAAGCTGTTGTTGTATGATACACTGTTTTATACAGGGTGTTGCAAGTTGTATAGTTAAGTGGGTGAGTCAGTGGGTCATTCTGAACACCCTCTTTGGCTTACGATATCACTTTTGCAACATTGTAGTTACGTATATAAGTAATCAGTTGTACATAATAATGTTTAAGTATCACAATTTGTTTATAAGACTTTATGATATTCATGAAAACGTGACCAACAAAGGTTGTAAGTACCTAAAAAGAGCTGTTTCTTCTTAAAAAAATCATAGCTTAAATTATCTGTGATAACTCCAGTCACCCTCAAAACGTACCCTTTTGTTAACAAAACGTACCCTTTTGTTTAACCCCCTGAAGACATTCTATAAAATGAAACATAAAAGTTAAGATTTTAAAACAAAGCTAGCTTTATCTTATCTTACAGGTAGCCATAAATACTGCCTCTTAAATAAATAATTAAAATATTTTAATTGTTCTCGAAATGCCGGTAAAACACACAATCTCGCGAATTTATATATGAAATGGGATTTATTTTAATAACCCTACCAAAGCACTCCTGTTACCCCTGACAAAGATAAGCGTGGAACTTTTTAACGGTTAAACGTTAAACCTACGGTTAATATAGGTACCTTGTTTCAGTCATGTATTGAACACCTGTAAAACTTACTTATGAATGCAATGAGGCGTTTGTTAAAAAAAAAAAAAGTTCCTTTTTGGAGAAATAGATGGCGTTGTCTGGGGTTGTACCAACTTTCAAACCCTCAGAACACACTCAGATCACAATATTTTATTCTGTGAGGCTAACGAAATGTGAAAGTGACGTAGGTAGGTAGAATTGTAGTATTATTTTCTCAATGATGTCGACGGCACACATTCTCATCTTGTCTTGTAAGTATTTCTTTGGGATCTTATTTAGGATCATACAATAAATAAAAATAGAAAATCAGTTCTCGCACGCAGCACCCGTTCAAACGGCGCGCATAGAGAAAAGAACACTACGTGACGGTGCGGGTAGAACTATTCACAGAATACTTAGCACTATCCCAAGCCACATGCAGTCTGAGCCTCGGAAGGATGGCTCGCGCTACCACCCGACATTTAATCACAACTAGTGAGATCTTATTCTGAGTTTAGTACTCTTTGCTCTCTATGTAATTTTTGAGAGTTGGTACACTGCGTTTTCACGCCATCTATCGGCTTACCCAAAAGCTCAACTGACAGCTGTCAAGGAAAACGGCTCATAAAAGATTGATTATTGAGTTATGATGATTCCTGTGACAGTTCCAACATTTTATTATCCGAACGCACAAACACTGTTGCGAAATTACATTACAACATTATCTAACAGTAAAAAAATGTCTTTGTGGAGTGTAAGAGTGGTATAGTAGGCAAAAAAGGGATTTATCCGGGTTTTTTTTATAAGTGATAGGGCGTTTCACATAAATTAATCCATCTATTGTAAAAGTTCATTAGAATGAAAACTGACAATACAATAAAGCACCAGATACAAAATCCCACTTCTTATTTTTCATCTCAATCTTCTTCGACACGCTCCCAATATCGCAATTTCCAATAATAGAATCCTGTTCCTCCATAAAACCGTATTGTGTTTTATATATTTCGTTTGTATTAAATTGTAGCCACGTGCTAGTCGTAAAACTTCACAATAGCAATACAGGTCACTCTAGCTAACGAAAAACTAAGCCTCGAATTCATAGACCGTATTGTAAAATTACAACAAGGTTGAAATTTACTTTGAAATAGTTTCAACTTTTTCCGTCAGACAAAACGTCAATTTTAAACCTAATTTAAAGTGTCAAAAAGCCCTATAAATTCGGGGTTAGTTTTGGAGAATAGCAGATACTTTGCAAAATATTGCGTGAGCCCTATGACAGCTGTCAAATCGATACATTTTATTTACTCGGCATGAGGAAATGTCAATCAAACGTCATATGCCTCATGCTATATTTTACAAAGTATAGCCACTATAGAGCTTCCACTATGTTATTGTATTTTTGACGTTTCATTATGTCTGGTAAGTAAAGTTGGTTTTCCTTTTGAGGAGGTTCTCAATTCGTCTGTATGTGTGTTTTGTAAACCTAGAGTAACCCCCACGCTCTCTACCTTACAAAGATCTTATCCAGACTCTGACTTAACTGTCCAATTTTAAAACTTTTGTTGATTTGTTGATGCCGATTGTTCCCCGTTTCACCCAAGTATATTGCATTTCTAGGACTTATCTTAAAATGTAATACATGTGTTATTTTCACACTGCTGCCGCTTCACGGGTTCTTTAACGTAGTACATGTGCAAACAAACAAAAGCTAATTAATACTAAACTAACACGCAAATTATTATGCTTGTACAGAGCAAACTTACGTGTCGTGATAAGTACCATAACCGGCCACTGCCGGTTAAATAAACACCTTTATCGCATGAAAATCTCCACCACTCCTCTTTGCAGAAGTTGCATGGAGGAAGATGAAACAGTTTCCCATGTCTTGTTACATTGCAAAGGCGTGGAGACACTACGATCAAAAATCCTCGGATCTCCGGGGTCCCTCCGGGAAGCCATGAGCAACCTAGGTCGTCTACTGGCTTTCTGGCGTGAGCTTGGGTGGCTTAATAGCTAGTCACCCCATAGGTATTTCACGCATAATGGCCCACCTTGGAGGCTAAATGCGGAAAATCAGCTCGCCATGATAGATAGATGATAGATAACGTAGTAGATAAACGTCTCTCGTATATCGCTATTCGCCATAAATACAGCGTGGCGAGTATATCGGCGTCGATTCACCTGTCAAAGATCTCGGATCTATACAAGTTACGTCAGACTTGACAAGCAAGCGATGCTGCTTATGGATTGATTGTTGACTTAAGTTTTCTCAGTTTTCTTACCCCAAGATTTCCTTTTCAAAGAAAAAATCGCATAAATAAATATCATGAACAATCTATGGAATAGTTACAGAGACTTTGTCTCTGTATCTTGAAATGACAAGTGTAACTATACTTTAACCTCCATTATATATTTCATCACAATGTATTTTACTATCTTCATCCCAATATCCGGTTCTGAGAGTACAGATATAATAATAATAATGTATAGGTATCAACCTATTTTATACCCAGGATGTTGCCAAAGTCAGGTTGCACAAAAATGTTCCTATGAAGAAGACACACGTATTTTTTGTTTCGCGAATTTTAAAAGTCATAGAACATTATACGTTTTTAAGAACGATCACTTGAGCCACGGATTGTATACTATATTACTTTTATGTGTGTGTGTACAAATAAAGAATATTCTATCTATCTATCTATCTATATTACCTTTTTTCAACATCCTGTACATGTTTTTAAATTTGTTCAGATTTACCCCATGATTCACCTCTTTTGACATTGACACTTTAACAACACCCTGTAGATTAAACAAACCTTCGATATCCACTTCTGTTTCCTGTCTCCACCCCTTGTGCTTACTAGTTTGTAAAGAAAACTTGACAATATCATAGTCGATATCAATTTATTTTGAACAAACAATGAGATAAAAATGAGTAAGTATTTCACTGAGCAAATATCAGCTTTTATTGTTTTTAACTTCCGGACCATAATATTGGATTTATTTTATAAGCTTTAGTGCGTTTTTCCACCGCCGCCGTCACCGTCACGGCACGAAAACGAGCATATTTCAGGCCGAGTTTTATGTGACTTGACGGCGACGTGACGGATTGTATTGTATCGTATTTTATTTCATATAACAATATTATAAATTTTATTTGAAAATCTTAATCTATCTTAATCTCTACACCACCACCACATAACATAATATAGTTAATTAATATGACTATATAAAATATTAAAAAAAAAATCGGTAGATAGAGTTATTGAAACTGGCAGTAAGTAAAATATATTATAGAGCTTCTACTATGTTATTATATTTTAGACGTTTCCTTAGTTTGGTAAGTAAAGTTGGTTTTCCTTTGCAGTCATCCAATATGTATGGGATTTCGACTGTCAAAAAAACAATTATATAATGGACAGAGTAAAAGTACCACTACTTTGGCGCCGTCATCTCGTTCTCGTGACGTGTTAGCGACGGCGGCGGTGGACAAACGCTCTTACTGTATATTGCGTGTATGACATTCCTCCCGAATAATATTTATATCAACTACAATATTATACAAACTACAAGAATATTGATATTGAAAAAAAAATACTGTACAATGAACGGGATTTGTTAAATATAATTATTTATATTTTATCCTTTGTATTTTTCAGTAAGTACAGGCGGTTTAAATTAAATGTTTAAAAAAAAGGGGCCATTTAGGCTGTACGTCTAGTACGGGTGTGATAGATTGTCGAAAACTATAAAAGTTTCAGTTTTCCCGCATTCAAAGTGGCACCTCTATCAGAAACTATCATGAAACTTTTGACAGATAATGTATGCAAGTGACAGAAGAAAACCAAAACTTTGTTTACGTAAATTGCAAAACCCGTACTAGAGGCCGTTGGAAAATGGAACGTTTTCATTGGTCGTGATGGTTTTTTTTATTATAGATCCTCATTCCAGACGACCGAATGGCGTAGTGGTTACTGACCCTGACTACTGAGCTGATGGTCCCGGGTTCGATTCCCGGCTGGGGCAAATATTTGTTTAAACACAGATGTTTGTTCTCGGGTCTTGGATGTGCCCGTAAAATGGCAATAGGCCCGCCCCCTATTAGATTGTGACTAACATAACACTCTGGCGAAAAGTGGGTGCAGCAATGCACCTCTGCCTACCCCGCAAGGGAGTACATTAGTACAAGGCGTGAGTGCGTGTTTTTTTTTTTTTTTTAAAGATCCTCATTCCCTATAACAGCATGTAAAGTAACTGATTTACAAAGGTACCTACTTATAAGACATAGCTAGTCTAAATTGTAAATGGTTGCATATTTCCCGAAATGCAGCTCGTATGTATCACAAAATGAGTTCACTTTACAACGGAGATGCAATATAGTTAGTTACTGAATACGCTTCTGAGAGTCACTTTGACTTTGCACTGACAAAGATCTGGGTTACATCTAGGTACTTATGCTTAGGGTTGCCAACAAAGACTTTTTATTTTATTTTGTTAAGCTTAGATTAACGATATACGATCAAGTGTTTGGTTGGTTTTTCTATGTGAGAGACCATTTTGTTCGTAGACGGCTAATGGTGGCCCTGACTGCTTTACCGAAGGTCCCAGGTTCGATTCCCCGCTGGGGCAGATATTTGTTTAAAGACAGATATCTCTAGTCGGGTCTTGGATGTTGATATTTATATTTAGTAAGTATGTATCTATCTATGTATTTGTGTAGATATATCAGCTGTCCGACACCCATAACACAGGTTCTGCCTAGCTTGGGGTCGGATGGCCGTGTGTGAGATGTCCCCCCATATTTAAATTGTTAATCTAAGTATAATTTAATTTTTTCAAATTCAAATCATTTAATTCAGACTCAAAGTCCATAAGTTAACACAATTAATATTCACAATCAAATTAAATAATTTAATGCATTCTGAAAAGTCACCTGATGTTTGCGCCATAAACTTGCATGTATCGAGTTATAAATTTCACTTGTGAAGCAAAAACGTACAGAAGTGGGTTTAAAACGTAAATTGTACCGTGCACATTGAATGATTAAAAATATGATTCGGTTCGGATTTCAAACAAAACAAAAATCGGTTCAGATACAGACGCACAGATACACAGACATGTTAAACTTATGACGCCCCTCTATTTCCTTTGGGGTTTAAGAAATATACTATTATTTTCAAAGTAAGTAAGTAGGTACGTAGTTCAAGATTTTTTTTTTATATAAAAAAGAAAAAGTCGCGTGACCAACATAGTGTCTATTGGAAATGGGCATCACTGTACATTGACCTGCCTTCGGGAAGCGAACTGATAAATTTCCACCCTGTCCTTACTTGATAAAAGATTGCCTTTATCGATCACCCGAGTCCACTTTACTTAGGTTACACAGAGTATAGAGATTGGACATTTACTTAGGTTATACAGGGTGTTGCAAAAAGGGTATACTAAGGCGAAACCTTAATGTGCAGCATGGTATATCTAAGCCCAAAAATAAAATCTGAATGTCAAAATTCGCGTTTTTTTTTTCATTTTCCATAGAAACTAAGTTGGTCACGTGACTTTTTTTATTTTTTACTGTCGCCATTCTATGACCACGAACAGTCGTGAGCATATACACTCACGAGCAATGAAAAAGTTCCAGTGACTTAGCACCAAATTAGTCCTAAACAGAAAAGACTAGGTTAATGATGCCGTATGCAATATTGAAGTACAATTAACAGCTCATCAGAATAGAATATTACCAAATAATAACGTAAATATGTGATGTGATCAAATTCATAATTAAATGTTATTAAAAAATTGGGTCATTTTGTGTCGGTCGACCTTTTATAAGTGGAACTTTTTCATTGCTCGTGAGTTTAGAATTTTAACACAGTTTTTCTCTAGCTACTCTCCAGTTGACAAAAAGTTTTCCGTCGATTGAGTTAGCGGCGTATAGGTTTAGTATAAACCCTTCCCTTTATTAAATACTTCAATGGAAAGTTTTTGCTTGTTTTGCGCTCACTGGAGGATTGCCAAATGGGGACGCAGCCTTATGGTACCTGTCATTACCAATGAAATGCAATCATTTTTTAGCGACATAGGTACTGCAAAGTATTTAAGAGATTATAAAGTTTTAAACAATAACAAGTATAAAACTTACATTTTCATTACTTACTGGACTATCCAGTAGGTAAATAATTATATAATTATATTGTTAAATAATCATAACTTATAATGCTAGAGTCTGCAAAGATTTTTGATTTAGAAATCGGTCTAAAGGTAAGCGTCCACCAATCGGTATCGTACGTATCGGACGAAACGGATTGTCATAAATGTATGGAAAAACGGCGTCGGCAATACCGATGAAGTGGACGCACTTGTGTGAATTTCTATACAAATAATACTGAATGCGATGCGTCCGTTGCGTACGATGTCGAAAGATGGACGCTTATTTTATTTCATTTTATTTATTTGGTACACAAAACAGAATAAAATCATTACAAATTAAGAATATAAGCATTGAAGTACATAGATCTAGATTTCATTCCAAAGCATGCATACACATATCATATTAATATAAGGAACAGGCTATTACATAATTAATTTATCATAATATTATCTATCAAGTGTTCATAATTTCATTCAATAGGTACAAACAATTTTTCATTTACTTACCTTAAACCTACTGCTTTTCTTTTTTTTTATAAAGGTCATCATTAGCCTATAGCAGTCCACTACTGGACGTAGGCCTCTCCCAAAGCACGCCACTGGATGCGATCTTTAGCTTTTCGCATCCAATCATAACCATCCACCTTTCGCAAGTCGTCACCCCATCTAGCCGGAGGGCGTCTCACACTACGTTTGCCTAGTCGCGGCCTCCAATAAAGGTCCCTACACAATATTCCATTCACTCAGCCAAGTCCACACTTTGGTCGCGAGACTCATGAGCCGGCATTGTCTATGAAACTGTCTATTAATAATGCAGCGCAAATATGCATGGCTAACTGTTGGCCAAGTTGAATGACCGCTTTTGCACAGGGTGGTACTTTTCGGCGCTTTTTGACATGCGACTTTAAATATGTATAAATATTACTTAACTAGTATTTTTTTTAAGTCTAAGGGCCACTTGCACCATCATAAGTGTTAAGGGTTTTATGTAAGTACAATACTTAAATTAAAAAAAATTAAAAGATTGTGTTCCAAGAATTTTTATCTATAATTTCATAGTGACTTATCTCTCTTTGGATCAAAAGTCGTGTGGTCGACAAATGTCTCCTATCGCACTAACGTTCGTAATGATAAGCATATTCATGAATCCGTGTACCCTTTCTTGGAACCTTGTCACAGTGTTTACACGTCACGTTTGCATTCATTCAACGTGGCACATTCACATCTGCCTACCCACTGAACCATTCTGGGTTTAGCTGATCCAAGCACCCTGTGGTTTAAGCTAGAACTAACCTTATTCGTTTGAGCTAGGGTTTATTACTTCTAGTCTTGGGTGTAACACGGTCTTATATAGTACCTAAGTAAGTACGAGTATATATTCTTTGTTTGCTTTCTGAAATGGTCATCTTGGGTTGGAGAGAATAGAATCATGCTACACTAGCTGTCGCGTGCGTATTTATTTATTTATAGACACTTTATTGCATACTTAAAAAATAACATACACAGACAAAATACAAATTAAGAAGAAGTTAGTACACAAAGGCGGGCTTATTGCCAAAAAGCTATTTCTTCCAGCCAACCCTTGGTTGGTGGAAAACTCAGGTAAATTTAAGAAAACTCTTTTATACAATAATGCGTATTTTTCTAAGCCTTAGGGCGAGGCCTCATTGATGTAAAAATTGGCCTGTTGTAAAATTAGTTGAGACAGGGTTAGGTAAGTAAGACTAAGGGCAGTGTTGTAGCGCTTTGGAGAATCCTATACGGACGATTAGATGACTGATGGTAATGGTGTAGTGGTTAGAGACCCTGACTCCCGAAGGTCCCGGGTTTGATCCCAGGCCAGATATTTGTTAAAAGACAGATAATTATTGTAATCGGGTCTTGGGTGTTAGTCTATCTATATGTGTCTGTGAAGATGTATCAGCGGTCCGATACCCAAATTACAGGCTGTACCTATCTTGGGGATAGACGGCCATGTGTTAGATTGCCTCACATATCATTATTCTTATAATATGTATATGTACATATGTAGGTATATACACTCACGACTGTAATCCCCAAAAGGATAGTCAGTCACTATTCGCAGCACATTTGTACTCACGTGACAGGTTGCGAACCATATCGCCGTTTTGGAATAAGTACAATGCACTTAGGATACACATCTAGAATCTAGATGAATTATTATTCTTATAATGACCGCATTTTTTTTTCTATATACGAGTTTTTAACCGCTGCACTTTCCGTAATATAAAAAGCTACGCAAATCATTATACATAAACTGGGGAAAATACCACTTTCATTATACTGGTGACTTCACCGCAACATTGCGAATAAATTCCAGACTTTACGATTGCATATGACGTAGTTACGTGGGGCTCGCGTTTACAGGAAAAATACCGATTGGCCGGGTTTTTTCCCATAGCTTTTTAGGGTTCCGTAATGAGCGAAACTTTAATTAACCTTTATTCATGAAAAATCAGCCCTAAAAATTAGTATACGCCTTTAGGCTTACACTGTACTCAACACTAGTCAACTCTTGTTCATAAAGTAACTCTATCAACTCAAGGCCTTAGCTTTAGAAGCAACACTAAGATAACATAAACGCTACACTTGTAGTTTGAATCTGAATCTTATGACTCACGGATTAAGGTCGCTTCGAAGTTCGAAGCGTTTGTTAAGCCAGTTTGCTACTTTGTACTATCGGGGATCGGCTCAGCAGAGCCTTAAGATAAACTTCCACCTTTCAGCATAGTACACAACGGACGCATCGCATTCAGTATTCTGTATTTAGAAATTCACACAAGTGCGTCCCGATGCCGTTTCTACATACACTTATGAAAATCCGTTTGGTGCGATACGTACGATACCGATCATCAGCATCATCATCAACATCAGCCAATAATCATCCACTGCTGGACATAGGCCTCTCCCAAGGAGCGCCACTACACTCGATCCTCGGCCTTCCTCATCCAACCACTACCCGCCACCTGCCTAAGGTCGTCAGTCCAGCGGGCAGGAGGGCGTCCCACGCTGCGTTTGCCTGTTCGTGGTCTCCACTCGAGAACTTGTCTACCCCAACGGTTATCGGTTCGTCGGCAGATATGACCAGCCCACTGCCACTTCAGCTTGCATATTTTGACAGCTATGTCGGTACCGATAGGTGGACGCTTACCTTTAGGGTCAATTCAGACGTACCACAACCACACCACAGCCACAATCACACCACAACCACGCCGTGTGGTCGGGCGTATATTTTATATTGAAAATGAATAATCAAATTCACACGTGCCACATTTTGCCGTTGTCATCGACCACCTGTGTAATACGACCACATCGAAACCACATCGCAACCACATCGGAACCACACCGCAACGGCAACGCCGCCACGCGTCAGTGGCACCGCGGCCACCTCCTATCCCTATTAAATGCATACGACCACGTGGTTACCACATCGCAACGACAGCGACAACACAACCACTTTGACATTTTGTCGCTGCCACAACGCAACTGCAAAAAGCCGCTGCCACACTATTCACACGTAACCACAGCTTGACCACATTATGTCGCTGCGACGTGGTGTGGTTGTGGTACGTGTGAATTGACGCTTACCCACTGGTACATCGATTATACTTCAATATGTTACGGGCGACATGTGGAAGTTTCGATTTAGAACGATTCGGTGTTCGTACAACGAGGTTTGTTCGAATTCGGGGAAACAGCGTTTTAGAACACAAAGCCGTGTAGTTATCGTGTTGTGAACACAGTTACATGAACATCAAGTAGCTGAGAAATACGGATTAATTGCAACGAAAATATCTCAAAGTTTTTTAAACCGATTTGCGATAAAACTCGTATTAGATCAAGATAAAATACTCTTTATTGCACACAAACAGAAATAGTTTCACAAACATAGAAAAGAAATAGTACAATCGGCGGCCTTATTACTAAAAGTAATCTCTTCCAGACAACCACATAGATAGGAAATAGACAATATGAAAATGGGTAACGTGTGAAAACAACAGATAAGTACTTAGATTATATACTTATTAAATACTAGAATTTAGATAGAGTAAGTACTCTTTATTTGTACACCAAGAAATAATTAACCATTATTTAACACTAAAACTTAATTAGGGCACACAAGGCGGTCTTATCGCTAATATCTATCTCTTCAAGAACAAATTAACTTAATTTGATTGTTAGAAATTGGACATAATAGTGTACTTACTTGGCTATGTTTTATAAAAATCGATTCTATTATTGCCCCTTTACCTCATTATGCTTATACTTAGGTACATAATTATGTACGCCATCAATGAACACTTGTATAGTTCACACGGTACACTGCGGTGCACGTAAGATGACCAAAAATTTGGAGCCAAAGGAGAAGGGCCATTTCTCTAAGGCGCCATGACCCGCCAGAGCAGCCATCGATGAAACATAATTATGTGTAGCCCATGACTACAGTATACAATATTTATTATTTTTGTATTTTTAAAATGTATGTGTTTAGTTTATAATATGGGCCATGATGCCTGAAATAAAGGTTTTCTATTCTATTCTATTCTATATCCTGGTGTAAATTTTATTATTATGAGGCATGGGAGAACGAAGATATAGGTGCTGAAAGATCAACTCTTTGTACTGAGATGTTTCCCTCATACAAATTTTTTTTTAAACGTCGTTTAGATTTTTTTAAATATTTTTCCCTCTTTTAGAACATTTTTATCATTGAATAAAAATAGGTTTGGTTAGTGGCTGCAAAGCGGGTCAGATTTGGCCATTCTTATTTGGAGCCAATTTTGTCAATAGCATTAGCAGCTCGTAAGGCGAAAACAGTAAATACGTATATCAGCTTGAAAACATCTGACAGTCAGGTTGCCCACTTACCCGACAACTCTCTCAGCACAAGCTTGCTTGTGTTGGGGTCCACCAACCCGCACTAGGCCAGCGTGGTGGACTAGGCCTAAACCCTTCCTTCATTGGAAGGAGACCCGTGCCCCAGCAGTGGGGACGGGATGGGTCGATGATGATGATGATGATGAACCAGTAAGTAGTCAATCGGACAATCAAGAGGTTATGATGTATCTTCAGTGCAGCGATCACAGGATTCGATACTATTTTCGAAACTGCATAAACATATAGAAAAAAAAAACAGTATCTTCAACTGTCACTGTCAAAAATGTAAGGAAAATTTGTCAGTTCAAAAGTGACATTTGTTTTTTCCATATGTTTGTGTAGCTTTGAAAATAGTATCGAATCCTGTGATCGCTGCACAGTTGGCTGAAAGAAACAAGCCGAATGTAGGTGATAAAGACGAAAAATGAAACAGGAAGATTGGTAAAAAAGTATTTTGTTGGTGGTTGGTAAAAAGTATAGATTTTCCTCTTAACCCACATGAAGAAAAACTTATCTCAAAAAGCGGTCAACAAAAAACGATGAAAAGTTCCTAAAATGATAACACTGGCGGCGAAAAAAGTGGCGAGAATAACATAACATTTTTGGGAATATTTCTCAATATTTTTGTACACAAAAAGACACAAATACGGATCTTATCCTAATAGAAAGGTGCAAAAGGCGGACTTCTCATTAAAAGTGATTTCTACCAGACAACCTTTCGGTGGAAGAAGGTATAAATCTGGCCAAAAAGATGTCACGAAGCTTGCAGAGCTTCGCATCTGAGTATAAAATAAAATATAGGTCAAGAAAAGTGAGGCATTTGCAAAAACTAGCTTCCGGCAAATTAAAGATGGCGGCGCGTTCAAGGAAATAGCTAGACTATTTTATTAACAAACAGCACTTTGAAATGGTGACTGCACTTTGAATTTCCAGTGTTTTTTCACGTTAACGCCCACCCTTTAATTATTATGGAGCTGAAGACAAGTCAAAGGGCTGTATCTACAGGGCGTTGTAAAGGTTATAGATAGATAGATAGAATATTCATTATTTTTGTACTCAAGAACAGAATTTATAAAGCTCGTATATACTAACACAATAAGGTTATACGGGGTATTGAAGGAGGGATTCTGAATAACTTTTCTTCTATGACTTTTATGAGTCCTGAAAAACAAGTGACTGTCTATAGTTTGTTTCTTGGTCAACTGCTGATTTTTACTATGTATTAGGATTTCCAAAAGTTGTTCAGAACGTTGCCCTGATTATGAATAATCCCCATTCGGCGTAGGTACTATACCATATTTGCAACACCCTGTATGTTACAGTACATCCAATACTGAAAGTTTCTGGGAAATGGCTATAAATACGCACATAATATTATGACGACCGAATGGCGTAGTGGTTAGTGACCCTGACTACTGAGCCGATGGTCCCGGGTTCGATTCCCGGCTGGGGCAGATATTTGTTTAAACACAGATATTTGTTCTCGGGTCTTGGATGTGCCCGTAAAATCGCAATAGGCCCGCCCCCTATTACATTGGGACTAACATAACACTCTGGCGAAAAGTGGGTGCAGCAATGCACCTCTGCCTACCCCGCGAGGGAGTACATTAGTACAAGGCGTGAGTGTGTGTGTGTGTTATAATATTATAGTATATTTAATCATACTCACATAGTACAGCCAACCAAATCGAATTTCTATTGTTATAATGTTATTACAGATATCTTTACATCAATTAATTGGAAATCCTTTAGTGGCTTCTGGGGTTGAAATTCCACGGAAATTAATCGAAGGCTACAGGGTGTCGCTAAAAATAATATTTTTTTAACTCGTTTTGGTAGTGACATAATGAAATGGGACTTGAATGGTTAGTGACTGCTATGCCGAAGGTTCCGGGTTCGATCCCTTGATCGTGTGCGAGATTTTCCCACATATTATTATATATAATTTTATATTTTTCATGGTTCCGGTGTTTAAAATATCTTATGATACGCGTAAGAGCGGTTAGAATTCTAGAAGTTTCCTTCTTAAAGTCATTCTAACGTATGAATTTAACTAGATAGTTGAGGGATTCAAAGAAAGCATTAAATTGGTTTACGAAAAAACAGTGTAAGAATTTATCAGTGATGTTCCCGTTGGAAATGTAACCGACATACTGAACAACTATGTTATCGCGAAAATACAACTGCTTCATAGTTAAGGTATATACCTACCTACTCCAATAGAATTTCGGTAATGGGGAAGAGAACCAAGTGAAACTTTGGCAGCACCAGCGAGTGTGCCTTGTTGGTTTTGACCAATGACATTGTTGGGGAGAAAAAATGGCGACTGAACCAACCAATTAGAACTGAGGAATTAGGCACAGTCGCCTAAGGCGCCATCTTTAATTATCTTTTAGTTTTTCTCCCCATTGCAGCATCTTTATATCACTGTTAAAATTTCACCCTGTATGCATACTAATTATTTGAGGTATTGGAACCTCAAAAGGTAAATCTGGAACCCTCTAGTCTATCTGGATGACCTAGTACGGGTAACAGTGACACTATAATGTTACAATTTTACTGCTCAATTTTTTTATTTTTTTATTTCTATGTAGGTAATTATTGCTACGGAACGGAACCCTTTATGCGCGAATCTGACTCGCACTTGGCCAGTTTTTTCACCTCAAGTCCTTCCGTTGCTTGCCAATCAAAAACTTACTTCTCATTTCATGAACCCCTTTTTAATTAAACTTTACGGCTTCGAGTCTTCGTAGAGTCCAGATGTCTTTTTCAGAGTAAAAATGTTGAAAATAACAACATGTTGATTAGTTGGGCAGATGTTCTAGCTTTTTTTATTATGTAGTTACTCTATTTTTTTCCTTGCCAGCTTTAGCATTTCCAAATTCAATTTGTTTTTTTATGGTCATAGAAGTAATGTTACCACGAGTGTTCTAGCCACAGTTTTGCAAAATCTGCTTACTTACTTACTTATGTATGTATAGACCTGCTACACCCCTGTGCAGCTCAGGGCTACACATACCTATTCTTCGCCACGCTTCCCTAACTTGAGCCGCCTCCTTCACTTGGGCCCACGATAGACCTGCTCTCTTCATTGCCGCCTCCAAAGACCTTCTCAAAATCGGCTTAGCCCCAGTTTCACCATACTCGGTAAGACCATAACCAGGGATTAGTGTGACTTTTGACAAATCTGTCAAGAATTTAATATGAAGATGACGTTTAATTGATGAACTAATCCCTTGTTATGATCTTCCCAAGTATGATGAAACTGAGGCTTAGTGCCAATTTCTCCATAGTCGGTTATCTAACCGACAGGGATTGATTTATAAATTAAACGTCATCTCCATATAAAATTCATGACAGATGTGTCAAAAGTCAACCACTACTCCCTGGTTATGCTCTAACCGCGGTTCAAAACTTAAGCGATAGAATGTCGGGATTCTTATCGTTATTTCTGAAGTTGTATTTGTGAAGCCTGTCGAGATCTCGTCGTCTAATAATACGATTTTGTGAGGAAATTAAAGAAAGGGGACGGAGTAAAATGACGAGCTATCAAAGAGGAAATCATTTTACGGTCCTGCTTCCTGTCCTTTGCATGTAATTTTAGACCAGACGAGGGCTACTGGTGAAATAAATTTAAATTATATCGCACCCTTATTCTTATCACCAGACACTACACAAAATTTTGAAAAATACTGTTGCGATGTTTCATATTTCTATTTATTTTAGCAAGTAACTTTAGTAGTGAATAGATATTACCAGTAAATAGATTAAGATAAGTATGTAAGTAGTTTATAATGAGAGCATGTCTGCCGATAAACTGTTTTAACAGTTTGGCGGAATATTTGTGTATTTTTCGTGTTTATTATGATAAAATAAAATTTTAAAAATCAATCAAAAAGTACACTCAGGAGAAATGAAAAAGTTACAGTGAGAATAGCACCAAATTACAACTAAACGGAAAAGCTGAATGACGCTGTCTCCAACATTAAAGTACATTGAACAGTCAGAGTATTATGAACTAAATACGTTAATATTCAGTAAATTTTAATTCAATGTTTAATAAAATTGGGCCATTTGATTTGAGCATTTTGAAAGTGGAACTTTTTCATTGCTCGCGAGTGTAATAACGAGTTATTTGCAATATTAATAAGTAATATTCAGATTTGGCGTCGGATCCAAACCGTCACTAACAAACATTTACATATATTTTTTTGTATAGCCATAGTATTAAAAGTCGAAGTACAAAAGTAGCTTAGAATGTCGATATGAGTCACTTTCTTTCTACTTAGAATGAAAATTATTATTGGCTGACGCAGTTTGAGATAAAAACTCGCAACAAATTTTATATAATTTTTATCCATACAAAATAGCATGTTGGTTTCAACGGTAGGCCTTTCTAAAACCTTTATAACGACTTTATAGCCGGATATCCTTTTCTAACAATTTAGAGGTTTTATTTACCTCTTCAAAAATAGCATTCCTAATATAGAAAAGCATTTTAGATTACCTATAGGTTAGTAGATAGACCTAAAGCCAAATTAGTTTGGAAAAAAGTAGTTAGTGGCGACCGAATGGCGTAGTGGTTAGTGGCCCTGACTACTGAGCCGAAGGTCTATTTAATATATGTTCACGGGTCTTGGATGTGCCCGTAAAATGGCAATAGGCCCGCTCCCTATTACATTGGGACTAACATAACACTGGCGAAAAGTGGGTGCAGCAATGCACCTCTGCCTACCCCGCAAGGGAGTACATTAGTACAAAGTGTGTTTGTTTGTTGTTTTTTTGGAGGCTTTTACGTGCATTCCAGTTTATACAGTTATTAGTTTTATATTTACTTTATTTATAAGATATTCTATAATATTTTCTGTGGCGGTGTAAGTACCTGCACCTGGCTCTCTCGAATGGAACCGTTGTGCATATCCCCAAGGTCTAAACTGCCTTCCTAAGCTTGGACCATTTCCCACCACGCTGGTCCACTGCGGGTTGGTGGCTTCACATAATAATACAGTGTGTTGTTTTTCGGACCCGACAAACTTTAAGGGTGGATTCGACGAGTAATTTCATCGAAAAAAAAACCCTCATACGTGGGGGTCTAAGTAACTGAAATTAGATTTTCTTCTTCTTTATAGAAAATCATATCTCGAGATTAAAACGCCTTACGGACATGAAATAATATAATGCTTTTATCCGCAAAAAGTTATCTCTATCCAATAAAAATATCCAAAACTGCTTAAAAGTTACATAAAAAAGTTCAAAAAAACTTAAAAATGGCCGCCATTTCTGAGATTTGACCCCACACATGGGGTTTTCGATGAAATCACTCGTAGAATCCATCCTTAAAGTTTGTCGGGTCCGAAAAACAACACATTTTATATCTAGATGTGGAGCGGTGGTAGCTCAGTCGGGTAAGCGCCCGCTTCTCACGCAAGAGATATTACCAATGAGTTCTTTTCTGAATTTAAGTACAATGTATACCATCGCTCTTACGGTGAAGGAAAACATCGTGAAGAAACCTGCATATCTAGATTTAGCACATCTAGATAATTGTGAATCCACCAACCCGCAGTGGACCAGCGTGGTGGGAAATGGTCCAAGCTTAGGAAGGCAGTTTAGACCTTGGGGATATGCACAAAGGTTCCACTCGAGAGAGCCAGGTACTTACACCCCCCCAGAGAATAGAATAGAATAGAATATCTAGATGTGCTAAAATATGCACTAGAAACTAAATAAAACGCTCAAATATTTAAACCCGATCTCAGTTCCAAACCAGCGATGCTTATTTTAAATTTAAAGCAAAAGCGATTCGCAGTCGTCCCCTGAGAATAACCACTAGGAAATGCTATTTGAAAGTCGGTCAAAGCAGTCACTATGTGGCGATATGTGAAATTCGATTTTGTAGCTCATTTTACATAACTTAAATAGATGCGAACCGCAGAAGCAGTGCATCGAAGATTGTTTTATTTTATATTAAGATTACAATTATTTGAATGTGCCTATATATATTTTATATCAACTAAATACAGGATGTCCTACATAATGGATCCATCCTACGTAAATGGATTCATCATCATCACAACCCATCACGTCCCCACTGCTGGGGCACGGGTCTTCTTTTAGGGAAAGGTTTAAACGGGTTGGTGGATCAAAATTTGAATTTATTCAATTCTAAATAGGTATAACTGCATAAAACCATGTTTTTTTCTGGTAGTAGGTTAGGTACAAATATTTAGTCCAAAAATAGTGTACTGATACTACCTACTATATAGTGAAAAATAAAATAAACTCAACCCAGTAGCTAAAAGACCTTTGAGTCAAAAAGTTGTCGGCAGAATTTTAGATATTATATTTGCATTTTTGTGTCCGCTGTGGGAGCTAAAACCAGTGGTATCCGGTATCTAATATCTAGCTTATCCAAATGTAACTCATAGCACTTTTACCGGCAGTTTTGGGATATTTCTGGAGGAAGCTACATCTCTGTAAATTGTAATGTGTTTATGTAAACTCTTCAATAGGGTATAGGCTATAGGCTGCAGTGGTATGATAATCAAAATTCTATTAAGTTTGTATTTTTTGAGATTATAAAAAGGGGAATGAAGAGCGAACAAAAAAAAAACTTTGCGACTGATGTTGACATACTGTTTTAATAACTTGAGCGGTATGAATTTGAGTAAGCGAAAAATTAACTAAACTGACGACGGATATTGATTTATAATAAAATCCCGAACGAAAATAGCACTTTAAAGTCGTCTAAAACCTATTTAAAGTAAACTCATGCGGTTGAGAAGTGTCAACTATTTAGCCATTTGTACCCTCTGTCATCATCAGCCAGTTATCGTCCACTGCTGGACATAGGCCTCTCCCAAGATACGCCACAACACTCTGTCCTCGGCCTTCCTCATCCAGCCCCTAACAAAAGTGGTCAAAACGCTACGTGTACCTGTTCGTGGCCTCCTAATGAGAAACTATGTTAACAGTTATGCAACAGTTAGGGCTGTCTGGTGTCGTTTAACGATAGTTTAGTTGAACAACTATAAATAATTGAACTGTTACTTACTTTATTTGTCAATACGTTACATAAATGCTATTTTAACCCCCAACGGAGAAAGGGGGCGTGCTATAAGTTTAACGTGTATACAGATAAAATTTGTGAAATGGTGGTAGATGACTATCGACAAATAATTGTAAAATTTTACGTCGATTAAACCATTTGAATTTGAATTTGAAAAAGATACGTCAAACTTATAACAACTATCTGTGTGACATCTGTCTGTGATAGCGTAGTGTTAGTGTTCTTAGCCATATTTTATTAAAAACTCTTTAACTTTTTAGTGTTGAATGTCGGGGGTTTTTATTAGGTTATTTCTTATTTACTCTGCGTTGCCGTTGGCCATCTCTATTCAGCTCAAACCAGCGTCTTGATTAAGCTAAATAATGAAACGTAATCAAACCCAAGACCTCTTGATTAAGTCAGTATGCATTGCGGTTGCTGCGCACTATATTTGCTCACTATATAATATATATATCTACATACATTTATCCTAACTATCCTAATTAATATTATATGTGGCTCCTACATACTATAAATAAATAAATAAATATAAATATGTGGGGACATCTCACACACGGCCATCCGACCCCAAGCTAGGCAGAACCTGTGTTATGGGTATCGAACAGCTGATATATCTACACAAATACATAGATAGATACATACTAAAGATAAATATTAACACCCAAGACCCGAGTACAAATATCTGTCTTTCAACAAATATCTGCCCCAGCCGGGAATCGAACCCGGGACCTTCGGCTCAGTAGTCAGGGTCACTAACCACTACGCCATTCGGTCGCCATACTTGTGAGATAGGCCGACTTGTCATAATGTAAAACACAAACTTTTTACTGTTGTTATCTTTCTCTTAAAGCTTAAAAACATCACGACTTATTCATGATTCTACGTCAAAGATAAATTACCTACCGACAGATATTTTATTAAAAAGCCCGATGATCATAAAATGATAATACGAGGAAGTGAAGTTGTAAACCTGAGATCGAAATAAACCTCTTTACTTACTCAGAATATCAACTCACCCTTTAAACAACCTGTGTGGAGGTTCCATAGACAATTTTACGGCCAGTAACCTCTTCAAGCCCAATCTCTGGAGGGTTAATCTATATACTGACTAAAAAAGAACGAGAGCTGTCGTGCAATCGGCATGCTTAATTCAACAACATTATTATTGGTACACCGCCCTCTAATTTGTCACTTTGTTTCCGCAATATATAAGGTTGCCTGTAAGAGATCGCTCTCAGCGATAAGGCCGCCTATTAATTGTACATTAATTCTAGTCTATAAGTATGTTTTTTTGTATGTCTGATTTATGTGGTGTTCAATAAAGCAATAATATTCTATTCTTTTCAAGATACAGTTGTGACTCGCGTAGCAGAGCTCCGAAACTTAGTTTTTCATCATTATAGTATAGAGTGACCCCGCTGGCGCGGCACGGTTGGCTGAAAGTGTAAAACCTTTGCCGGTTCTAAAAAAGAAAGGATCAAAAGCGCGCCAAGCCACCATTTTGTGAACTTATTTTTGTTACGAATATACTGACATTGCATTATTATATTATTCAACTACTTACAGAGAAGAGGTGGTTTTCTTAATTTTAAAAAATATATATTGAGTCTCTAGTAGGAAAGTTACGTGAATCTAGGTAAATGGAGATGCCGCTGTTTTTTTTTTGTGAATTTTCAAAAGTCGTACAACAAATTTCAAGCTTCTGGGTCTTCCTTTTGTTTCGAACATACTTTCATACATAGACAAGATACCCTGTATAACTTACCTTATCTACTATATTTGGTGGCTGGCGGTTAAAAATCATGTTCGATCGAGACAAATAAGATATGAATTTATTGAAATGGTTTGGTACGAAATGTAAATTCTTGGAGCTCAAACGGTCGGAGGGTAGATTTCTATAGATCGAGTGATTGACAGAATTCATTTGAATAAATTTTAAGTAGGTAGGTACCTAAGTAAGTGAAAATATATATATACTAATTGGTTTTCGACTTACATAATTAGCACACCCTGTAACATAGGGGCATAACTCAAAAATCATTGATTTTAAAAAATTAGAACTTCATTATCTTATTCTTCATTAACAAAACTAATATTTTCTATTCGTTTGGGCGAAAAGTTTATAATAAAAAATAATTAAGGCTAAATTAGTGAAATACAGTCACCTTTGAGCGTCATTTTTGTTGTTGTTGTAAATCTGGATGAATTAACGACTTATCTTATAAAAATATATTAAACAAATATTCTACCCCCGCAATAAAATGTTATCATACTGTTGCTTTGCTTGCTCTATGTTCCTGACCTATAAAACTATCATAAAATTCCTTGAAATTTCACAAATAAGGGAACCCTTAAATTTTATAGTGGCGTTGGAAATGTAATAAAATATTTTTTATGGATTTAAGGGTAGCTGCACTTTTTGGAGAAAATTTTAGGAATTTGACATTAAAGAAAGATGTTTTAAATAAGATACCTACTTGTATGCAGTCCAACTATAATCATCATCATCATCATCATCATTTCAGCCCGTATCTGCCCACTGCTGGGTATAAGCCTCTATTTATAAAGTCATGCCTAAACTTTTTTAGCTTTCGTAAATTTCAAATCCCGTACTAGAGGCTCTGGGCTGTCAGCTACTCCCAACTAATCAGACTGGCTAATCCTCTCAACATTGTGACAAAACATAGTTCAGCTTTAAGCCGATCTAAAACTGCCCGCATCACGCAGATTTTTCCGTGAAATGTATGAACGCATTTAACCACCCGTGTGTGCGGGGCTGTGTGTTGGACTGTGCGTGTTTTCTACAGGGTGTTGCAAAAAGTGTATGCTAAGCCGAAAAAGGGGGCGACTCAGGGGGTCATCCTGAACAACTACTGTTCTACGAGTTTTGAAAATACACGAAAAAAATATTTCCTTTTCCTTTAACTTTGTTGGTCACGTGACTTTTTACTACGGAAAAAGATTTTTTTTTACGAATTTCCAAAACTCGTAGAACAAATGTTGTTAAGGATGACCCACTGAGTCACCCCCTTTCTGCTTAGTATGCCCTTTTTGCAACACCCTTTATACAAACGGAAATACCTAGAAGCAACGTAACGCATTCACGTAACATGCAGCGTGATGCGTGTGAGGGTGGCTTTAGCGTTTGTTAGTCCAAGTCAAAGTCAAAAAAATTTTGACTTTGACTTTGACTAACAAACGCTAAAGCCACCCTCACACGCATCACGCTGCATGTTAAATATAAAATTTTCTGATGAACGTCAATTTTTACAAATTACTCTCCGTTCGGATAAGGGGGGCTCTTTCTGTCTGTTACCGACACACTAAGACAGAAAAATGTCCAGGGACATTTTTAAATTTGCGGTATAAACCTTATGATAAATATATATTTAAAATTTTATTCAAACAACCTGCCCTTAATGGGTAGTTTTATTGTCCAACCGTGGGCCAGAGCTGACTTCAGAGGGCACTAAAATCTGTCTCTTCTGAAATCCTGAATTTCTTATTGGTACTTAATATAAATTGTACAGTTGTAAAAGCGCTTTCGAACTATTCAAAAGATTAAAAGTAAGTATCTAATATGATTTTATTTGTTGGACTTAGTTAACGTGAATTATAGTAGTTAATATATTTATTTATTTATTTATTTATTTAATACTTTATTGCACAAATATGAGATATAAGTGTACAAAAGGTGGACTTAATGCTAAAAGCATTTTCTACCAGCCAACCTACAGGAGGTACAAGTAAAAAGGTGAAAAGGTGCAAAAAAAGATAAGTAGGTATATGAAAGCAGGAAAAACTAAAACTAAAAAGTCACTTGATAATTAACTTAAAAGAAATACATAAAATATACATATTACAAGAAATGATAAATATAAATTATATTATTATTACGAGTATTATTAGAATTAGAAAAAGTAACTTTATATTCAACTACACAACTTTAGACTTATTTGCCAGATAACAAACACCAAATAAATATAATTATATTTATACTTATTTACATTTATAGGTTTCGATTCATTCTTAGTTGGATTCAACGTAACAAGGCAGAATCAAGTTCAATTTTAACACGACATATTTATTACTATTATAAACATAAAAACAGCATACAATACAACAAGCTATCGCCTATCATGCAAAATTTCCACCATGTGTATGAACCACTATATTGTATCATTTCCTGAATACCATTTAGTCCGCAAATCTGCCTTACATTATCGCAAAGTTAATATTAATACATTCAACATAATTCACGTCATTTCCTAAGTCCATTTTTTACAGACAAAAAACGTTTTTTACCTCTCCGTCTGTCGCAGAGCAGATAACAAAAAGGCACCTCAAGGAATCATCAATCTTATGTACGTTACAATTGGGTCTAATTTGACGACGTACGAGGGCAATTCTTCCTTCGCAAGGAGCAGAATTGAGACATTCCTACGCACTTATGTCGTCCTGGTACTTTCGGGTTCGTAAATTAGATTACCATTTACAAAATAATGTTTCTAAAAGGATTCTAAAGGGACTTCCTCAATTTTTATAAATAAAATGAAATCATTTTTAAGTGTTTACCTAAAATATTAAGGTATTTTAATAAAAATATATAAATAATACTGTAAAAAACAGGATTAAATTGAGGTAATGGACTTAGTTACTATAATCATAATCAGTCAACAGTGGATTACTGTGTATAGATGTAAAAGTCAAAAATAAAAGTACGCTCTTAATACGCATACTAAAAAGCCTATTTTTGCCATATTCACTTGCAAGTGAATAGCAAAAACTTTTCCAAAATGCACAGTAAAATTTTATTACAGCACGTAAAGGTTACCTGAGGGAGAATTACCTCACATTGAAGAAGGGAACAGAAAATTAGCTTTGGGAATAGCGAGTTTCTTTCACTATGACACACTCTATTGCGGCTAAATTGGTGCCGTTTTACACAAATTGGTGCTTTTTATACTATTACTGTAACTTTTCAAAATTAAAATTTATATGTAGTTATCTAGAAAAAAAAATTAGTTTTTTGCCACAAATCAGAAAATACAACTAAACATGAAACGATAAGTCGAGGTAGTCTGGAATACAGTACTCTTAGTAGCATTGACGCCAATTGTACCATATTATTATATTTTGTGTACCGCCATGCTTATAATTACTTTATATGTGTGAAAAAAAAAACTCTGTTTTTCTATGAATAATTTTCTCTCTGAATTTGTATGTATAATGAATATGTAACAATTTCACCCTCAAAATACCCCTTTTTGAAAAACCTCTATTATTACATAGGGACAATAAATTTAAAACGGATTACGGAAAAAACACAATTTGTGACTTATGCCTTCGTTTTTCTCGTTCCGGAATTAAGTTTTGAATTTATAGCTGCCAACATGAACACACCCTAAAGTCGAGAAGTAACTTAATGTTGTGAGATTTATGTACCTAGTGCCCGACACATGTTAGGCCTTGTTCACAACTTTCACTTAGAAACTATGAGTAATAAATCGTTTTCAACAACGGCTGTAGTTTAGCTTGTTTAACGGGAAATCAGACACAATTGAAAATTTACCTACTTATACAGGGTGAGTCTTTCCTAGGTTCATATGCGAAGTAGGTCACTAAACTCTTTATTCTGAACAACTTTTAAACGAATATGGGACTGTATGCAGGATGGTGTAAAAGGATTTTTACGAATTTCCAAAAGTCGAACCGAATTTGTTTAGATTAACACCCAGAGTCACCCCTTTCGGCTTAGTATACCACATTAGCAACACCCTGTATATAAGGAACCGGTGATAGGTAATTTGAGGAGGCTTTTCGTATACACTAAAAACATATTCAATTACTATTATTTACAAAACACTGAAAAAGTTCCACTCCAATCAATGTAAAAAACGACCGTTTCTTGCGGTAACAACATGAACTTCTAGCGCCTTACCACTTAAACTTAACAGATATATTAGCGCTGTCATGGCCTACAAAATCTGTCAAATTTCGTTTCAAACACTAGTTTCAAACACAGATTTCAATAAGGCATTTATAGTGCAGAAAAAATGCTTGAGGGCAATATATGGCAAAAAACAAACAGACTCATGTAAGCCACTGTTCAAAAAATCAAAAATAATGACACTTGTTTGTATGTACATACTAGAGGTTGGCAGTTGGCATACATGTCAAAAGTAACCCAAACCTTTATACAAAAGTAGGTAATGTTGTAAATTTTAACACCAGGAACCAAGAAAGACTTGTGTTACCTAAAAATAAAAGTGCATTATACAGCAAAAACTGTCATATCATGACCATAAAGATTTATAATCGTATTCCAAACGATATAAAGCAGTTGCCACTCAATCATTTTAAGCAAAAACTAAAACAGTGGTTGACTGAAAGAATGTTTTATGCAATTAAAGATTTTTTTTATAATAGTTATTAACTAATATTAAGTGTTATTAAATTGTATTATTAATTAGTAGAAATGAGAATGAAATTAAATTATATAAATTGTATTTTAAGCTTTTATAAATAGACATAAAGTATTATAAATTATTATTGTTGTTGACTTAATAGCATATTAAATCAATATAAATAAATTGCATGAATTAAAATTGTACCTATAATTACATTAAAATTGTATTTCACATACCGTCTGCTCGGTGAAACATGATTGTCTCTATAAACTGTACTTTAAGAACTACTGTATACCTTGTTTCTGGTGAATAAATGAATTCTAATTCTATTCTATTCTAGTTAAACAGTTACAGTCTACGTACTGAGTATTGGGAAGTAGGTTCTAAAAATCAAGTGTATTTATTTTCAGACTAAAAGTCTTGTATTAACGTATGAACCGATAGTCAAGTTGAAGTATATGTATGCATAAGTTTACATTATTTTACATATTACCTATGTAGGTAAATATTTAAAGTTTCAAGGAAACTATATACACAAACAACTAAAAAAAGAAAAAAAAGTGTAATATCTGAGCAGTACAAAAGCAACAGCCTGTATACCTCCCCAATACCTACCGCCTATAGTACAGGATGCTCTCTTAACTCCAATAAAAGATCAAAATGAGTCGTTAGCTAGGTCCTATAAAAGCGAATAGATCGTTAATTAGAAAGGCTGTAAAAAGGTACCGTCTTTTCACCGAATCATTATTTTTTGCTTAAACATTAATTAGATGGGTTGTAGATCATACCGTGGAGTTTATCAGTGATCGAGCCAAGCAGATATTGTTGTTGTTATAGTCCTAATAAAAAAGTTCCACTGAGAAAACCACCAAATTACAAACCTACTCCTAAACAGAAAATGCTATCTTAATAACGCCATCTACGTCTGCAATATTAAAGTACATTTAACAGCTCATTTAATCAATATTTGTGTTGGGGTCCACCAACCCGCACTAGGCCAACGTGGTGGACTAGACCCTTCCTTCACTGGAAGCAGAGCCGTACCCCAGCAATGGGGACGTGATGGGTCGTGATGATGATGATGATTTAACAGCTCATCACAATACAACTGAAAAAGTTAATATTTTGTTCAAATTTAAGTTAAGTATTTGAAAAATCGTTTTGGTGTCACCATTTTGTGAGTGGACCTTTTTCATTGGCCGCGAATGTATTTCTCATCACTTCAATGGTTAGTAAGTTCAATATTACAAACTTAGTTAATCAAATCTAACAAACTATAACTGAACTATAAAGTTTCCTCCGGGCTAAAGTTCTCGGTTAGTCTTTGATCTATTTCAGGCTTTGTATGAGTACAGGGTGCTCTAGAAAAGGGTGTTGTAAGCCAAAACACACACACACACACACACACGCACTCACGCCTTGTACTAATGTACTCCCTTGCGGGGTAGGCAGAGGTGCATTGCTGCACCCACTTTTCGCCAGAGCGTTATGTTAGTCCCAATGTAATAGGGGGCGGGCCTATTGCCATTTTACGGGCACATCCAAGGCCCGAGACATATATCTGTATTTAAACAAATATCTGCCCCAGCCGGGAATCGAACCCGGGACCATCGGCTCAGTAGTCAGGGTCACTAACCACTACGCCATTCGGTCGTCAAAAGTCGTGTAAGCCAAAAATGTTGTCGTATTAGGTCATGTTTATAAACTGTAATGTTTTTTCAATTTTGTTTTAGTATTTAGAATTTAAAGGAAGCACCATTTCTTCTTCATAAATGATTTTGACTATCTTTTAAATAATAATTGTTTTAGAAACTATAGTACCTATCTTGATTTATAATTTGCCAATAATATATTTTAAATTCTTAAGTTACGCATTACCCAGTAGAACCAATTAGACCATGTAATTTTTGGTACAGCCTGTATATATTGAAAACCTAGATCCAATGATACCTACTTGGATATAGGAACAAAAGGTAGGTCAGAGTTTCTATCCTAATATAAACTGTATTAATAACTTAATATTAGAATTGTCTGCTTTCAGTATAGATATTGAACTGTAGGAACTATTCCTGAAATGAAATGAATGAAAAAAATGTACAATTTTACAATTACTTGTCAAAAGTAATTGTATATTACTCTACCACTCCTCTGGTATTCGTTTCCGTCCATTATAAATTAAATTGAATATTCCTATACAGGTGTTAAATATTGGTATAGTAGCCGAAAGGGTCAATAAGGTCATTTAAGATTTATTTAGACCACTAGGACCGACGTGTACGTGTAGGCCTCGGAATGAACTTGGACAAGACGAAAGTCATGTACAATGCTCACATCAAACCGGAGCCGGTCGCCGTTGGTGAGGCAACACTCGAAGTTGTGCAAGAATATGTCTACCTCGGGCAGACTATTCGGCTAGGCAGAAGCAACTTCGACAAGGAGGCTGCAAGGCGCATCCAACTGGGTTGGGCTGCATTCGGGAAACTTCGTCACATATTCTCCTCGGCCATTCCTCAGAGCCTGAAGACAAAAGTCTTCAACCAGTGCGTCCTGCCAGTGATGACGTATGGTGCAGAGACGTGGACACTGACGGTAGGACTGGTCCACCGATTTAAAGTCGCTCAGCGTGCTATGGAGAGAGCTATGCTTGGGGTTTCTCTGATGGATCGTATCAGAAATGAGGTTATCCGTCAGAGGACTAAAGTTACCGACATAGCTGTCAAAATATGCAAGCTGAAGTGGCAGTGGGCTGGTCATATCTGCCGAAGAACCGATAACCGTTGGGGTAGACGAGTTCTCGAGTGGAGACCACGAACAGGCAAACGCAGCGTGGGACGCCCTCCTGCCCGCTGGACTCACGACCTTAGGCGGGTGGCGGGTAGTGGTTGGATGAGGAAGGCCGAGGACCGAGTGTTGTGGCGCTCCTTGGGAGAGGCCTATGTCCAGCAGTGGATGATTATTGGCTGATGATGAGACCACTAGAAGCTTGCGCAATGCCATAAGCGTGAAGCCTATTGCAACACTTGCTTGCTACTCCAGTTTGCTCGGGAGCTAGGCTGGCTGAACTGAAATCAAGGGGATATATACAAAGGTTCGACTCTAGAGAGCCACGAACAGGAACTTCGCCCCCCTACCAGAATAGAATAGAATAGAAGCCTGAAGCCATGAATGCCATAGAAGAGCAAGAATCTGAGTACGCACAGAGACAAAAAGTGTGAAGCTAAAAAATACGATTTTTATACGCGGAATACTCGCGTAAAAGCGTAGCGGTGAAAAGCATTTGAGTAATTGAATACGCACCATTTTTCAGTTAGGACACTTTGTATGGGAGGAATTGGTGTACAAAAAGGCGTTTTTTGACGACTGTAACTTGAATGTACAATACTGTTTGCAAAGAATATTTATTTTGTACTGTATTCTTAAATAAAATAATGCAAAAAATACCTAATTACAGATGAAAAATTAGTATACTACGTGGCCTTATCGCTACCAGCGATCTCTTACAGCCAACTTTACCCTATCCCTGACCATCCAAAACGTAAATTTATAATTAATAGGGTGATTCAGCCTTACTATGACAAGGTTAAGGTCTTTTGACAATATCATAAGCGTATCTGCTTACTACGGAATTTCATGAAGGGTGTAATTTAACCCAGCCACGAGGTACCTTTTCTTGCCCTTTCAAAGTGTAAGGACACGAATTTTCAGGAATTAATGAGGGCTCCTTCCTCTGAAACTATGTTAGCTGTGTCTTGTCCGCAACTTAACAATAGTTTGAGGGTTATTCGGATAGTCATGTGTCACATAACAAGATGTGATGGAGGTCTTTCCAGAAACTGAAATCTTGGCATATACAAGGTGGGCCAAAAGTAATCACCCTATTGGAAGTGGCTCTCATTTGTACAAATGGCCACCAATTTCAAATTATATGTTTTGATATTGGTGGACTAGACAAATGCATCCCGTGTGTCTGGAAGGCCCTAAGGTCAACATTCGACACGAGTGCGAGAATCTCTCGCTGCAGTGATGAGAAATGCCATAAAATGAGCCCGTATGGCAATCAATTGTGACGGCGCCCATTTGGCCGATATCAGACTTGACCAATAAGGTTCAGATAATCATAATAAAAACAGAATCGAAGTTTTTCATTTAGATTTTTTTTGTATAATTATTATGACATTATTCTACAGGCCAAGTGTAAGGGCTCAATCGAAAAAAGGATAACTTCCGTTTGAAAGGGCTGAAAGCGAAAGTTCGCTAAGGAAAATATTGTTATTTGAGCGGTATACACGGTTATTGGTAAGTAGACCTGATCCTTTCAGGAGGTGAAAAATTAAAAAAAAACTTAAATCTTAAATATCTTAGAAATGGTTAAGTTTCGGATAATGCATTAAAGGGTTCAAACGACTGGTAATGCCTTCCTCTATCACCTCCTGAAAGGATCCAGGTCTACTTACCAATAACCATGTATACCAAAATTTATATACTTACTTTTCAAAGTATCCCACAAAAGTATACCGAAGTGCGAGTGATAAATGATACTCACTTATGGTGGAAATATTGCAGACAGTGTTCCATCCGATGTGTTCTGTTTGACATTTTCAAGGTCATAACACTACCAGGGCCGATTTGCTGCTAACTTCAGAGCTTCCAAGGTCTTTGAACCGTACTATAGGTACACTGTTTCTTGTCAAGTATATACAGGGCATGTTGCAAAAAGGGCATACTAAGCCGCGAAAATTCGAGAAAACAAAATCATTTTCCATACAAACTTTGTTAGTCTCGTGACTTTTTACTATGGAGAATGTTTTTTTTTTCGCGAATTTTTAAATTCTGATTTCAGTTTCGGGCTTAGATATACAATGCGGCACTTGTAGGTTTCGGCTTAGTATACCCTTTTTGAAACATCCTGTATAAATAAAATAAATAAGTAAATATGTGGGGACATCTCACGCACGGCATCCGACCCCAAGCTAGGCAGAGCCTGTGTTATGGGTATCGGACAGGTGATATAAATAAACATATATCTGATAGTTTAATTTAAGTATTTAATATTAAACTATTAATTACTAATCCATTCTATTATATTATAAACTCACAAGCAATGATAAAGGTCACCTTGTCATTGAGGTTCCAAATGTCACTGCAACTTTTTCATTGCTCGTGAGTGTAGCTACACCACTAAAACCACAAAAAAAAATTATTAATAATATATAGGTATATATATATATATATATAAAAGATAAAATATATATATTATAAGCTTCCACATTGAGTAGTGAGTAGTTAAAAGATGAAGATAAAAAACAACCAACTGACAACATACTGATTCCCAATTAAAGGGTAGAGGTGGAGATTACCGTCAGTGATCCGAACAAAAGTTAGAGTTAAGAGTTGAGAAGGGTCAAATACACACACGCCGGCCTCCGTGGATTGTTGTTAGTTTCTGAAACTTTCAGGAATAGGAAAGTATGGTAGGTAGTGGTGTAGCTTTTTTTTTTTTTTATAGATTTTATTATCACTCCACAGACTTTATGTCCGTGCCTTTTTGAGAGATCAATATATTGTGAGAGTTTGGTTGTTTTTTATCTTCATCTTTTAACTACTCACTACTCAATGTGGAAGCTTATAATATATATATTTTATCTTTTATATATATATATATATAAAAGATAAAATATATATATATATAAAAGATAAAATATATATATTATAAGCTTCCACATTGAGTAGTGAGTAGTTAAAAGATGAAGATAAAAAACAACCAAACTCTCACAATATATTGATCTCTCAAAAAGGCACGGACATAAAGTCTGTGGAGTGATAATAAAATCTATAAAAAAAAAAAAAAGCTACACCACTACCTACCATACTTTCCTATTCCTGAAAGTTTCAGAAACTAACAACAATCCACGGAGGCCGGCGTGTGTGTATTTGACCCTTCTCAACTCTTAACTCTAACTTTTGTTCGGATCACTGACGGTAATCTCCACCTCTACCCTTTAATTGGGAATCAGTATGTTGTCTGGAAGAGATCGGTTTCAGCGATAAGCGAAACAGTACGCGTTCGGGTTTTGTTGTGTTTCCCTTTTGTGTAGTATAGTTTGTAGCACATATATACTTTATTACAATAATAATAACTTAAATTATACTATATTCCTTGAGTAAGTACACTGTACCCCTTTTATATCTCTAGTCCATCCATCCAAAGGTTGTCTGGAAGAGATCGCTATAAGCGATAAGACCGCCCTTTGTACCCTAGTTAAGTGTCTATGTAAAATTGTTAATCATTTCTTGGTGTACAAATAAAGAGTACTCTATCTATCTATCTATCGATTACTTACATAACTGTGTTAAGGTCGTTGATCCAATGTACATAATATAATACACTCGCAAGCATTGAAAAATTTTCAGTGACATAGCACCGAATTACTACAAATGGGAAAAATAGCCTAATGTCGCACTTTCGCACGATTCTTCTGCAATATTGAAAATCATTCAACAGCGCATGAAAATATTAACAACTAAAAACGTAAATATTCAATTGAAATTTTAATGTTATAAAAAATGAAAAAATAAATATTGGGCCTTTCGGTGTCGGCTTTTTATAGTGTAATTTATGTGAACCGTTAGTGTGATTTTATGTGAACCGTCACGCCTTAAAATGCCCGGTCCTACACAAGTTTTTGAAATTAATAATTACGTAGCTACCAAGATAGTACTTCTGGCTTTGTCTAGCTAGACAAAACTATCACCAACCAATCCTACGATAGTACAGCCACAATTTCGGTCAACTATCCCGAATCGCACTGAAACATAAAAGCTCCAGACGTCAGCTTGAAACCGGAAGGAAGCTGAGAAAGTCATGTTTCCTAGAAGTTTTGCACAAAAAGTTAGGAACAAACCGCTAAACTTACCGGACGTCTGAGCTTTGTCCACAAAGGAATGTCAAGTCTTTTGTCCTAGTTTTTGCTGGAGAGCCGAGGATTTATGTATCGCCTAAGGGCGAGGCCGCATTGGTGCGTTGCGCTGCGTCGCATTGGTCGTTCTAAAGGAACGAATGTATTTTGTTATGATAGCTACTTTTAGGACGTGTGTGAAAGCGCCAGTTTCACAATGTCTGGATAATGGCTACCTGTGGGATAAAATACATGTTCTCACTCTCTGTAATTATGTTTTAGACAGAGACAGCATGTCCTTTATCCCACAGCTAGGTAGCCGTTACCCGCACATTGTGACACAGGCCCATTTCGCATTATGTTTTTAAAATTTTACAAATATAATAAATTCTAAACAGTCTACACAGGGCTAATTTTTTAAAGGTCAGATAAATGTTATCTGAGGAATAAAATTGTTACTGTCACTGTCTAATACCTACAAACATTCAGATGCACGACAGCATTAGAAATATTCCTTAGATAACTTTTATTTAACGTTAATTTTAAACTTACTTTATAGTATCTAAAATCACTATGAATTTGGGGGATAGTCTTCAACTTACTTCTTTTTGCTTGTTTTTTTATTCTTCCGACTATAAAGTTGTATAATTATCAGTTTTACAATGTCATTAAGTTACTGTTTCATCTTAGTTAAAATTAAGTGCCTAAATTAGAAAAATGTGAAAACCTGTTATTCGCTTGAAATGTCATATAACCCCCATGTAACATAAACTTGTATTTTGCTGGTTGGTTTTCCAAATATAAATAAATAAATAAATAACCTTTGAAAAATCAGCCCACAGTAAAGTAATCTACCTGAACACGAACACATTTTATCTGTCAATCATTCCGACATTGCGAGGCCCGAAAAATAAAATTCTTATCCAAAAATAGAGATAATCTACGAAAACGAAGTCCCAAGTCCCTACCGAGGGTCTCTCTAACCCTTTCTTGTTACATAGAGTGGCCGACGGTTAGACGAATGTTATACAGAGAAGTGGTATTTTAACTGACCAATATCCTAACTAATATTATAAATGCGAAAGTAACTGTGTGTATCTGTCTGTCTGTTACTCTTTCACGCCAAAACTACTGAACGGATTTGAATGAAATTTGTCTAGACCCTGGAACATAGAACTGAAAGAACATAGGCTAGTTTTTATCCCGGAATTCCCACGAGAAAACTTTTAATAAAAGAAAAAAAAAATCTGTCTTCAAACAAATAATATCTGCCCCAGCCGGGAATCAAACTCGGGCCCTTCGGCATAGCAGTCGGGGCCACTAACCACTACGCCATTCGACCGCCAAACTTCTGTTTAAAAGCGTTTTTTTGTCTAAAGTGCTAAGTAACAATTTGTCATGATAATTCCAATGCACGCCAAATTTGACATTCTGGGCTTAGATAGAATTTAACATGCTGCACAAGTATGCTTAGCTCCAATTTCACAATAGTCGGTTAAATCGTAACCAGGGAAAGGTTGATCAATTATACGTCATCTCCATATTAAATTCTTGACAGATGTGTCAAAAGTCAAGCAATAAGTAATCTCTGGTTATGCTCTAACGCACTATGGAGAAATTGGCTCTTAGTACCTTTTTCCAAAATCCTATATACGTTCAACTATTAATTTTGTATAAGTACTTAATATCTTAAATTGACGAGCAAAATGAAACTTCCTTATCTCCCTATTTCAATTATTCTTTCGATTCAATACCTCCACTGACAAGTCTTAGTGATTCTTGAAATTTCTTCTTCTGATAAAGTAGTATTTACAAAATGTCCCGAAGGCTCGAGTTTAACTACAGGGTGTCCATGAGAGTGTGGATCAAAAGGGAGCCACTCTATCTAAAGTCGTCATAACAGGATATTCAACACTGAGTCGCATAACCTTTAAACGGCTAAGCTGATTTTGTTAAAATATGGCTTAGAACACTCGGTAACATTACCTATGACCCAAAAAAAAAAAAATCGAAAATCGGTTGTAGAAGCAATGTGTATTGATATATTATAAAGGTTATTGACAAGAAAGAAATCTAAATACCGAGATACAGATTCCTGGATACTGACAACATCTATTGATACCTATTCACAGTTGAACATATAGCCACACTCTTTTTATCAGTAGTTTAAAATATAAAAAGAATGACGTGGGTGACTTATTCCGAACTAGGTATATATTAAGTTAGAGAATCGAAGAGTAAATCCGGATCAACGTTCCACAATATCAAAGGCAAAGCTTAAAAAGGATTTATTGACCTGATCATTCCGATATTTCTTCGTATTTTAGGCAGCACGGTTTTCTTTTGAGGGTTTATATTTGTGAAATCACGGGTAAAATATCGGAAAATAGCTTAGACTAACAATATACGAACCCGATGGTGTAGGACAAATGGTGTAGGGTAAAATTATTTCATCATCAGCCAATAATCATCCACTGCTGGATATATGCCTCTCCCAAGGAGCGCCACAACACTCGGTTCTCGGCGTTCCTCATCCAACCACTACCCGCCACCCGCCTAAGGTCGTCAGTCCAGGGGGCAGGAGGGCGTCACACGCTGTGTTTGCCTGTTCGTGGTCTCCACTCGAGAACTCGTCTACCCCAACGGTTATCGGTTCTTCGACAATATGACCAGGCCTATCTAGCTATATTTATTTATGCAAATGCTAAGTCCTCCTTCTTCCTTCTCCTAATAGGAAATTGCTGTGCCCTCCCGGGACCATAATGATCGCTTGTTTATTTATTTTTTAACACCTTATGTAAGTAACACTAAAATTATGGAATGCATTGCAATAAAGATTGAATTGGACGCCCTCCTAGAAAGGTAGACTAATGATTGGATGCGGAAAGCTATAGATCGCATCCAGTGGCGTGCTTTGAGAGAGGCCTACGTCCAGCAGTGGACTGCTATAGGCTGATTATGACGAACAAGACTGTGAACGCATAAAAAAATAAACAAAAACGGACATTTTGTTTGCTGTCATACCGTTTTAAGTTAAACCTAATGACAACCATTGTACCAATGAAAAAAGTCACAAATCTCCTAACTGATTTCAGCGGCGGAATTGGGATGTTATTTGTCGAGACGTTTCTTTTGCACTGTCACTACATCTATTCTATTATATTCTCTGTGGGGGTGTAAGTACCTGCACCTGGCTCTCTCGAATGGAACCGTTGTGCATATCCCCAAGCCTAAACTGCCTTCCTAAGCTTGGACCATTTTCCCACCACGCTGGTCCAATGCGGGTTGGTGGGTTCACATATCTAGATTTGCTAGATCTAGATATGCAGGTTTCCTCACGATGTTTTCCTTCACCGTAAGAGCGATGGTATACATTGTACTTAAGTTAAAATAACTTATTGGTACATGTCAGCGCCGGGATACGAACCCGCATCTCTGGCGTGAGAAGCGGGCGCTTACCCGACTGAGCTACCACCGCTCTCTTCACTGTCACTACATCTTGTTGGTATATTGTTGATCTAAGGGTGAAATGTCGGAAAATACGGTGCTGATAAGAATGAATCTGTCCCCCGACAGTCGAAAATGGTAAATGTGGCTGAGTTTATGATGGACTACGTAACTCAAGCCTAAGAATAACTCTGTTTTAGGAAGTTTGATATTTATTTATTTTTGTTACCTATCTACGACTTTTTTTTCTTTACCATTCTTATCTTTGCAAAGGTTAGTTACGGGGCTACATATAAAAGGGTACAAATTTAAATTGTCACCAAAAAAAAATTTTGTACGCTACGGTTTAGCACCAATAAAATTGATTAGGACCATATTAATTAAACTTACTCTAATTAAACTGAGATACCCAAACAATAAACTTAATTGCTTGTATTGGAGTCAGTATCACATAATTTCTGGTGGATGTTTAAATACAAGCCCATCCTAACGAATATCATAAATGCGAAAGTAACTGTGTCTGTCTGTTACTCTTTCACGCCAAAACTACTGAACGGATTTGAATGAAATTTGGTATACATATGGTATAGACCCTAGGAAAGAACATAGGCTACTTTTTATCCCGGAATTCCCACGGGAAAACTTTTTAAGGCGAAGCGAAGCTTGCGGAAACAGCTAGTATAAACTATATTTTACAGTCTGTAATACAGGTCTTTTCCGCTTTTGGCTGTACATTTGTACTTAAGTCATAGGTCGCGAGCCGTATCGCCATCAGCAAAACGAAAAATTACGCAAAAACCTGTAAATCCTAATCCTAACTAATATTATAAATGCGAAAGTAACTCTGTCTGGATGTTCTTTCACGCAAAAACTACTGGACGGATTTGAATTAAATTTTGTATACCTATATGGTGTAGACCCTGAGAAAGAACATAGGCTACTTTTTATCCCGGAATTCCTACGGGAAAACTTTTTAAGGCGAAGCGAAGCGCGCGGGAACAGCTAGTATAATATAAGTAAACAAGCACGCGTCATACACACCCATCTCTCACTTAGTTCGGAAATTTATCTCGTTTATTCAGCACAAAATTTGAAAGGAACATGAAACTTTTCGAAATTGCTTCCCATTTGTAAGGTTTGAGCAAATTGTTGGAGGTTGACGGGCGAAAATCTGCTGCGGGTAAAAAAGGAAACTCTTCACGTTGAGTAATTGATTCCTTTTTTTTTTTATTTGACGAATATAAAGCCGATTCTGAAGGCATAAATTTAAATGTTAACACCTTCGAAATATATAAGGTTTGGCTCAAATCTGACCTTAGAATAGAATATAATAGAATAGAATATAACTTTATAGGTCACCACAAATATTAAAAAATAGTTACAGACAATATTTATAGTCTAACTAGAAACAACGAACAATAGGCGGCCTTATCGCTAAGAGCGATCTCTTACAGGCAACCTTAAACCTTAACCCACTCGTGAGTAATCAAAAAGTGCCAGTGGAATATGGAACGGCAATGAAAAGTGGAACTTTTTCATCAGTGTATAATGATGTCGATTCTGAAGGAACAAACATAATTTACTGCTCATTAAGTGCCAATTTCTCCATAGTCGGTTAGAGCATAACCTTGGAGTAGTGGTTGACACATCTGTCATGAATTTTATATGGAGAAGACGTTTAATTTATAAATCAATCCCTGTCGGTTAGATAACCAATAATGGAGAAATTGGCACTAAACCTAACATTTTCCCAACTAGTGGCGCCCTCTCCTCGCTCCACTCAATCCCGTCGTTCTGTACTCGTATCTTGAACTACTTCACAGCAGTACTCAATCGGTCTGTTTGTTTATACAGGACGTACAACTCGCCATATACAGGGGGTCACTTTATAGAACCGACGAACGAACGAACGGGAACTGTCACGAAATCGGTACTTATTGAAACGAGATAGAGTTGCGGTTTGCGCTGCAGTTTTGTTGTTCCGAAGCTTTGAAGACTGCGCTAGCCACAGCTCTATCTCGTTGTGTTAAGGGTGCCGATTGCGTGACAGTTCCCGTTCGTAAGTTGATTCGACTTCTGTAGTGACCCGGGGAGGGTTACTCATTCGACTGAAGGGATTTTTTGAGTACATTCAATTTGAAGACGTAAATAAGTTATTTTATACTTGGACTGTATTTTTATATTATTATTGCACTATTTGTATGTTGTCGTAGGTCGATACTTATTGTATTTTTTCTGCTCAGTGTCTTCAGAGTCAAAAATTTAATTACAAAACAATCAATTAATTTTTTTTTTATTGTTTCAGATAATTGTGTTGCTGTAAAACTTCACCTGATTTGATTTGAAAGGTAAGTTTAACTATTACTAGTATCATAGTACAGTTGTACTACAGTACCAAAAGTGATCAAAACTAGCGCCATGTACAGGGTGTTAAAATGACTACGTTTGATCATCAAATGGTAGATAAAGCTAATCATACTGTACACATGATAAAACATTAAAATCTAATTTTATTAAAATTAGTTCTGTGACGTCATCAACCCTTCATAAGTTATTGGGTTTCCATTTCGTATAGGTATCTTGATTTATTTGTCAGACTGTACAGTACTGAGTATCAGAATAATAATTATTCGGAGTGCGCCGCACAAAGGGAAACCGCAATGACAGCGGTGTCGAAGGCGGCATAGGCAACAGACTGCGTTTTTTTCTGATGTAAAAACTTTTAAATCTGAAAAAAACGGAGAATTCACTGCATTAGGGTTTATCTAAAAATAAATGGAACTTTTAACTTTCCAACGTTACAAAATATTTTTTATGTCAAAAATGCAATGAAAAATTCCCATATGTGTATGAAAAAAACATTAAAAACTTATCCTTAAGATTTTCTTTTCGTAAAGATTATGCGTTCACAACTTCACACCAACCAAAAAGAACCAAAAACTTTCGACTTTTCTTACTTAACTTGTTAAATGATGTTCTAAAATTCTGAAGGGATAAGAATTTTATTACACGGCTTTAGACAAAAAGAAAGGAATATATTTTTGCAGCTACATTATTTTCCGTCCCTGGAACATTTAATAAACCTGTCTTTTTCATTGCAAGCGTTGTAAATGAAAACGAAAAAAATACGGGGACTTTTATGTACATGTAAAACACTGATTTCGTGGCTTAATTTTGGTAGGCTGTATGCAGTTGAGTCCAGTACTGGCTTTAATTAAAAAAGTTCTCGACTCGAAATTTAATGTCAATATGACACTATTTTTTTTTGTTACTGCTCAGCTCAGAGTAAACTTGGATATTTCTCAGAATAAGAAAGAGATATTGAAAACACCAAGGAAAAAATCAATTTAAGTTTGGAAGAGATACTTTTTATCCAAGTTATATGATGGAGAAAACTTTAAAGCACTTTCTCTGAAGTTAGGGCCGGGGGTCACTCTATGTGCGTCACTATAAGGCTTCCACTGAAAACCAGCGCAGTGTCCTTTAAACCAACCAAAGGCGCTGCAGTAGCTGAGTGGACACCGTTTTGACGACGACAGCATATTATTTATTGCCTATCACCAATACTTCTATATTATTATTTTTTTCTCATTATTAGATTTATATATATTTAGATTGATTAGATTAAGTACCTATATTTATATTTCATTCCATCTTTCTTTGTAAATTAATATTGCTGTCTAAGCCAAATAAAGTTTTTCTTTCTTTCTTTCTTTCTGACGAAAAACTATGTTTCGGTGCGCTGCTGCGCGAGCCACGACTCTATTTCGTTGTGTTAAACGTGCCGATTGCACGACAGCTCTCGTTCGTTCGTTTTTCGTCAGTATACAGCGTGTTGCAAAAAGGGTATACTAAGCCGAAACCTACATGTGCAGCATGGTATATCTAAGCCTGAAACTGAAATCAGAATTTGAAAATTCGCGAAAAAAAATATTCATTTTCCATAGAAACTTTGTTGGTCACGTGACTTTTTACTATGGGAAAATAATTTTTTTTTTCGCGATTTTCCAAATTCTGATTTCAGATTCGGACTTAGATATACCATGCTGCACATGTAGGTTTCGGCTTAGTATACCAATTTTGCAACACCCTGTAGAGTAACCCCCTGGGTCGGACCTTCTTCGAAGAACATCAATAGATATTTTTTCAACTTTCTTCTTCGCTGTGTCCGTTTGGACCACTGTTTAGGGTGGAAATTTAAGAGTGCTCGGGCAGAAAATCTATTTTAGTTTTACAACCAAAAAAAAATTATCAGTATATACAGGGTGTTGCAAAAAGGGTATACTAAGCCGAAAGCTACATGTGCAGCATGGTATTTCCAAACCCGAAAATAAAATCAGAATTTCAAAGGGCTTAGTATGCCCATTTTGCAACACCCTGTATATATTGAGGGCATTTTAAGATTTTACCCTAGATAAAAGCATCAAAAGACTAAATTAGTTTCAATAGATGGCGCGATTTATAATAACTTTGGCTAAATTAACTGTCGTTGAGTTGAACTTGAGTTCATGCTTATACATAACATTCACTCAAGTCAGAAACTGGGCCTAAATCTTCGTAAACCTCTGAGCTACAAGAGTATTTCTGGAATTTCCGTGCGTGAAAGAATTATGGTAATAAGGTTATAATACCGCATACCATAACTTGAGGGGTACAGGCGGAACCTTAATAAATAGAGATCATCGTGAGATGCGCCGCAGCTGTGGTACAGACGGCCTCCCATTATCATAAGGTACCTATTAAGAAGGGTACAGTATCTAGAAGACCTGTGTAAAAAGGACACATTTTAATAATTCCTATATTTTAAATATTATGGAAAGTATAAGTAAGAAAAGCCGCCAGAACGTAAGTTGTATGCAGTATGCACTGTTTTTACAATTTAACTATAAATATTCTTTTTTACGTAAAATACCTTATCTAAAGATAAATATTTAAGGTAAAAGTAAGCACCCCTTCATGTGGCATCGGTTGACACCTGTATATCTAAGTTAAAATAAGCAGGAATTTCTTGCCTCCGTCAGGAGTTTTTGCCTCCGTTCTTCTCCTTAGACAGAAAGAGCCCCCCTTATCCGAACGGAGAGTAGTTTGTAAAAATTGACGTTCATCAGAAAATTTTATATTTTTACGATGAATAAAAAAATTTGAGTTTGAGTTTGAGAGCAGAAGTCTTTAAAATTGTTTTAATTGTTTATTAAATTTATAATTATAAACGACCTTATACACATTCGAAATACTGTACCTTCCTGCTGTATCACAGTACAAGCGAACTACCGAACTATTATGTCGGGAGTGGTACAATATTTTGTGTCCATTACAGTGCGTCGTTACACAGTGGCTATATACTATCTAACTTTATATGGAGGCTGTATTATTGTGTACACTGTAAGTATATAATACTGTACTTATGTACATCTTACCTTTTGTTAGGCCTAATGTATGTAATGTCAGCAAAAGAGATAAGTATCTACGACCTTACCTTGACCGATACCAACACTCACGACTTACGAGCAATGAAAAAGTTCCAGTAAAAAAAAAGGACCAAATTAATACTAAATGGAAAAGGCTAGCTTAATGACATCATCATCATCATCAGCCAATAATCATCCACTGCTGGACATAGGCCTCTCCCAAGGAGCGCCACAACACTCGGTCCTCGGCCTTCCTCATCCAACCACTACCCGCCACCCGCCTAAGGTCGTCAGTCCAGCGGGCAGGAGGGCGTCCCACGCTGCGTTTGCCTGTTCGTGGTCTCCACTCGAGAACTCGTTTAATGACGCCGTCTGCAATATTGAAGTAGGTAAATTTCAAACAACGCATCAGAAATATCAGAATATTACCAACTAAAAACGTAAATGTTCTGGTCAAATTCTCAATGACTGTTTAAAAAAATTGCGATCGACGTTTTGTAAGTGGAACTTTCTTCATTGCTCATGAGTATAATAGGTACTTTGAGCTGCCGATGCCAAGTCCACTGACAAAACTCAGCCTTGCTAGTGTAATATACATGCAAATGTGTGGAAGCGCCATATTTCATAGTCTAATTTGTGCACGTCATGACATAATACCAACACAGATCCGGGGAGCCAGTTCTGCTAAATCGTTGTTCGATTTCAATTATTTCTGCTACCGTACCACCACTGACATATTAACAATTAACAATCCATAAGCAGGATCGATCGCCTGTTAAATCCATACTAGCTAATACAATACAATACAATACAAAACACTTTATTTGCACCAAGAGCAAAAATTACAAAAAAAAAAAAAAAAAAACTTAAAAATAAAACAGTACAAAGAGGCGGCCTTATTGCTTATAGCAATCTCTACCAGACAACCTTTGGATGGAAGAGAGTAAGTCTATATGATTGTGAGGTAGTTGTGGTGCAAGTATATATATACATAAAATATAAGCTAAGTCAGTTTTGACAAGCGAGCGTCGCGTCGCTGCTTATAGAATGTTTGTTGGTGGTAACCGCACTGTTTATATTTTTTTTGGCATAGGTATTGGATGTTGCAAAATTGTTATAGTGAACTGAAAGGGGGTGACTTAGCTCACCATTCTGACACTTACAAATTTTTCGACCACTTTTGGAAATTTAAAGAAAAAACTTCATTGGAAGGAGACCTGACCTGCGTGAAGTTAGCAGCCTAAAGTTAGCAGCCTTTGAATACCCGACCAAATTAAGATGGTCACTTCAGTCATTATATACTTTATCAATTAAAACACGTAAAAAGCCCCAAAAACATTGGAATAATAATGCTAGGTATTTATATAAACACTAAAATATGTTCTAAAATAAATAAATTCAAAAAAATACGACGTTTACTTACTGAAGCTCTTGTTGGTTAATGGATATTTTGTATGGGGGCGCCAAGATGCTATAGACCTGCCCGCATCTCACCTGGTTTATTATGTGTGTTGTGTCATTATAAAACACTGACAGAAGTTTCATCAACATTGAAACGGTATAGCAGGTGTCCAGGAGCCACTTTCTGACAGATTTTGGCTGAAAAATTGACAATATTTCACGAATATTCAAGTTTGCAGGTGGAACCTGAAGAGATTAAGCTGCAAATGATAGTTCATATGAAAGGTATTATTAATACCTAGAAATGGTTTTCAGCAATTTCAGATTAAATGACTTTTGGTGAATATTCAAGGTGAAAACCAAAAAATAAAACTTAGCAGCCCAAGATTAACATTTTGTATGGGGGCACCAAGATGCTTTAGACCTGCCCGCATCTCACCTGATTTATTATGTGTGTTGTGTCATAAGAAATCACTGACAGAAGTTTCATCAACATTGAAACGGTATAGCAGGTGTCCAGGAGCCACTTTCTTACAGATTTTGGCTGAAAAATTGACAATATTTCACGAATATTCAAGTTTGCAGGTGAAACCTGAAGAGATTCAGCTGGAAATGATAGTTCATATGAAAGGTATTATTAATACCTAGAAACAATTTTCAGCAATTTCAGATTAAATGACTTTTGGTGAATATTCAAGGTGAAAACCAAAAAATAAAACTTAGCAGCCCAAGATTAACATTTTGTATGGGGGCACCAAGATGCTATAGACCTGCCCGCATCTCACCTGGTTTATTATGTGTGTTGTGTCATTAGAAAACACTGACAGAAGTTTCATCAACATTGAAACGGGATAGCAGGTGTCCAGGAGCCACTTTCTGACGGATTTTGGGTGAAAAATTTACAATATTTCACGAATATTCAAGTTTGCAGGTGGAGCCTGAACGGGTACAGCTGCAAATGATAGTTCATATGAAAGGTATTATTAATACCTAGAAATGGTTTTCAGCAATTTCAGATTAAATGACTTTTGGTGAATATTCAAGGTGAAAACCAAAAAATAAAACTTAGCAGCCCCAGATTAACATTTTGTATGGGGGCACCAAGATGCTATAGACCTGCCCGCATCTCACCTGGTTTATTATGTGTGTTGTGTCATAATAAAACACTGACAGAAGTTTCATCAACATTGAAACGGGATAGCAGGTGTCCAGGAGCCACTTTCTGTCGGATTTTGGGTGAAAAATTTACAATATTTCACGAATATTCAAGTTTGCAGGTGGAACCTGAAGAGATTCAGCTGCAAATGATAGTTCATATGAAAGGTATTATTAATACCTAGAAATGGTTTTCAGCAATTTCAGATTAAATGACTTTTGGTGAATATTCAAGGTGAAAACCAAAAAATAAAACTTAGCAGCCCAAGATTAACATTTTGTATGGGGGCACCAAGATGCTATAGACCTGCCCGCATCTCACCTGGTTTATTATGTGTGTTGTGTCATTAGAAAACACTGACAGAAGTTTCATCAACATTGAAACGGGATAGCAGGTGTCCAGGAGCCACTTTCTGACGGATTTTGGGTGAAAAATTTACAATATTTCACGAATATTCAAGTTTGCAGGTGGAGCCTGAACGGGTACAGCTGCAAATGATAGTTCATATGAAAGGTATTATTAATACCTAGAAATGATTTTCACCAATTTCAGATTAAATGACTTTTGGAGAATATTCAAGGTGAAAACCAAAAAATAAAACTTAGCAGCCCAAGATTAACATTTTGTATGGGGGCACCAAGATGCTATAGACCTGCCCGCATCTCACCTGGTTTATTATATGTGTTGTGTCATTAGAAAACACTGACAGAAGTTTCATCAACATTGAAACGGTATAGCAGGTGTCCAGGATCCACTTTCTGACGGATTTTGGGTGAAAAATTTACAATATTTCACGAATATTCAAGTTTGCAGGTGGAACCTGAAGAGATTCAGCTGCAAATGATAGTTCATATGAAAGGTATTATTAATACCTAGAAGCAGTTTTCAGCAATTTCAGATTAAATGACTTTTGGTGAATATTCAAGGTGAAAACCAAAAAATAAAACTTAGCAGCCCAAGATTAACATTTTGTATGGGGGCACCAAGATGCTATAGACCTGCCCGCATCTCACCTGGTTTATTATGTGTGTTGTGTCATAATAAAACACTGACAGAAGTTTCATCAACATTGAAACGGGATAGCAGGTGTCCAGGAGCCACTTTCTGTCGGATTTTGGTTTTCACCTTGAATATTCACCAAAAGTCATTTAATCTGAAATTGCTGAAAACCGTTTCTAGGTATTAATAATACCTTTCATATGAACTATCATTTGCAGCTGTACCTGTTCAGGCTCCACCTGCAAACTTGAATATTCGTGAAATATTGTAAATTTTTCACCAAAAATCCGTCAGAAAGTGGCTCCTGGACACCTGCTATCCCGTTTCAATGTTGATGAAACTTCTGTCAGTGTTTTATTATGACACAACACACATAATAAACCAGGTGAGATGCGGGCAGGTCTATAGCATCTTGGTGCCCCCATACAAAATGTTAATCTTGGGCTGCTAAGTTTTATTTTTTGGTTTTCACCTTGAATATTCACCAAAAGTCATTTAATCGAAATTGCTGAAAACCATTTCTAGGTATTAATAATACCTTTCATATGAACTATCATTTGCAGCTGAATCTCTTCAGGTTCCACCTGCAAACTTGAATATTCGTGAAATATTGTAAATTTTTCACCCAAAATCCGACAGAAAGTGGCTCCTGGACACCTGCTATCCCGTTTCAATGTTGATGAAACTTCTGTCAGTGTTTTCTAATGACACAAAACACATAATAAACCAGGTGAGATGCGGGCAGGTCTATAGCATCTTGGTGCCGCCATACAAAATGTTAATCTTGGGCTGCTAAGTTTTTTTTTTTATTTTCACCTTGAAGATTCACCAAAAGTCATTTAATCTGAAATTGCTGAAAACCATTTCTAGGTATTAATAATACCTTTCATATGAACTATCATTTGCAGCTGTACCTGCTTAGGCTCCACCTGCAAACTTGAATATTCGTGAAATATTGTAAATTTTTCACCCAAAATCCGACAGAAAGTGGCTCCTGGACACCTGCTATCCCGTTTCAATGTTGATGAAACTTCTGTCAGTGTTTTCTAATGACACAACACACATAATAAACCAGGTGAGATGCGGGCAGGTCTATAGCATCTTGGTGCCCCCATACAAAATGTTAATCTTGGGCTGCTAAGTTTTATTTTTTGGTTTTCACCTTGAATATTCACCAAAAGTCATTTAATCTGAAATTTCTGAAAACCATTTCTAGGTATTAATAATACCTTTCATATGAACTATCATTTGCAGCTGAATCTCTTCAGGTTCCACCTGCAAACTTGAATATTCGTGAAATATTGTAAATTTTTCACCCAAAATCCGACAGAAAGTGGCTCCTGGACACCTGCTATCCCGTTTCAATGTTGATGAAACTTCTGTCAGTGTTTTATTATGACACAACACACATAATAAACCAGGTGAGATGCGGGCAGGTCTATAGCATCTTGGTGCCCCCATACAAAATGTTAATCTGGGGCTGCTAAGTTTTATTTTTTGGTTTTCACCTTGAATATTCACCAAAAGTCATTTAATCTGAAATTGCTGAAAACCATTTCTAGGTATTAATAATACCTTTCATATGAACTATCATTTGCAGCTGTACCCGTTCAGGCTCCACCTGCAAACTTGAATATTCGTGAAATATTGTAAATTTTTCACCCAAAATCCGTCAGAAAGTGGCTCCTGGACACCTGCTATCCCGTTTCAATGTTGATGAAACTTCTGTCAGTGTTTTCTAATGACACAACACACATAATAAACCAGGTGAGATGCGGGCAGGTCTATAGCATCTTGGTGCCCCCATACAAAATGTTAATCTTGGGCTGCTAAGTTTTATTTTTTGGTTTTCACCTTGAATATTCCCCAAAAGTCATTTAATCTGAAATTGCTGCAAACTATTTCTAGGTATTAATAATACCTTTCATATGAACTATCATTTGCAGCTGAATCTCTTCAGGTTCCACCTGCAAACTTGAATATTCGTTAAATATTGTCAATTTTTCACCCAAAATCCATCAGAAAGTGGCTCCTGGACACCTGCTATACCGTTTCAATGTTGATGAAACTTCTGTCAGTGTTTTCTAATGACACAAAACACATAATAAACCAGGTGAGATGCGGGCAGGTCTATAGCATCTTGGTGCCGCCATACAAAATGTTAATCTTGGGCTGCTAAGTTTTTTTTTTTATTTTCACCTTGAAGAGTCACCAAAAGTCATTTAATCTGAAATTGCTGAAAACCATTTCTAGGTATTAATAATACCTTTCATATGAACTATCATTTGCAGCTGTACCTGCTTAGGCTCCACCTGCAAACTTGAATATTCGTGAAATATTGTAAATTTTTCACCCAAAATCCGACAGAAAGTGGCTCCTGGACACCTGCTATCCCGTTTCAATGTTGATGAAACTTCTGTCAGTGTTTTCTAATGACACAACACACATAATAAACCAGGTGAGATGCGGGCAGGTCTATAGCATCTTGGTGCCCCCATACAAAATGTTAATCTTGGGCTGCTAAGTTTTATTTTTTGGTTTTCACCTTGAATATTCACCAAAAGTCATTTAATCTGAAATTGCTGAAAACCATTTCTAGGTATTAATAATACCTTTCATATGAACTATCATTTGCAGCTGAATCTCTTCAGGTTCCACCTGCAAACTTGAATATTCGTGAAATATTGTAAATTTTTCACCCAAAATCCGACAGAAAGTGGCTCCTGGACACCTGCTATCCCGTTTCAATGTTGATGAAACTTCTGTCAGTGTTTTATTATGACACAACACACATAATAAACCAGGTGAGATGCGGGCAGGTCTATAGCATCTTGGTGCCCCCATACAAAATGTTAATCTGGGGCTGCTAAGTTTTATTTTTTGGTTTTCACCTTGAAAATTCACCAAAAGTCATTTAATCTGAAATTGCTGAAAACCATTTCTAGGTATTAATAATACCTTTCATATGAACTATCATTTGCAGCTGTACCCGTTCAGGCTCCACCTGCAAACTTGAATATTCGTGAAATATTGTAAATTTTTCACCCAAAATCCGTCAGAAAGTGGCTCCTGGACACCTGCTATCCCGTTTCAATGTTGATGAAACTTCTGTCAGTGTTTTCTAATGACACAACACACATAATAAACCAGGTGAGATGCGGGCAGGTCTATAGCATCTTGGTGCCCCCATACAAAATGTTAATCTTGGGCTGCTAAGTTTTATTTTTTGGTTTTCACCTTGAATATTCACCAAAAGTCATTTAATCTGAAATTGCTGAAAATCGTTTCTAGGTATTAATAATACCTTTCATATGAACTATCATTTGCAGCTGAATCTCTTCAGGTTCCACCTGCAAACTTGAATATTCGTGAAATATTGTAAATTTTTCACCCGAAATCCGACAGAAAGTGGCTCCTGGACACCTGCTATCCCGTTTTAATGTTGATGAAACTTCTGTCAGTGTTTTCTAATGACACAACACACATAATAAACCAGGTGAGATGCGGGCAGGTCTATAGCATCTTGGTGCCCCCATACAAAATGTTAATCTTGGGCTGCTAAGTTTTATTTTTTGGTTTTCACCTTGAAGAGTCACCAAAAGTCATTTAATCTGAAATTGCTGAAAACCGTTTCTAGGTATTAATAATACCTTTCATAGTTCGAAAGTTATGCGACTTTTAGGGCGTCTTGCACAACAAAGTTAAATAAAATTAAATAGTTTGTCTCTTGCTCTGACAGTATAATGTCAGAGCAAGAGGTCATAGATTTAATTTTATTTAACTTTGTTGTGCAAGACGTCCTTAGTGTTGCATGTTAGTTTTTATCCTAACTATACTGGTTGTTGCAAAATTGGTATACTAAGCCGAAACTTACATGTGCAGCATGGTATATCTAAGCCCGAAACTGAAATCAGAATTTGGAAATTCGCGAAAAAAAAAATTAATTTTCCATAGTAAAAAGTCACGTGACCAACAAAGTTTCTATGCAAAATAGTAATGCGTAATACCAGTTTCAGGCTTAGATATACCATGCTGCACATGTAGGTTTCGGCTTAGTATACCCTTTTTGCAACACGCTGTATAATATTAATATCATAAATGCGAAAGTAACTGTGTCTGTCTGTCTGTCTGTTACTCTTTCACGCCAAAACTACTGAACGGATTTGATTGAAATTTGGTATATAGGTATATGGTTTAGACTCTGAGAAAGAACATAGGCTACTTTTTATCCCGAAATACCCACGTAAAAACTTTTTAAGGCGTAGCGAAGCTCGCGGGAACCGCTAGTATAGAATATAGATAGAATATTCTTTATTTGTACACAAACAGAAAGTAAATTACAAAACTTATATACTATAACACATAGGTACAAAAATGGCGGTCTTATCGCTTAAAGCGAATGCTTTATATCCTGATACTAAATTCCCACCTAGCCTAAATATTAACCTTTTAGTTAGGTTTGATTTAGTAGCAGTAGTTATAGAGAAATAAAACTAACCATCCCATTGTACATTAATAAGATATTTTACATAATAATAAATACTACTTTTGTGAAAGTGAGTAAAAAAACATAAGTAGACTTCGTTTATATTCGGACATAAGTTCTATTACATGAATAAGATATGAATGTCATCGCATTTACATGGGTTGGTGAATACCTACATGGGAAAGAAGAATTGAGGAAAATTTTTGCATTATAAAAGTAAGCGTCATCCTTTTGGCATCGTACGCAACGGACGCATCTCATTTGATACATTGTCCATACATTTATGGCAATCCGTTTGGTCCGATGCGTACGATATCGATAGGTGGACGCTTACCTTTATACAGGGTTGGCTTTTATCTCTTTAGCTGCCTGTACAAAGCACTACTTACGTACATTATATTACCTAACTCATTCAACGTAAGGGCCCTTATAGTGTTTTGTATCATAAGAGAAAATTGCAGTGACGTTATTGAAAAACTCTTTTTATTATCCTATAACTCTATCTTTCTTATAAAGGGTGTTGCAAAATGGTGTTTTAAACAGAAGGACATACTTTTTTAAATAACAAAACACACACACACACACACACTCACGCCTTGTACTACTGTACTCCCTTGCGGGGTAGGCAGAGATGCATTGCTGCACCCACTTTTCGCCAGTGTTATGTTTAGTCCCAATGTAATAGGGGGCGAGCCTATTGCCATTTTACGGGCACATCCAAGACCCGAGAACAAATATCTGTGTTTATACAAATATCTGCCCCAGCCGGGAATCGAACCCGGGACCTTCGGCTTAGTAGTCAGGGTCACTAACCACTACGCCATTCGGCCGTTTTAAATAACTATTCTAACTTATATTCCGCACAACTTTTTTGCACGATTTTGGACATCGGTAAAAGCACTTTGAGCGACGACCGAATGGTGTGGTTGTTAGTAACCCTGACTGCTATGCCGAAGGTCCCGGGTTTGACCCCCAGCTGGGGCAAATATTTGTTTAAAGACAGATATTTGAACCTAGGTAGATATACAATGTGTTTTTTTTCGAACCCGACAAACTTTAAGGGTGTATTCTACGAGTGATTTCATCGAGAAAAAACCCCCCAAAACATGTGGAGTCAAATCTCAATATTCTAGAAATGGTGTTTTGAACTTCAATAATTCTTGACTGCCTCGACGTACAGATACGGTTTTGGTATCATTGTTTAGCTTATTTCAAATACTTTTAAATAAATACATAAATACCATCAAAGGGGGGCGATTTTCATAGTTATTCAAGTAAATGTAATTTTTTTCTCTTTTTTTGTCAAAACTGTTAGATTAGGTGCTTTTAACTTATTTTATGTAATGTTTTAGCAGTTGTGGATATTTTTATTTGATAGAGATGACTTTTTGCGGATAAAAGCATTTTATTTCATGTCCGTAAGGCGACTAAATCTCGAGATATGATTTTCTATGAATAAGAAGAAAAAATTTAGTATCTAAACTTTAAAATGGCCGCCATTTCTAGAATATTGAGATACACATATGGGGTTTTTTTCTCGATGAAATTACTCGTAGTATCCCCCCTTAAAGTTTGTCGGGTTCGAAAAAAAACACATTGTATATCAGCTGTCCGATACCCATATCACAGGTTTTGCCTAGTTTTCGCTAAGTACTCATTAAAAAACGGCGATACGACTCACGACCTATCACGTTAGTACAAATGTGCAGCGAAAAGCGGGTGACTCGCTTGCCAGTCACCTCTGACTACCCCCTCGGGTATTACAGTCGTGAGCATAATATATATTGTATACACGTATGTGAATAGCAGCGCCAGTCGTTTTCTACCCAGTACATTCTTACTAATATTATAAATGCGAAAGTAACTGTGTCTGTCTGTCTGTCTGTCTGTCTGTTACTCTTTCACGCCAAAACTACTGAACGGATTTGAATGAAATTTGGTATACACACGGTCTAGACCCTGGGAAAGAACATAGGCTACTTTTTATCCCGGAATTCCCACGGGAAAACTTTTTAAGGCGAAGCGAAGCGCGCGGGAACAGCTAGTTTTATATATTTAATACATTATTGCACAAATATGACAAAGGTTATACAACTTATATACATTATGTGTACATTATTTCCGTTAATTTTATATTTAAGAATGACTACTACAATTTTGACTCACATAGTACTTACAGGGGCCTTTTCAGAACATCCTGTACATTCACATACAAAACCTTCCTAAAAACACCTATCTTTTGTGAGCGGTAAGTAAAGCGTAGCGTTGCAGCTTGTTGTTTATACAGGGTGTTGCAAAAAGGGTATACTAAGCCGAAACCTACATGTGCAGCATGTTATATCTAAGCCCGAAACTGAAATCAGAATTTGAAAATTCGCGATATCTAAGCCCGATTCTGATTTCAGATTCGGGCTTAGATATACCATGCTGCACATGTAGGTTTCGGCTTAGTATACCAATTTTGCAACACCCTGTAGACAAAAATAATAAGAAGGCTGCATATTTCCCTGCAAATTGCCAATGAATTTATTTATTAAATCTATATACTATTAATGAGATGGGATGGGTAACTTGTTTTTCTCCTTTAGTGTAAAATACAGGGTCTTGTTAAAGTGGCACAGTTGAAAGGCGGTGTTTTGTCAATCTGAACAACATTACTTATGATTCGAAAGAAACTGCATGAAAATCGGTCCAGCCGTTTTGGAGCTGCACTACACAGATACACAAACACGTTAAACTTATAACTAACTGTTTCCGCGAGCTTCGCTTCGTCTTAAAAAGGTTTCCCGTGGGAATTCCGGGATAAAAAGTAGCCTATGTTCTTTCTCAGGGTCTAGACCATATGTATACTAAATTTCATTCAAATGCGTTCAGTAGTTTTAGCGTGAAAGAATAACGACAGACAGACACAGTTACTTTTGCATTTATAATATTAGTTAGGATTAGGATAACACTCCTCTTTTTGCATCGTGGGCTAAAAATAAAACTCATCTAACTTGCGCAAAACCCATCAATAAGCAAGGCCGAGTTTCTCACAGTATTAACATACTTTAACATTGACACGTGGGGCATAAACATTATCGATTCTTATACAGGGTGTCTCGGAAATGTTCTTAGGGCGCGGGAAATAGGTCACATAATGCGGTGACAGGAAACTGTTCCATTATGATCTAATGGTGAAGGAAAACATTCCATAGGATAAGTTAACCCTTCTTTGAATAGAAACAAAAACTAAACTACAAAAAAACTTTATTAGTTGTGACTCTTAACTTCGTGGAGTGAATTTTATGATTTCAAGCCTGCTGCTTAACATAAATCGGAATTAAATTTTAAAATATTAAAAACCAATGAATTAATTTCTTATTCAATTAATAAAATTAAATTAAATTAATTGTTAAGCTTGACATAAGAAATGCATTTAACAATTTAGAAAGGGACATAATTCTGTCGAAAATACAGGATCACACTCCGACTCTTTTTCCGTTTCTGAACCAATGCTACTCAAAACCAAGCCAGTTGTTCCATGGTCCAGTGCCAATATTATCTCAGGTTGGAGCGCAACAGGGGGACCCACTAGGACCAATGATTTTTAGCTTGGCAATACATGACATTGTCAAGCACTTGCAGTCCCTATTAAATATATGGTATCAGGATGATGGAACAATTGGTGGCAGTGTTAATACAGTTGTGAATGATGTGCAGAAAATTGACGAAGCGTTGAAGGAATTGGGTCTTGAGTTAAACTCCAATAAGTGTGAGGTATTTTGTTGCAACCCGAACGAAGACATCTCAACCTTAACAGCAGTGGTTCCAGGTCTGAAAATATTGGATAAAGCAAACTTCACACTTTTAGGAGCACCTATCTTTCCAGAGGCTCTACCATCAATTCTGGATGCTAAAAAGGATGGTATCGTTAAGTCGCGGGAACGTTTGAAAAACCTGTCGGCTCATGTGGCATTGACTATTTTTCGCAGCTGCTTGTCAATGCCCAAGCTAACATACACAGTGAGAACTTCCCCGATTTGGCTGTATCCCGATAAAACGCAAGGAATCGACGATGCCATTAGGTGTACGCTTGAGGATTTGCTCAATGTTAGCCTTGATGATGTCCAATGGCAACAGGCTGCATTGCCCATAAGACATGGTGGCCTCGGGATTCGTCGGGTACAAGACACTAGTCTTTCGGCTTTTTTGGCCTCGGCTCATGGGGTAGTGGAACTGGTCACTCGTATTCTCTCAGTTGATGGTGACGGGTTCCGCTTGCCCTTTGTGAACGAGGCTTTAGCAGAATGGGAGACTCAGCGTCCGGGACAGGTTACTCCCGATAATCCTGAGATGCAAAGGAACTGGGATGAGATTAACTCGATGGCAATATTAGATAGTCTCATCGAGACCAGTTCAGGTGTGGACTTGGCCAGACTTAGAGCTGCTTCTGCATCCGAGTCAGGTGCTTGGCTCCATGCCTTGCCTTCACCACAAATGGGTACATTGCTGGATAATGACACATTAAGGATAGCTGTAGCTTTGAGGCTGGGGTGTAATATTTGTGAACAGCATGTGTGCATCTGTGGAGCACAGGTAGACACAAGAGGACATCATGGATTGAGTTGCCAGAGATGCGCAGGAAGATTTCCTCGCCATCACGCCTTGAATGAAATCATTCGCAGGGCAATGGTCACCGCCAACATTCCCTGTGTTTTAGAACCTCCTGGTTTAAGCCGCAGTGACGGTAAACGCCCTGATGGCTTAACCTTGGTCCCTTGGGAGCGTGGACGTAGCCTGCTGTGGGACGCGACTTGCGTGAGCACATTTGCTGCCTCTCACCTTCCAGGGTGTTGGTTACGTGTGGTACGTACAGCCGGGTCGGCGGCGGAGAGCGCAGCTAGATCCAAACATTTGAAATACGCTGCCTTGAAGAACTGCTACACATTTATTCCTGTAGCATTTGAGACAAGTGGAGTATGGGGGTCTGAGGCAAGGTCTTTTTTAAAAGGCCTTGGACGACGTATAGTTATCAGAGGTTATGACGGCCGCTCCGGTTCGTACCTCGCTCAAAGGATATCACTCGCTATACAACGCGGTAATGCTGCGAGTATAATGGGTACCTTTGGGCCAGGTACGATTCGGGGTGGCCTTTTTGAGTGATTTTTTACGAGGCATATTGCTGATAACGTTTGTTATATAGTTTTTTAATAGATATTTCATAAAATGATGATCACTTAAATTGTATTCATTAATAAAATGTAATAACTAACATAATTTAATATTTTGCATGACATTTTACTAACTATACATTTTGCTACACCCATTGGGTAAAATTGCATTTAAACTTTTTTATAAAATGATATAATGTAAATCTATATTTTGCAACATGTGATTTAAGGCAATAAATAAATGAATGAAATGAAGTAGATTGTTTTTCTCGAAATGTTAATCAGAATAACAAGCTGAGTTACCCATTTTCGGCTTACTATATTTGCAACAGCATGTATAGAAACCCGCACCAGGCCTACAAATTACAACACCTACAATTTTTACGTTTTGTTAACCACAAAACGATGTACTAGGAGGTCACTCTCTTAATGCGTTGGCGTTGGCCGGACGAAGGACCATTTAAGGCGATGGGATATCATTATTATCATCTACATCACGACCCATCACGTCCCCACTGCTGGGGCACGGGTCTCCTTCCAATGAAGGAAGGGTTTTAGGCCTAGTCCACCACGCTGGCCTAGTGCAGGTTGGTGGACCCCAACACAAGCAAGCTTGTGCTGAGAGAGTTGTCGGGTAAGTGGGCAACCCGACTGTCAGATGTTTTCAAGCTGCCCGAAGGCCTCTGACTAGGCTTAACGACTGCTGCCGAAGCAGCAACCGGGACCCACGGCTTAACGTGCCGTCCGAAGCACGGAAGCGTCCAGAAAAGCACCACTTGAAATTGGTCACCCATCCAATGGCTGACCGTGCCAGTTGTTGCTTAACCTCAGTGATCAGTTACGATCACTCAGGCCCGCTCGACTACGGACACTTTGATGGGATATGCTCCCAGCCAAAGCCAGCACTCTATGCAGTTGCGGAGCAAGCCTCCAGACTTATTATTATTATTATTACGTCACATCTTATAGAGTGTCCTAATGCCCCAAAGTGCAGTCAAGGAGACCTGATGAAGGCCAATGATCTCGCAATAAGAGTAGCAAAACACTGGAGGAAGTTAGCTTAGTGCTTTTACACGATTGAAGAAGAAGACTCCCTTAATGGTATGAACGAACGAGAAAAACACGGGAGCGATAGAAATGCACTGCCGCTCGCTACTGACAATAGGTACTTTTTTTTGGTGAAATTCTGGTTTTGGGAGAAAACGTTTTACACTAAATAAATATCAACCAATCTCTTTGATTTTGATCTCAATCGCCTCAGCACAATATACTGTAGGTTTATATAGGTTTCGCTTTTTTTAAATGCATTGTTATACTGGTTGATTCAACAAAGTTTTGATCACAAAAATAACGTTATTTTAGGTACATATAATTTTAAATGTATAGAAAATTTAGAAAAAAGGAAAAGCTATAAACCTAGTTGTTACTTGTGTCAATAAAATATTTAAAAAACATGGAGATTGGATAATATGTAGGAGTAGTAAAACGTTTTCTCTTTTTGTATGGACGAGCAAGTGCTATATACTCTTAACCACGACCCAATCTCGTTGCATTAAGCGTGCCGATTGCGTGACAATTGTTATTGTTTACATACCTAAATTTATTATTGTACATTTTAAGAGCTTACATTACATACATTCGATAACCACCAATCAAAGGTTGGCTGGTAGAAATTGCTTTTTAGCAATAAGTCCGCCTTTGTGCGCAAATTATAAGCTATGTTTTTAAAATGCTTCTGTGTAAAAATTGTTTTTTGTGTGCAATAAAGTGTATATAAATAAATTCTCGTTCGTTCGTCAGGAGTGACCCCGCCGGTAGGTAATCGGTCACTCAACAAGTCAATCGCCCTGCATTATGGATCACGCCGCCATATTGGCTCTGATGACGTCATCACGGGCGTGACGTCATCAGGTCGGATATGGTTGACTGGGCGATTATGCAAAATGAAGAGCGCGTGTTATACAGGGTGGTGCGAAAGGAAATATGTTGTGCTGCGCCGCCAAGGTTTTTTTTACTTTTTATTTTCGGAGGCCTTTTGGTGAAGTTTTCGTTATATCAGAAACTTCCAGGAAACAATTATTTATTGGACACTTGAATTCCATATGTTTTTGAAAGTGTCCCATTTATTTTTTAAACGTAGGTAATTCTATAAATTATTGTAGCACAATAACAGGCATACACTCTTTTCTCGCTAGGTTATACAACTCTTGCAACACCCTTTAGATAAATATAATTAAGGTCAAGTGGAAATGAATAAAAGCGTTATGAAGCTTTTTTTATTTATTTGTCTAATATCACATTTATTTGTAAAACTTATCCTGCCACGTGTATTATTTTCGAACATCCTGTACATAGTCCAGGATGCAATCTCTTTACCTGACAGTTCCATTCTAGTTCAGTGAACGAGCGAAAAACACACAACACTGTGATGGAAATATTGTAAAAACAGACAGTGAATCTGAGCGAGATTTTACTCAGTTCGAACCGTGTGAATTTGTATGGCGCAGAGATTTATTTATTTATTTATTTATTTCAACTGGAACACCAGCAGCTTATACAACTAACATTTTAAAACAGATATTGAAATTAAAATTTCGTTATAGAAGCCAATTAAAGGTGTACACAACATTCGTAAATTATCTAAGACAACTTAAAATAAAAATTTATATAAAATTAACAATCTATCTATTCTATTCAATTCTAATAAGAATATTATTTCATACATTGGATTTTTTTCATAAAACAATTATACGAATCGTGAAAAATGTCAAGGTTAACATTATCCAATTTGTTGGTATAAATGTTATGGAGATCACATAGCTTATTTACTGGTGAATGTGAGTCTAAATTTGTACGATGTTTAGGTCCACACATTAGTTTTTTAATAGGGTACCTCGGATATTTGAAGGGAATCGGGAAGGAAATACTCTCAAGTAGATCAGGACAGTCTATAAGATTATTAATAATTTTATAAAGAAATAAAAGGTCTCGTCTATTGCGTAATGATTTCATGTTTAATAAAGTTAAGCGGTGATCATACGGAGATTTATGAGACACATTAGAGGAAATAAAAGCAAGATGACGGGTAAAGGCTCTCTGTATAGATTCGATACGATGTGAGTTGGCTGCATAAGAAGGACTCCAGGCAGAGGAAGCAAATTCGAGATGACTACGAACTAGGGAATTGTACAGGATAATCTTAGTGTCAGCTCTAAAGCCTTTACTCTGGCGTTTTATAAATCCTAACATTTGCGCTGCTTTTTTAATAATAGAATCTATATGAGAGGAAAATTGTAGTATATTGTAAGAGATAGTGTAGTGCCATACAATTTTGCGTTAGCATAGACTATAAGTTCGGGAGCTACGCTACCACAGACATATAAACAGATTCACATACACGTAAATTTATCATAATTTTCTTTCAAAAGCTCACTTCTTTCTATGCTAGCAAGGTGCCAGAGAAAACATAACATATTCACAAATTATGCAAAGCGACGTCGCTCACAACATAATAAACCAATTTACCTCCCACATGCAGACAGGCTTAAGGAAGAAAGCAGTACCTAACTGCATAAGTTAACTTAACTCAGTTACGTTTATTTTGCTTGACGGCGACGGAGTATTTCATGGAACGTCAAAATTGTGCTAAACATGTTAGGAAGTGAGGTCTGAGTAATAAATATTTTATAACGTTAGCCTAGCTTTACTAATTATGTAGAAGAGGACTTAAGTTATACAGGGTGTTGCAAAATTGGTGTAGTAAGCCGAAGGTGACTCAGGGGGTCTTTATGAAGATCTTATGTTCTACAACATATAGTAAAAAGTCAGGCGACCAACAAGTTTGTATAGGTAGAAATGCATTTATTTTCGCGATTATGTAAAAGAGTTTTAGCATCACCCTGTATTCGAGCAGAATCCAAGAACACCAATATGTAAGAAAGATTAAGCTCCTTTTCTCTCTGTTTCCATTCTAGCCAAATCTAGGTTATCCAAGCTTCAAATAGTTCTCACTCACATATTGTATGAAATCTGGAAGCCTTTATAAGCCCTTTGTATGCTCAGTGCAGAGATTTGGGTCAGAATCTCCGAGGGAAGCTCAACTATCGGTACAGTGAAACACGTTACAGTGGCGAATAGAAAATAAGTATTAAAAAAATATACTCTCGAGCAACGAAAAAATTCTACTTTCAAAATTCCGACACTAAATGCCCTAAAATTTTAATACATTTACATACTCAATTAAAATTAGACCACAATTTACGTTTTTGGTTGGCAATATCTTCAATATTGCAGACGGCGTCGTTAAGCTAGCCTTCCGTAGCCAGTAGTAATTTGGCTTAGCAATTAAATTTTCTTATAAGTCCACTAGTTGATAGTTCTCTGGATATTTGTAAACTAAAATATAGCTTAATTTTAAATTGTCGGCTCTCCGAGTCCATAATAGTATGTAAGCCTTTAAACCTTTATTTTCATAACTTATGACTGTATGAAGCCAAAATAAAAATAAATAAAAAATAAAATAAAAATTCTTACTGGAACTTTTTCATTGCTCGTGAGTGTAGAATTTTTGGTGTACGATAAGTTTCTTTTTTCCTAAGAAACTCTCCGCTTAGATACGTGAAAGTCCTAATGTAAAAAAAATGCTTATGTAAGTAAGTGTGATGTTCTGTGTATGAAATCTGTCCTTACTGCTTTCGCTATGCACTGAAGTGACTAAGAATATGACTACTGATAGTACCTATTGAGAAAAATAAGAAATACTTTCGATACTGTTCTTGCTATGTACTGTAGTGGACACGAACATTACTTTTGATATTGTTGAGAAAAAGATGGAGCTAGGTATTTCTTTAACTTTATTTATATTTGTAGACCACTGGTTGCCCACTTACCCGACACAGTGCATTGTTTTCATTAAAAAAAAACGGCGATACGGCTCGCGACCTATCACGTGAGTGCAAATGTACAGCGAAAAGTGGGTGACTCGAGCAAGTCACCTCTGACTACCCCTTCGGGGATTACAGTCGTGAGCATATGTGTGTGTGTATGTGTGTGTAGACCACTGTTATCCGAAACTTCACAATTCACCAACACCTTAGGCTACAAATGTAATATTAAAAGTAGCTGTATACTCTCCTTAAATCGTCTTTCTAAAATGCAACGTGCATATATTTCCACACCTAGCGCTGAATTCGAGCCTTCTTAAGTTACTCAAAGGATCAAAGGGACTACGTAAAGATTTATTTTTGACGCCGGAAAATCCACTTTCCTAGAAATATTCTTCTTTTAGTGTGAGTATACAGGGTACGCCGCACGTATACAGGATGTTGCAAAAAGTAAGCTGAAAGGGAGTGACTCAGGGGGTCATTCTAAACAATGTTGGTTCTAAAAGTTATAGAAATTCCCTCAAAAAAAAATATTTGAGTCTCCGTACTAAAAAGTCACGTGACAAACAATCCTCACTTAATATTATAAATGCGAAAGTAACTGTGTCTGTCTGTCTGTCTGTTACGACACGTGTTTCTTTCACGCCAAAACTACTGAAAGAATTTGAATGAAATTTGGTATACATACGGTCTAGACCCTGAGAAAGAACATAGGCTTCTTTTTATCTCGAAATTCCCACGGGAACACTTTTTAAGGCGAAGCGAAGCTCGCGGGAACAGCTAGTGTTTCTATAAAAAAAAAATTTTTTCGCGATTTTCAAAAGCCCTAGATAAAAGTTGTTGGATGAATCCTGAATTTGCCCCTTTCGGGTTATCACACCCTTAATACCCTTTTTGCAACCACCTGTAAACTCATACGTTAGTGGCTGAAATGAAATTAACGTAAGCCTTATTATTAAATCCTTTATGGCACATAATTAAATTTGTACATAGGTGACCCTAATGCTAAAAGCATACTCTTCCAGTTGACCTTGGGCGTTCATATATGGATACAATTTCACTTCTTACTTATAACAGGTGACCATCTTACACGGAAGCTCGTGTTTGGAAACTTTCGGTAAGCTCGACTTTTTGGCGGAATTTTCCTTTAACTTCCCTTTGAAGAGAAAGTTTCTGCGACAGGATAAAAATACGGATATTTATGGTCTTAGAAGTTTATATAATTAACTGTGGCACTTTAGATTTACTAGCGTCCTATGGTTAAAGTATGTTTTTTGCTTTTACTATTTATTATTAGCCTCTAGCAGTCTACTGCTGGACGTAGGCCTCTCCCAAAGCACGCCACTGGATGCGATCTTTAGCTGTCCGCATCCAATCATATCCAGCCACCTTTCGCAAGTCGTCACCCCATCTAGCCGGAGGGCGTCCCACACTACGTTTGCCGTTTACACTGCGTGTTGCTTTTACCATTGCTATGACCTAACCAAAGTTAAAAGCCCCCGACATTCTACACAAAAAGTCGCATAGTTTTAGAACTGCTGAACCAATTTTGATAATAAATGGCTAAGAACACTTGGTTTAACATTACTTATATTATAACCGAGTGTGTTACTGATAATGCTCAATTCTTAATCCATTTACCTATTAATTAAAATACTAAATAAATCAAACATAAAATCCACCCTCGCTTCGTCAAAAATAAAATACAAAAGAAATAAAACAAACAAAACACAACTTACTTAGCTAAATAAACCACCACCAATTCTTAGTTTCTTTAAATAGGTATTGTAGATACTTTTTGTGAACAAAGGTAGGTAACTATGTAGGTAGAGAAGCAAGTTATTTTTTCAACTTAAAACAGTCCCTTTTCACCTTGCGACACTTTTTAAGCTCTCTTATTAACATCATTACCTTGAGAGCCCTCTTGACCCCCTGAAGGGCCTAGGGTCTGAGACTACGAATGCTTTGATAAAGGACTTCGCCACTCCATCTTTCATTTTCATTGTCTTGAAAGAACACTGTAATTTTGTCTTAGATTAACAATATAGGAACAAGATGCTGTGTCACACACAAAAAAGAACAAAAAACTTTGTGTTGTGCATTGTTCAATTGTCATATAGCTTTAATAGATGTCACTATCCTTCAGCCTATATCTCGGTATTAAGATTTCTTTCTTGTTAATAACCTTTGTTCTCATGCCAATAAACATTGCCTCACTACCAGAGCGATCCGATCATAAGGCTACCAAGCTGTTTCATGGTCCTTCGAGCCGGATTCTTTGTTTACTTTAAACTGTGTTTTAAGGTAAACCTGATGACAAACATTGCACCAATGAATAAAGTCACAAATCTCCTAACCGAACTGATTGAAAATAAGTGCTCAGTGGTAGAGGTAGACGACCGGATGGCGTAGTGGTTAGTGACCCTGACTACTGAGCCGAAGGTCCCGGGTTCGATTCCCGGCTGGGGCAGATATTTGATTAAACACAGATATTTGTTCTCGGGTCTTGGACGTGCCCGTAAAATGGCAATAGGCCCGCCCCCTATTACATTGGGACTAACATAACACTCTGGCGAAAAGTGGGTGCAGCGATGCACCTCTGCCTACCCCGCAAGGGAGTACAGTACAAGGCGTGAGTGCGTGTGAGTGTGGTAGAGGAGGTGAGGTGTTATTTGTCGGGACGTTTCTTTTGCACTGGCACTCCATCTAGGTCGCATTTAAATATCGTTATTTTTTGTGAATGTATTTTCATTTCATTTTAAACCGCTTTTTTTGACCAGATGTTGTAAAGAATCAGCTAAGACTTTTTTGTGGTATTAAAGCATTCATTAATTAACTTAAATTACGTTATTCTTGATATTGTATGATCATAATTATGTGCTATTGGTGTGTCTTTTTTTGTAAAATGAATAAGATATTTAGGGATGATGTAAAATTTATTCAGACAATATTTCCTTGCATTTCCCAAATGGTATTCATAAGTAATACAAAAATGGTGTTATTAAATTAAATCCTAACTAATATTATAAATGCGAAAGTAACTGTGTCTGTCTGTCTGTCTGTCTGTCTGTGTCTGTCTGTCTGTCTGTTACTCTTTCACGCCAAAACTACTGAACGGATTTGAATGAAATTTGGTATACATACGGTCTAGACCCTGGGAAAGAACATAGGCTACTTTTTATCCCGGAATTCCCACGGGAAAACTTTTTAAGGCGAAGCGAAGCGCATACAGCTAGTATGAAATAAAAAAAAAATGTTACGGATTTTTTTAAGTATAAACCGACCAAATTAAAAAGCCTTCCTAAGAATTAATTTCAGGCAAACCGGTGTTGAATTCAGCAGTCTTTGTAAACCAAGTGCGGTAGTTGGAAGAGATATGACAATTTGTGCTGTTCATGAAAGCCTGCATTGAGCTTGGAGTACTATGAGAACTAGTGGGGAGTTTTTTTATGCAATCGGTACTTTTAAAGTTAAGCTTCCACCTATCAGTATCGTATGTACCGGACGAAACGGATTTTCTGATAAATGTATGCAGAAACGGCGTCAGAAATGCCGAGCGAAGAGGACACAATTGTGTGAATTTCTAAACATAAAATACTGGATGCGCCTTACCTTAAATCAAATAAAAGCCTGTGCCTTCGCGAAGTTCACTTTTATAAAATGCCACCTGTATACAGGGTGTATAAGTATTTTTTTTTTCGATTTCCCATACAAAGTTAGATACCTACTGTGGGATTTTCTATGGGAGATGGAAAAAAAACATTTCCGAGGGTAGGTTTCTTGGGGAAAGTTGTTCAATAGATCACATGATTTCAGTTATCGGGAGCATGTCATTTACACCCTGTATTTTCAAGTTCAATCTCTCAGGCTCAGGTGATTACGAACAGCAGGAGCTATAGCCATTGCTGCGCCCAGTAATTACTTTTCAGAGTGTCTCGGAGGTCTCGGGTTCGAGTCTGGGGGGTCTATTTTGGAATTAATTTGCATTTACTTGCAAATCTGCCGGTCTGGTTTTAAATCTTGTTAAACGAGGTTTGTGGGTCTTTATAATTGTTTTTGTGGGTTATTGCTTTGTTTTGCACACAGGGTGTTTAAAAAAACGTTGGAATTTCCAAAATTCATAGAACGAAATTTTGTTCAGAAAGACTCCCCTGTACTGTAGCATAGAAATAATTTATTTTTTAAACATAGGTTTAAAGATTATAGTAATACATAGTTTCTTTAATCACCCTGTTTGTGCTTTTATGGAGTATATACACTAGATATATCAATGAATATTTTACTTTCTGCTGATTTCGCCAACATGGCAAAAAGTCACATAACTTTGTATAGTAAATAAAAGCGTCTTTACACAAAAGAATTTCTTCCACTAAACCTTAGATCAACTGTAAAAGCTATTAGACTGTTATTTTTCTAACAAAAGACCAAGCAGACATAGTTTGCAATCTTCTACTTATCATATTTATTAAGACGTAGCATCCTATAGTCTACAGTCTCAAGTCTAGACTTAGGTCAAAGGGGATAGCACTAACGACTACACCGTTTTGTAGTCTGCCACGATAAGCGCCATGTAAATAAGTTTAATTGGTTTTGTCTTCGACTTTTTAATACCAACCAGATGGAGGGTCAGTGCAAAAGAAACGTCTCTACAAAATAACACCACACTTCTCATCTCTTATTTTGACTTAGTTCGGTTAGACGATTTGTGACTTTATTCATTGGCCCAATGGTTTACATTAGGTTGAACTTAAAATGGTTTGACAGTAAACAAATGCGGACAGTTTTTTGCTTTGTTTTTGTATGTGATACACCATCTTTTCGTATATCGTTAATCTAAGGGTTAGAATGGCCAGACTGATCGGGTACCATTATATCATCATTTAAAATATTTCATCATCATCATCATCAGCCAATAATCATCCACTGCTGGACATAGGCCTCTCCAAAGGAACGCCAGAACACTCGGTCCTCGGCCTTCCTCATCCAGCCACTACCCGCCACCCACCTAAGGTCGTCAGTCCAGCGGGCAGGAGGGCGTCCCACGCTGCGTTTGCATGTTCGTGGTCTCCACTCGAGAACTCGTCTACCCCAACGGTTATCGGTTCTTCGGCAGATATGACCAGCCCACTGCCACTTCACCTTGCATATTTTGACAGCTCTGTCGGTAACCGTAGTCCTCTGACGGATAACATCAACTTAAAATATTTAAATAATCATATATCAGAAGTACTCCTTCTTACAAAGTTTTTAGACTCCACTTCGCATAATTTGCAAATTTCGCCATAATGTTTACCTGTGTCACTGTCAACTATAATGGTAGAATCGGCCTTTGTGGAAATCCAACTTAAGTGGTGGATTTAGGACCACTAGGGTTCCACTGACATTGGCAAATTTCAGAGCTCAAAGCTTAAATTTTAGCACCGGGGAATGTCAGTTACGGCGTCAATGATAGGGTAAATAGCTAATTAAAAATAATTTCGGCCATAATAGAGCATAACTTCTAAAAAAAAATCATTGCTTATCGCCTTAAGTTATACATATATATACAGCGAATTTTGAAATTCTGATTTCATTTTCAGGCTTACATATAACATGCTGCACATGTAGGTTTCGGCTTAGTATACCCTTTTTGTAACACCCTGTAGATCAGTTGTGTCACTATCTCTCTGATGTGAACTTTCACCTGGGACACCCTGTATCTGTGCGTGTGAAACGAACTGTACCTAATACAGCTTATGTAGCACCTATATATACATATAGTCCACTTAACATAACAGCCATCAATTATGTTATTTACCTTGTTAATTACGTAATACATAACAGTATAACAGCTACTGAAGTGCCTAGGTGTGGCGGTGATGTTAGAAGTGGAAGTCGATTAGTGAAATAGGTTATGCTATTATACAGGGTGTTGTGAAAAAAAAATGTTTTTTTCCAGACGGTGATTATACAGGATGTTGCAAAAATGGTACAGTAAGCCGAAAGGGGGATGCTCAGAAGGTCGGCTTACTGTACCATTTTTGCAACATCCTGTATAATCACCGTCTGGAAAAATTCAGTGGATCATAAAATTTTTGTTTCGCTGGTGTGACCTACGTATCTATTTTGCTGACTGTTCATAAAGGTGAACCGGGTCGTCTACATCCGGCTGAATCGATTTTAATGAAAGTGTCACACATTGTGTCGATAATCTGGGTCGGTCGTTAGTTTCAAAACGATATCTCGAATACGTTCCGGGCTCATCTAGGGATGGGGTAATTTTTTTTTAAATTGCAAAATTATGTTTATTTTCATTGTTGTTTTGGCAAAATCTGACGTAACTTGTATAGATCTGACAGATGTTTGACAGGCGAGAGGTGAGTGACGCTGCTTATTCTTCTTAAGCGTTGTCAATTACTACTATGTCAGTGGTGGTACGGTAGCTGGAAGTAAGTATAGTGCCACAAACTTATCTGTTCCGGTGACAGCTCACGTAAATGTGTAATATTTATTCATTCTATAAGATTTTCAGTTTGCCAGTAGTGGTATTTCGCTCTTGTGGTTTCACTAAACCCATCTAATCTGTATAATAATAATAATAATAATGCGGCAGGGCAGCTTGTGGCGAGCTGTTGGGCATTAGCGACCCCACCCACCCGATGCCGGGGAGAACCCCTGTTACTCATCTCTGGCTTGCCTTTATTGGTTGTCCAGAGTGAACACTGACGAGGAACAGGATCTCCCACCTCTTGCTTGCCTTCATTGGCTGGCTTGAGTGGTGTACCGCTAGAGCAGCAATGCTCGAGGAAGGATGTATTACCCAGTAAGGTGCTTGTAGGGATCTTGACCGATAACGCGATTGTCCTGAGAGCCGTGGAATACCTCTCCATCCTTAGCACCTCATGCCATGTTGCCCCTTGTTGCTACGTCACTGTAATGTGCTAGCGACTGCTATGGGGGGCCCATTTACTGTGTGTGCGAGTCACCCCCTGCCTTTTTATCCGTGTGTGAAACATATAGGTCAGGCAGGGGCCATAGTCCTTCCATAGTCCCAATTACCCAGTCCATTTAGCACCCCCTTCCATAACCCCCTGTATTAGTTTTCTCCATATCCTACAATAGTCCTGCACTAACCGGGGATTTTCCTTGGGTTTACTCCATAGTTTACACAGGGAAAATCGTCGGTTGGTGTCACATTTCATATAGATTAATGTTGTCAAACGGGCCTCTACGTGTTGGCTTCGGCCCCATGCACGCCTTCCAAATGCCCGGGACCCCATGGTCCCGTGATGGTAAAGACACAACATAATAATAATAATAATAATAATAATATGTGGGGACATCTCACACACGGCCATCCGACCCCAAGCTAGGCAGAACCTGTGTTATGGGTGTCGGACAGCTGATATATCTACACAAATACATAGATAGATAGATACTAAATATAAATATCAACACCCAAGACCCGAGTACAAATATCTGTCTTTAAACAAGACAGCTGATATATCTACACAAATACATAGATAGATAGATACTAAATATAAATATCAACAACCAAGACCCGAGTACAAATATCTGTGTTTAAACAAATATCTGCCCCAGCCGGGAATCGAACCCGGGACCTTCGGCTCAGTAGTCAGGGTCACTAACCACTACGCCATTCGGTCGTCGTATCAATATATAATTCATAAGTAAATAATTAGATATGGATCAATTTAGTTCGCTCTCACCGGAACAGATAAGTTTGTCGCACTGTAGGTAGTACTACTTACGAAATTTAAATATTTAATTGTAATTTTAAATGTCGGATAGCATAAACAATATTAGAATTCCTAGCGTCCAGTAACAATTTATTGCGAAAGTTGGGTTCGTGTTTTTGTTGGAGTCAGATGGAATTCTAATAATAAAATGATTTGTATTCAAACTGGGTGTTTATAAACTTTTCTCCATTTTAGTTTGTTTCGGTTCGGATTTAAATCAGCAAAGCATATTCTTCTTAGTGCCCGTACCACAATTATTAAAAATTAAAATTAAAAAGTCTTTATTGACTACACTAGACACCATACTTAAAATAAACAATGCCTGGGTAATGGCTACCTGTAGGACAAAAGTCATCCTGTCACTGTCTAAAACATAATTACATAGAGTGACCGCATGTATTTTATCCCATAGGCAGCCATTATCCGGACATTGTGAAACATAACCATACAATATGGTTCATTCAATTTAAATTCGCAAACACACAGCTTGTAATATGGTGCAGTGCGTCTAGTACGGGTTTTTGCAATTAACGAAAACCCAAAAGTTTACGTTTTTCTCTATCACCTGCATACATTATCTGTCACAAGTACATGATATTTTAAGAATGCCGATGAAGTGGACTCAATTTATATATTATATACATTTTATTGTATACACAGAACAAAGACAAAAACATGAAGACAGAAAAAGTAAGAAGTACACAAAGGCGGGCTTATTGCCAAGAAGCAATTTCTTCCAGCCAACCCTTGGTTGGTGGAAAACTAAAGTGATATTCACACGAAACTCTTTTATTTATACAATAATAAAAATAAAATAAAAAACAATTTAAAACTAGACATAGAACTATACTAACGACTAACATGTCCAAAATATACCGATATATTTAGTGAATTTATATACAAATAATACTGAATGCGATGCGTCCGTTGCGTGCGATGCCTACAAGTGAACGCTTTCCTATATTCGGCTAGCCGAAAATCCGGTTAAACCGTTTCCCAACCCTAGCACTAGTGTTAACTCTTACACCTTGAGCTGATCGATGAGGGGTATGAGAGGGGCAAGGGGGGGACTTTTGTCTAGTATAGAGGGGTAGCTCACTTACTATTAACGATTTTGGTACTTATCAGGTCTTTAGAAAGAAAGAAAAGAATGAATTTATTTGCACCTTAGCATGGGTAAGTACATAAGCATGCTCACGACTGTAAAAGTTGTCATAGTTTAGATTTTTTATGCATTTGATATAAACTAGGTTTGAATTCATAGGGCTTTACCATCAAACCTTAGACACATGTCGGTTTGCTGTCAAACGCCTTAGAAATGTGACCAATTCTAATTACAGTGCCACAAACTTATCTGTTCCGGTGACAGCTCACGTAAATGTGTAATATTTCTTGATTCAATAAGATTTTAAGTTTGCCAGTTGTGGTAATTCGCTCTTGTGGTTTCAATAAACCCATCTAATCTATATCAATATATAATTCCTTAGTAAATAATGAGATATGAATCAATTTAGTTCGCTCTCACCGGAACAGATAAGTTTGTCGCACTATAAGCACATTAAACAAGGTTTCATTTCTGATATAGAAGATACAAATACAGATAATGTTTTGTAGCTGTCAAAACTATCCTATAATATTGTGACGAATTTAAATAATTCCTAAATGTTTATAATAGCCAGGTAAGTATATGTTATTACGATAAGGTACATATGAAGTTATGTCCATCTTGAATAGCCTTTATACAGGGTGCACAATAGTCAATCAAGTATTAATCCGATGTAGCATTCATGTAGCCACCCTGTACACAGTATCAATCAATCGCCTTGTGTTAACGTTCCATCCTGTAGATTGATTTTGAGTCCCCATACTGTAAAGGCATTTCCAATATGCAAAGTACTGGATTACACACACGTGGCGTAAGTTTGATAAATCGATGTTTCCTAGAAACTCGTAGCTAGAGTCTCACAAGGCTAACTTTGCAACGGGTAAGATGTGGTAGATTCTTTACCATAATTATGACCGAAAAAATTAAGGGTAGTCACAAAATCCGCTCTTTTTGTTTAAACTGAAGTTTAACCGGTTAAATGTACCTATAACACATAATGTTATCCGTAACATTTACACTTCTACTGTGTAGGTACCATAAAGTTACACTGTGGGGTTATCACCACCGAACATTAGCCATTAACAATTATTGAGCAGCGTCGCTTGTCCAATCTGACTTAATTTGTATGGATCTGACAGATGTTTGACTGGCGAGCGACGGTGCTTGGATTGTTAATTGCTTTTGTTCGGTGGTAGTAATACCACTGTGCTAACAAGTTGATTGAGATCAGTGATGCGACTGAACTGGATCTGAATCAGTGAATCAACAGTACATTGATCCATTAAATAGTCAATCAACAGAACAATATTACATAAGTAGTATCGGAAAAACGAGGCAGAATTTAACAAAAAAACTATTTAAAATCCTAACTAATATTATAAATGCGAAAGTAACTGTGTCTGTCTGTCTGTCTGTCTGTTACTCTTTCACGCCAAAACTACTGAACGGATTTGAATGAAATTTGGTATACATATGTTCTAGACCCTGAGAAAGAACATAGGCTATTTTTTATCCCGAAATTCCCACGGGAAAACTTTTTAAGGCGAAGCGAAGCTCGCGGGAACAGCTAGTAAATAAATAAACATTATACATTCACGAGCGATATAAAAGTTCCAGTGACAATAGCACCAAATTACTATGTACATATTTGCAATATTTATGTACATACACTTGTCCAAAATTAATAATGCACATGCAGATCTTCACACCCGAATCATTAAATCGTAAGAGCCTTAAAAAAACACTTGCATTTTGCACATTGTTCGAAAGAAATAGTGACTAAGTAAATATCATGTGTCACATAATCGAAAACAACCGATCTGTCAAAGATTTCTATGCGCATTATAAATTTTGGAGCACTGTACATTTACATCGTTTCAGTAAATTAGGAACTAAGCAGTTAACGGTGAACAATTGAACAAACTTACATAAATGAAGAAAAAAACATACAAACGAATTGAGAACCTTCGTCTTTTTCCGAAGTCGGTTAAAAAAGTAGATATTGTGTACAACTTTTAAATTAAATGTTTTAAAAATTATGGCCGTATGGTGTCGACATTTTGTAAGTGGAACTTTTGTGTTTTAAGCCATCCATCCAATGGTTGCTAGGAAGAGATCGCTGTTAGCAACTAGACCGCTTGACACCACAAATTTAAAGTCAGTTACTGTTAAGTTTTTTTTTTATTGGTGCAAAATAAAGAGTGATCTATAAAAGTCCTACTAGGTACGTTTTCTCATGAAAAGAGAAAACATATTAGGACTTTATGAATAGGGATCGCTTTGAGGAAATTAACCTGACCGTTTGAATAGAGCGGCCGGGGAATGACATCCTTTCACTTACTAATTACTAGCTTGGTAGATGGCGATTTGTATCGTTTAAATCACAGGTTGTCTTGAAAAAAACGCCTTAAGTGATAAGGCCGCCATTTTTGTACATTTATGTTAGTATTTAAGTTAGTAAGTAAGTATTGTAAGTTAATTTTATGTCTGTGTACAAATAAAGAATATTCTATCTATCACTGACAAAAAGACGGGTGTCACTAAGATATAGTAAGGTGGATTCAATGAAGGTTTAGGCCTAGTTTTACCATAGTCTTTTAGATCATTAACACCCCTGTTACATTATAACAATGGATTAGTTAATATGTGTCTAATCTAATATTAATTAAGTATTTATAAAATCCTTGGTCTGAGCGACTTACCGAGGATCAACGCACAACCGTAACTACTGAACGTAAATGTTGAACATACCAAAGTATAAAAACAAAAATGAATTCAGAATTTCAGAATTCGCGAAATAAAAAAAACCATTTTCCATAGAAACATTTCCGGGCTTAGTGTACATATAATAATGATACACACGAAGGTTTCGGCTTAGTTTACCTTTTTTACAACAGCCTGCATGAAAGACAATTCATTAAACCACTGCAGGGGTACCCGGGGTAAGACGGGGTCACTAAGGGAAAATAAAAAAAACAACAGGTATTTATAACCACGACGTTATCAATTATTTATGGCTCATTAGGAACTTAATGACGAACACTTTGGCACAGCTTTTGCCAAAAAAGCAATCATTACAATTGACTTATTTTAAGAAATGTAAAAAATGGGAAATAAACCATCTTGCCCCATGTACGGGGTAAGGTGGGGTAAGTATACTATGTGGGGCACAAAACATACAAACAACACTTCTTCTGTGTTTTTATCGTCAACACCAGCACCTGCAGTGTGAGCCCAACGCCTGCACCTTTGACATCCGACCCAGTTTTCCTTAGATTTAAAGTATGACTGTTGATATCCTCAAGTAGAGGTAGACACAGTCATCTTCGTTTTTATTCTTCTTCATAGGCAGTATCTGCTTTGTCTTTTTAGCCAACTTCCTTGTAGCCCTTTTAGAGCCCTTCTTCAATGTCAAATATCGGGTTCGGGAAAAAAAAAACTTAACCAAGTTAGATCCGTACCCTATCTTGCCCCTTCAAAAATACCTTGTCTTGCCCCAAGTTATATTTTTGATAACAATAATTCATTTAAAAAATCCTTTAATGTTAAAGTAATTTTGCACATTATTAAACAAAGCGTACCAAACCTTAAATAAAAACACAAAATTACCAAAAATGTATCTGTTTTACTAACTGTGTTGTGACGTTGTTTCTACCGGTTAAAAATAACATGGACACTACGCAAAAACAAACAATTGAGCTTACACAAAAAGCGCATGCGCTCACACCTGCTGTCACTGGCGCACTAAAGGTCAATAAATTAAGCCTTTTTTCTTATTGGCTCATTACTCAGATTCCTAAGATGTATAGTTTTGCATATATATGGGTGGCCCGGTCTTACCCCGCGACCCCGTCTTACCCCGGGTTCCCCTACCACTTTTGCAACACCTGTGTATGGTACAGTTGATACGTCATACGAGACTCCTTTCGTGCACCCTGTATAAACAACATCTAATAATTAATCCACTGAACTTTAAAATGATGTTTTAATTTAATACAGGGGTATTTGCTCCTCAAGTTAGAACCAATTATTAATTTAAATTGGGTCCATTGGTGCTTAATAATACAATTAAATGGTGTTAGTATAATTAATGTAAAGTCTGGGTTCAACATCGGAAGTTTATTAATTTATTTTGTAATCATTTTACGAACAGTCACGGAATGCTGTTGAATTTTGGCTTAACTAAAGTCTGCTTTTTAATCTCAGATACTAAATTGACCGATTCTGAACGGTTCACCAACATTTGATTGTCCCGCGATTAGTGACGTGTCGTTCTATTGGCGGGACAACCTGTCAATTTAGTATCTAAGGTTTTAAAAAACAGACTTATTGCAAATTTTTACATTCTCGGTTAGAGCATAACCAGGGAGTAGCGCTTAACTTTTGACACATCTGTCATGAATTTTATATGGAGATGACGTTTAATTTATAAATCAATCTTACTTAGCTGTACAGTCTGAGGCAAAGAAACCTTACCCCTATCAGAGTAACATTGTTCCTGGTCAGGTTTCTCTGCTCTAGCCTCTAGTGTGTGTATAAAAGAGTTTGCATCAATGCACTTAATAATATGTGTGCGAATAACCAGTGCCGTCGACAAGTAGGTAGATACAATGGTCTCTGAATATTGTAGAAATACAGTACATAGAAATGAATAAATAATGTTTTTTTGCAGATAGATACACCTTTATAATTGTTTTTACCAACTGAATAACGTTTGAAATGCGACTATTTACGTTTAATATTTTATAAAATTCCACCGTAGACAATTATTCTTAAAAAATCCAAAGACACTGTTACACAAAAATGGCACTGCTCAGGGAGTGATAATAATAATATCTTATTCATACTTGAGAGAGTAAGTATTATCATTGTCCCAGTGTCAGTAACTGACAACGGTGCTGAATAAAATATAAATGACGAGATCTCGACAAATACATTTTCGGAATTACCTTGAGTGCTTGTTGGCACTTGGGACAAAATGTTACCTTTACTTCAAGAAAGTTCATGTTTTTAAAATGTATTAAAAAAAAAAAAACACGCACTCTCGCCTTGTACTAATGTACTCCCTTGCGGGGTAGGCAGAGGTGCATTGCTGCACCCACTTTTCGCCAGAGTGTTATGTTAGTCCAAATGTAATAAGGGGCGGGCCTATTGCCATTTTACGGGCACATCCAAGACCCGAGAACAAATATCTGTGTTTAAACAAATATTTGCCCCAGCCGGGAATCGAACTCGGGACCATCGGCTCAGTAGTCAGGGTCACTAACCACTACGCCATTCGGTCGTCTATTTTTGGTCGTCGGTGTATTTTTTTATCTGTTAATTTAGAGATTCCTGATAATAATGAGGCAGATTTTTGTTCAGTAGGTATACTTACAGGGTTTTAAAAAAGTGTCATCATTTTGAACAACTTTTGTCCTGCGACTTTTAGAAAGTCGTGAGAAAAAATTCAACTCGTCGCATTTCCAGATTATTTTCTGATTTTATGATCGCTGATTATCGAAAAGTACAATTATGCCTAGTTTCGCTTTAGTCTGTCAGTTAATTAACACCCCTGTTACATTGTAATGTCATCAACTATACGTTACCTCCATATTAAATTCTTGACAGATGTGTCAAAAGTCAACAACTAATCCCTTGTTATGATCTAACAGAGTATGGTGAAACTGTGGGTTAAGCTGTTTCGACTTCGATTTTTTTAAGTTCATAAAATTGAATTGATTTAAAACAAACTTTCCTTTGTCCACAGACACGAACCATGTGACGCCACGAACATAACCTCAAAACTATGTGACACTGACAGCTGTCACTAAAAACAAAATGGACACCGAAGACCGGATCGACTTCTACCCGCTAGCAAACACTTCGCGCGTGAACTTCAAGTCGCAGTCGCTAGATGGCGCTATTCTGACAAATGACGTTTTGGATTACTCCCGCGCAAACTTCAGTCTGAATGAGAACCAATCGGATTACGGCCCGTTCTACTCCAACTTCACTCGATACGACGACTACTGCTCCTCAAATTTGTCGCACACTTATTTAAATGTGACGTGCGAGTTTCCTATCAATTATGCGGAGCCTATGTATGGGTAAGTTATTCTTTTTAAATCTTTTTTAAAACTATGTACACCTACATAGGTACACTATTTTAATAATTCAAAGGTCTGTGTGCATGTGTTGGGTGGGTGTGTGTGTGTGTGTGTGTGTGTGTGTGGTAACGGGTGAACAGTTTGCGTTCTGGGAACGCAGGATTTAAGTTGTTAAAACCAACAATTCTCAACAGGCAATCATAATAATAGCTTTTATTTTAACACTGCCTTGAAATTAATTTACAGTCTCTACACATTTTACACTTAACTTTATTTTTTTACACTTTTTGAACTTATAGCACACAATATTTCGTCGCGGTATATTTGAAGCTTGTAGCCGTTTCGTAGCAACTTCGTAGCAGTAGCTACGCCGCGGCGTAGCACATGAAAATTTTAAACTATTCACATCTTATCTTATTGTACTATATTGTATTGGATGTTGTTTTGAATGATATTAATGGTAATGTAAGTATATTTAAAATATAATTTTCTACAAAAAACATTTATGTGGAAACATACAAAGATGTTACTTTATATACATGAAGACTTACTATGAAAACATCAACACTAATGTAGACATTATTTATTTTGTACTACTTTCTATAAAAACATTATTATACTCGTATGCACTTGAAGCGTCCGTAGTCGAGCGGGCCTCAGTGATCGTAACTGATCGCTGAGGTAAAGCAACAACTGACACGGTCAGCCATTGGATGGGTGACCAATTTCAAGTGGTGCTTTTCTGGACGCTTCCGTGCTTCGGACGGCACGTTAAGCCGTGGGTCCCGGTTGCTGCTTCGGCAGCAGTCGTTAAGCCTAGTCAGAGGCCTTCGGGCGGCTTGAAAACATCTGACAGTCGGGTTGCCCACTTACCCGACAACTCTCTCAGCACAAGCTTGCTTGTGTTGGAGTCCACCAACCCGCACTTGGCCAGCGCGGTGACTAGGCCTAAACCCTTCCTTCATTGGAAGGAGACCCGTGCCCCAGCAGTGGGGACGTAATGGGTCGTGATGAACTGATGACTCGTATGCATATTTTTGGCGAAAATAATATGTATTTAAGTTGAACATTTTTGCAATTTTAATAACGGAATACTAGAATAACAATTTCGCGGAAAACTCTTTTGATATGACACTGAACGGAGAGCTATATTATATTACTAATATGCACCTACCTACATTACTGTACAGGGTGTTATAAAAATTGTATAGTTAGCCATAAGAAAATATCTCAGGAGGGCATTTAGAACAAACTTTGGTCTACGACTTTTGACATACCTACATATACAGGGTGTTGCAAAAAGGGTATACCAAACCGAAAGGGAGTGACTCGGGGGGTCATTCTGAAGAACTTTTGTTCTACGAGTTTTGGGAATTCACGAAAAAAAAAACGTTCTCCGTAGTAAAAAGTCACGCGACCAACAAAGTTTCTGTCGGCGAAGTTGTTCAGAATAGCCCCCTGAGTCACCCCCTTTCGGCTTAGTATACCCTTTTTGCAACACCCTGTATATGTATGAAGATACCTATACGTACGCGTAGAGTAGGATCTTCTAAGACAAAAAACTTTAATTTTAAAACTAAATTGCACCTCTCTGACATTGAAAAATTATTTAAAAATATATTATACATCTTAGGTATAAGGAGGCCGTAATTATTCTGATATTTTGTCAGTAACACATGCATCATCGCACGCCATTTTACCGTGTACGTGCATATTCCACGCATTAAAATAAATAGTTGTATGAAAATAACACGTGGTGAAATCAAAGAAATCAAATAAAAGTTTACTAATCGGATAGGTAGATTATGTTTATTTATCTCCAAATCAAGTTACAATTAATAAATACAAAACCAAACTAGAACTAACAGACCAGGTAGATTTGGATGTAATTTTGGATAGAACATAATTGAATACAATAATGCAAACAGTGTATTTTATATCATAATATTTATTACTAAGTACTAGCTGGTCCTGCGAGCTTCGCTTTGCTTAAAAAGTTTTCCCGTGGGAATTCCTGGTTATTTCACAGGGTCTAGACCATATTTATACCAAATTTCATTCAAATCCGTTCAGTAGTTTTGGCGTGAAAGAGTAACAGACAGACAGACATATACAGTTACTTTCGCATTTATAATATTAGTTAGGATTCTGCGTTATGTATTCTGCTGTGATACAATACTTATTTGTGTCACAAAACTCACACAAACATCGAGTTTCCGCTCGGAAATTGATAACGGAAAAACTATATCTACATCCGCTTCTGGTATTAAAGTGACAAGCACATAAATAAGAAGGGTAAGATATTATGTACCGTCAGCAAAAGAGATATGTAGTATGTAGGCCTTTTTTCTTTTCTATTCTCTGTGGGGGTGTAAGTACCTGCACCTGGCTCTCTCGAGTGGAACCTTTGTGCATATCCCCAAGGTTTAAACGGCTTTCCTAAGCTTGGACCATTTCCCAACACGCTGGTCCACTGCGGGTTGGTGGGTTCACATATCTAGATATTCTAGATGTGCTAAATCTAGATATGCAGGTTTCCTCACGATGTTTTCCTTCACCGTGAGAGCGATGGTACATTGTAATTAAATTCAAAGAACTCATTGGTACATGTCAGCGCCGGGATTCGAACCCGCATCTCTGGCGTGAGAAGCGGGCGCTTACCCGACTGAGCTACCACCGCTCCTATGTAGGCTTTCTTCGCAAACACTTTAGTTTTATGACCCAATGAAGGGTAGTTTGTGTGTATCGATAAAATATTATAAACTAGCTGTTCCCGCGAGCTTCGCTTCGCCTTAAAGAGTTTTCCCGTGGGAATTCCGGGATAAAAAGTAGCCTATGTTCTTTCCCATGGTCCATACCATATGTACACCAAATTTCATTCAAATCCGTTCAGTAGTTTTGGCGTGAAAGAGTAACAGACAGACAGACAGACAGACACAGTTACTTTCGCATTTATAATATTAGTTAGGATAGTTAGGATGATTCATCTATCTTCCACCCATGAGTGCTAGGCTAAAACTGTTTGAGTTTGGGTGGTATACATATCTCTTCTGCTGATTGTACATTATAATATGTAGATTAACCCCCAAATTCATAGAGCTTTTTGACACTACACAATAGGTTTAAAATTGACGTTGTGATACGAATTTAATCTTTTGGACTGACGTAAAGATCTCGTGTCTCTCTCTCGACTCGTGTGTTTCATTGTAAATTTTAACCTTGTTGTAAATTTAAAATATAGTGCGAAAAACTTATCTGTTCCGGTGAGAGCGAACTAAATTGTTCCATATCTCATTATTTACTAATGAATTATATATTGATATAGATTAGATGGATTTATTGAGACCACAAGAGCGAAATGCCACTACTGACAAACTTAAAATTTTATAGAATGAAGAAATATTACACATTTACGTGAGCTGTCACCGGAACAGATACGTTTGTGGCACTCTACCTTCTATGAATTTGAGGGTAAAATTTTAAGGTGTTGTATACTTAGTAAAATAAAAACTACTGAACTTACCTAAAAAAATATTTTGCCATGTTACATTAAAATTAGCTCTGAATAACATAAGAAACTTTTTTCTGCTTTCTTCGAAGCGTATGGGAAAAGTCGTTACAAAAATACGTATTTACAATTTCACGTACCTAAGTAGGTATCATCATCAGCCAATAATCATCCACTGCTGAACATAGGCCTCTCCCAAGGAGCGCCACAACACTCGGTCCCCGGCCTTCCTCATCCAAACACTACCGGCTACCCGGCTAAGGTCGTCAGTCTAGCGGGCAGGAGGGCGTCCCACGCTGCGACGCTGCTAAGTAGGTATAAAGTCTGTTTTTTAATCTCAGTTACTAAATTGACAGATTCTGAACGGTTCATCAACAATCGATCGATCCCACGATTTAAGTGACGTGTCGTTCTATTGGCGGGGCAAATTCTGACAATTTAGTAATATCTGAGATTAAAAAACAAACTTTAGGTACTTACATATTAATATTAAAAACAATAATCTTTTTAGTCTAGGTAATAAATACTTCTATTCGGCCCCAGGCACGGGAATATCAAGTGAAGCATATCAAATATCTGATTACTTTTAATTCAATTATTTTAACTCGTGGTAGTAAATTATATTATAGTCGAAGGATGGTTTTTACGGCGACTAAAATTCGAATAAGTAAATTTATGGGGAAAGATGAGGGATTTATGGGTAAACCTCTTGCGAAGCGGACTTCAGCTTAGTAACACACACACACACACACGCACTCACGCCTTGTACTAATGTACTCCCTTGCGGGGTAGGCAGAGGTGCATTGCTGCACCCACTTTTCGCCAGAGTGTTATGTTAGTCCCAATGTAATAGGGGGCGGGCCTATTGCCATTTTACGGGCACATCCAAGACCCGAGAACAAATATCTGTGTTTAAACAAATATCTGCCCCAGCCGGGAATCGAACCCGGGACCATCGGCTCAGTAGTCAGGGTCACTAACCACTACGCCATTCGGTCGTCAGCTAAGTAACATTTATAAAAATTCTATGGTTGCTGAAATTTTTATTGATTTTTCAATTATTACCGCAACCACACCCTAGGCCCATGAAAAAGTACCAATTACAAAATAACCCCAATAGCGCCGATTAAAAAAAAATAACAGAATTTTTATTTATTTTCACTTTTTTAGTTGGTAAATATGCTGAAGCGCTGTTTAATATGCTTCAGTTTTGAAAATTATAAATAAAAAGCATAGCTATGCTTCTTCCTCTCATAAAACTCACCCTGTATACATGGGACTCACCGGATTGCAAAAACGGATAACGAATTGGAAGTGGTCAACATTTATTGACATAAAAAGCTGACCTTCCCAACAGTTTTAGGGTTCCTCAGGCCAACTGAAAAATAATATCATAATCAAAATATGTTTATTTATTTATTTTTATTTATATCGTTGTTACGAGTGCAAGCCCTCTCTACACATATTTCGTCATACCCATATTCAAAGGAACTGTATTGTGATTGCTTCATTATTCATTTAGTGCTGACAAGTAAATTCCAAAAGTTCCGTGGGACAGTTTTTAGTGTAAAAGGTGTCTTTGTGCTCCAATCGCGGTAGCCGAAGGTCAATCCTCTGATCATCGAGATCAGATAGTTATAAATTAGTTTTAATCACTTCTATGGAATCATTTATTAATTAATTAAATATCTCAAAAATCAATTTGAGTTTTTAAAAACCCTCTTCGGCGTCCAGTTATCGTAATTGGCGCAGTCGACGGAGAGGTAGTCGAGTCAGTGATTCCAACTTCGATCTACTGATAGCAGCATCGCCGCCGCGTTGACTATCTCTACGAACCTACAAGTGTCGCCGACAGAGGACCCACCCGCGTCTTCATCCGAACCTCGATGAGCCCAGGCGCTATGCAGAATCATCTGTTAATGTGAGTAGCACAATATTCCTATTAGTTGCTATTCCCATTCCCTACCCAGTAAGATCCTATTTTTAACTAGTAGTAAATTAAAGTAGTAAAAATTTTTCACCCAAGGAGTAATAAGGGTTCTAAACCCAGTACAACTAGCCTTCGACAATCTTTTAGATTTCATAAACACCTATTAGATCAATTAGAAGAGTTAGAAGAAGACTCAGAGATGGAGAGTAGAACACCCTCCAGTACTCCGAGTGTAGTATCAGAAGGACGTCCTAGCAACATGCACGACGTCACAGACCAAATTTGGAGAGCTCTTAGGTTAGTTCCTGAATTTAATGGTAACACTAACGTGCTGGTCAGATTTTTAGACATTTGCGATCAACTGATCTTAAATTATATGAACCCAGCCCCTGGAAATGAACTTACTAACTCAGCCCTTTTGAATGGTATCCTCAATAAAATCACGGGACCCGCTGCTGGAATGCTAGCAACAAATGGCATTCCCAGGGACTGGAATGGCATAAGAAATGCCCTCATTAATAGTTTTTCGGATCACAGAGACGAAACAGCATTATATACCGACTTATCTATGTTAACCCAAAAATCTGACACCCCCCAAGTATACTATGAGCGTGTACAAAATCTACTAAGTACCATCATGACCTATGTAGAACTGCATGAATCCGTTTCAACAACTGTTGAAGCTAAGCGCGAACTATATAAAAAACTAGCTCTACAAACCTATATTCGTGGGTTAAGCGAGCCACTTGGTTCTCGCATTCGTTGCATGCGTCCTGATTCACTCGAAAAAGCATTAGAATTTGCCCAAGAAGAATTAAATGTCATGTACTTGCAAAGTAAAAATAATTATGGCACCAATCCTAGGAAACAATCTATGTACAACTCGCAAGACAATTCCCCCAATGCAAATCAATTATTTAATCACCCGTTTAAAGGACAATTTAGGCCCAATATCATGGTACCAATGCAGAATATTAATTCTAACTTTTCACCAAAATTTAACCAGCAACAACAACCACAAGTGTCGAATTTCAGACCACCTTTTCAGGGTATTTCTAGGACACAGCAAATGATGAAAGCATTACCCCGATCTAACATGAGCACAGGGTTTAAGATTCCCCCCCGCCCTAACATGCCCCAACCCATTTACAGCGTTCAACAGCAATACCCTAGGCCTATGAGTGGCGTGACTCACCCACCCGCCCGTACGCTGCCTCCTACACCGCAGTACCGTCTGCAGCAGCAGCTTAATGTTAATGAAACATGTGACCCTTATTTCAGCGATTTCGACTATGCTACAGACAATTACTATGAATACTGTCCAGAAACTTACATAACTGACTATAACTATGACCAAAACGTAGTTACTATTACCGAACCACAGACTGAAAATTTTACCCAAAACGAGGACGAAAATTTTTGCAAGGACCAGTTGAATACGGCCCCAGAATAGAACTTAATTCACAGAATAAGCGTAACTTACCGTACATCCAAATCAATAACCCACCATTAAAATTATTGATCGATACAGGCGCGAATCAATCTTTCATCAGCCCCGAAGCAGTACAAAGCTTTTTTGCTGACATTACCCCTGATTATCCGTTCACAGTGACCAACATTCACGCGACAACCCAAAATCATTATTCTATAACCATCCCATGTTTTTCGGAAATCAAAGACGAAAAACCAATCAAACTCTATATCTATCGATTTCATGAGTACTTTGATGGATTGATTGGATGCGACCTGCTGGAACAGTGGCATTCAAAAATTGACCTTAAGTCCCGATCACTAAAGACTGAATATACAGAAAATCCCATTTACATGTATCAATCAGGACAAAGTACTAACTTACTTGAAGTTATCATACCCGCACAGTCCACCCGACTAATACATGTGCCGATTGACATTTCTGAAGGAGACGTTTCTATTGACGGACAAACGATTAGTGGTTGTAATATCATAGACTGTTTGTCTACTGCCAAAAATAGTCATGCTCTAATAGAAATTTCCAACCCGACCCACAATGACCAAATTTTCACCCTAAGCGAACCAATGCGCGCACATATATTTAGCGAACAGACTATGCCATGCACTTATTATAACAATGGCAAGACCGAGCGATTCCAAGAAGTCCTATCGCGGTTGCGCACCGACCATTTGAACCCAGAGGAGAAAGCCAACTTATTATCATTATGTAATGAGTACTCTGACATTTTTTATTTAGAAAACGAGCCTTTGACTTTTACCAACCAAATCAAACACAAAATTATCACAAGAGACGAAATCCCGGTACATAGCAAAACCTATAGGTACCCTTACATTCATAGGGAGGAAGTTAAGAATCAGATAGACAAAATGCTTAGCCAAGGCATAATTAGGCCCTCATCATCTGCTTGGAATGCACCAATATGGATCGTACCCAAGAAAGCCGATGCATCTGGCAAAATAAAGCACAGATTAGTAGTTGACTTTAGGAAGCTCAACGAAAAGACCGTGGATGATAAGTACCCCATCCCTAATATCTCAGACATCCTAGATAAGCTAGGAAGATGTAACTATTTTTCTAGCATAGATCTTTGTAGTGGATTTTACCAAGTTGAAATGGATCCAGCAGACATCCACAAGACTGGATTCAGCGTAGCCGACGGCCATGGGCACTACGAATTTCTCCGTATGCCCATGGGTCTTAAGAACAGCCCTTCCACATTCCAGAGAGTGATGGACAACATCCTCAGAGGCCTCCAGAATGTGATTTGTGTAGTTTACTTGGATGACATATTAGTCTTCAGTACTTCACTGCAAGAACACGTAGTTAACCTCGGAAAAGTATTTGACAGACTCAGACAATCTAACTTCAAAATTCAAATGGACAAGTCCGAATTTTTAAAACGCGAGACCCCATATTTAGGACATGTGATTACACCCGAGGGAGTGAAACCCAACCCAGAGAAAATTTCGGCAATAACTAAATATCCCATCCCCAGGACCCCCAGACAAATAAAAGGTTTTCTCGGGCTATTAGGATACTATAGGCGTTTTATCCCCGACTTCGCTCGTCTAACCAAACCGCTAACTGCTTGTTTGAAAAAAGGCGCGAAAATTAATTTGTCACCCGACTACGTAAAGTGTTTCGAACACTGTAAAACTTTACTGACTAATGATCCCGTACTTATCTACCCAGACTTTAGTAAAGAGTTTCTATTAACCACCGACGCCAGTAACGTGGCCCTAGGAGCGATTTTGTCGCAGGGACCAATTGGGTCTGACCGACCAATAGCTTATGCGTCAAGAACGCTTAACGATAGTGAGCTTAACTACTCCACTATCGAAAAGGAACTCCTCGCTATTGTGTGGGCCGTTAAATACTTTCGGCCCTACCTTTTTGGCAGAAAATTTAAAATAATCACCGACCATAAGCCGTTGCAGTGGCTTATGAATCTTAAAGAGCCCAATCCACGCCTTACTAGATGGCGACTCAGCTTATCAGCCTATGATTATACTATTATATATAAAAAAGGGAAAAATAATACGAACGCGGATGCACTATCTCGGATCGAAATTAATAATAATGAATTAGAGTCAGTAGTTGTGAACATAAGCTCTAGTTCATCATCCAGACGGTCATCCCTTACCTTGTCCGCCCCAGATGAAAGACCATTGCGGAGTCAATCTTCAACTGATACCGCCCCCAGTCAAAACCCAATTTTCGATGACGACTTACAGAATGACTTACCCGTAACTACAGCTCACACTAGTGTAGAAGATCCCATTTTAGAAATACCTTCTACTGATGACCCCCTGAATAAATTCAAAAGACAAATTCACATTAAAATTGTCAATAAAATCAATAAAGCGAAACCAAAAACCACAAAACCATTCGATAATTTTCAAAAAACCATAATAGAAGTCAGCGAGAATTCATTCGAAAATGACATAATTTCAGTGGCAAAAAATCACATTGACCCCAAATTCAAGACAGCAATCCTGGTAGAACCGTTAGATAAAATGTATACTATCGTCCCGATTTTACAAAAAACTATACAGAGTTCATCCCTTAACCTCGTCCTAGTTAAAAGAGAACTACAAGACATAACCGACTACTTAGTACAACAGGACATCATATCTAAGTACCACACAGGAAAAACCAACCACCGTGGCATAAATGAAACACACCTCTCTTTATCTCAAAGATATTTCTGGCCAAAGTTAAAAGAGAGTGTCACAAAATTGATTAATGAATGTTCAATATGTGGACGAGCAAAGTACGATCGTGCACCCCCGCGTCAGGAATTTCAGATTGTTCCCCCGCCCTCAAAGCCATTTCAAATAATCCACATGGATGTGTTAACTATTGAGCACGAAAAATACTTAACCATAATCGATACATTTTCAAAATACGCCCAAGCGTACCGGTTACCAGATTGTACCGCCCCGAACATAGTAAAAGCTCTTATCTTATTCAGTAGTCATCACGGTTTTCCCCTTACTTGCACCACAGACAACGGAACTGAATTTAATAATCAAGTCGTAAGCGAATTCCTCAAATTGCACAAGATACACCACCACACCACAGCCGCACACGCCCCAAACGAAAACGGCGCCATAGAACGTTTTCACAGTACACTGCTTGAACACCTGAGATTACTAAGATTACAATACCGAAACGAGCCCGTGTCGAACCTCACCCCAATAGCACTAATAGCGTATAATAGTTCAACACATAGTTTGACCAAAGCTAGACCGTTCGAATTAATAACTGGACATTACGATCCTAGAGACCCCACTGACTTAGATTTGAACCTAAGATTATACCAACAGTACATACAAGATCACCGTCGAGCAATGGAAACAGTATATGGTGTCATTCATGAGTCTTCACTGTCAAACCGCGAGTCCTTAATGACACAGCGTAACATTAGCCGTGAACCTGTTGTAGACTATAACGTCAACCAGGAGATATATATTCGAAACCCTGCCGCACAGCGACAAAAGCTCGCCCCGCGATACACTCACGATAAAGTTGTAACAAACTTACCTATACACATCTATACATCAAAAAAGCGCGGACGCATCGCTAAAGCTAGAATTAAAAAACCTAATAAAACTCAATTGTTACAGACCGATAATGACCCTAATGGTGGTCCAAGCACAAGCCGACCATCCACAAGCAACCAACATCCGACTTGACAGTTTAGCTGACAGCCCTGGACTACTACCCTTCAGACTTGGCCCCACTAAAATTATTTCCCACTACCACACATTCCTCGAAGAGATAGACCTTGAAAAAATAGACCAACAAATAGATCTTATAAAACTTCAACTTACTGACTTAGCTAACAGGATTCCAAATCAGCACTTCCTATCTTTTAAATACATTATCTTTCACCTAACTAATAGACTAAACAAAATTTCAACTAAAATCAGCACTTTTGAACCCATTCGAGTTAAACGCGGTTTATTTAACCCGCTAGGCACCTTTATAAAAAGTATATCCGGAAACCTAGATAACAATGACGCTCTGAGATTCGAAAATGCACTCAAAATTCTGCAGAATAATGAAAATTTACTGTCTGAAAGTTTGTCTCAGCACGTTAGTCTATATAAGGAACTATCCTTACAGCAAAGTCAGGTATTGAATAACATAAGTAGTAATCAGCGAACATTAGAAAAGGCTATCAGTTACATAGTTAATGTCACTAGTACTGATAAGGACCTTTCAATAAAATATATGCAGCTGTCGCAACTGTTCACGATATTAAGCTATAATATTCAAAAGCTTTCCGACGAAATTAGTAGAATAGAAAATATATTAGCATTTAGCCGCACTAAATCCATTCATCATTCTTTACTATCTAGCAAAGATCTTAAAGGAATGTTGACAAAATTAAAACAGTTATATACTTCAGATAATATTTTAAGCTTAGATATTAGGTATTACTATGATTTAATTAGCTTAGGATACTATTTCATAGAGAAAAAAATAGTTATAGTATTAAAGTTTCCTTTAGTTTTACTGCCCACGTATGACCTCTATAGACTCTGTCCCGTACCTAACAAATATTCCCAAATTATCCTACCCACACTCCCTTTTATGGCAACTAATTCCAAGGAATTTGTCTACATGGAGGCTGAATGCCAGAAAGTCGCTACGTGGTACATCTGCAATCATAAAGCGCGGATCCAGAACAAGGAACATCGAGATTGCGTCTATGACCTCATCTACCAACAGGAGATAGAAGGAACGTGCCACCCCACGCCTATCTCTCTGTACAAGGAAGCTCTACTGGAGCTAGATAGTCAACACTATATCATGTCATTCCCGAAACCAACTAAGGTGCAACTAGAATGCGGTCAAGAAGAACATCGACTATTAGAAGGCAGTTTCCTAGCTACAATTCCACATAATTGCTATATAAAATCCCCAGAATTCACTGCTTACAACATCGAAAATAAAGTTCTTGGATATGCCGTTGAAATCACCGCTTCCCAGAAATTGCCGGAGTCATCAAAATCACGAGTTCGCTATAACTTTACAACAATCGACTTGAATAAATTGCACAATATTCAACAGCAAATTATGACAGAATCGCCAGCGAAACTCGATACTGCTGATGTGAGTTCACTGTATCACACCACTATACCTGTGTACATCATCATACTATCCGGTGCATCTGTACTGACAATTATTATACTGATTCAACGCCGTCGAAGAAACATAAAATGGAATCCAAAGCTGCAGTCGAATGCTGAGACGAAGCTGCCCTCTTCTACGAATGAGTCCATGACGTCCCTGGAGGAAAGGAAAGCCGCGACATTTGCTGTACACGTCAGCAAATAGTCACTCGTCTAGGAGGGGAGGTGTTACGAGTGCAAGCCCTCTCTACACATATTTCGTCATACCCATATTCAAAGGAACTGTATTGTGATTGCTTCATTATTCATTTAGTGCTGACAAGTAAATTCCAAAAGTTCCGTGGGACAGTTTTTAGTGTAAAAGGTGTCTTTGTGCTCCAATCGCGGTAGCCGAAGGTCAATCCTCTGATCATCGAGATCAGATAGTTATAAATTAGTTTTAATCACTTCTATGGAATCATTTATTAATTAATTAAATATCTCAAAAATCAATTTGAGTTTTTAAAAACCCTCTTCGGCGTCCAGTTATCGTAATTTCGTTCATGGAGAACCAACAGCATTTGCGGGAACTTATATGGTAACAATAATTATAAAATTCTACAAAACACGGAAATGCCATTAATAGGTTCCCACCTATAGTGACAAAAAGTAATGACTGTAGTTATAATAAAAATAAAAAAAAACTATAATTATTACATAACAATAATAGCAGCAAGCGCCACGTCTAAGTACACTTTATTTATTTAAAAAACATGTGAAATTATACAGATCTTATATCTATTTAACTTCTAAATATACTTGCCTTCATTATACCATTGACCATCGTCCGATGTTAAAAAACAAACCTTAATTATATAATTAAGGTTTGTTTTTTAACATCGGACTAACTTTCGACACTTAAGTAAGCTCTGGGCCTTACGTGCATGGTTCATAAAAATTATAAACCGATCTTTTATGTTTAATATCTCAATAATTTTATAAGGGTCATCACATCCAATCATTTGCATGACAATAAAACGCCATAAGCACACTAGTCTATTGCCCTAGTGTTTGGGCATGCTAAGAAAAAGAATCAGATACCTGCTCTTTTTAGGGGTAAAATTAGGCCTACAGGAACCTTCTCTAGAGCGGTGGCGGCGTAATGGATAAGGCCTCGTCCTCTCAATCGAGAGGCCGCGGGTTCAAATCATGGCCTGTACCAATGAATTATTTCAATTGGGTTTTCAATTAAGGAGTTTAAGTACAATAATACCACGGTGGTGGAAAACATCGTGAGGAAACCTGCACATCTAGATTCTAGATTGTGTATCCTAAGTGCATTGTACTTATCCCAAAACGGCGATATGGTTCGCAACCTATCACGTGAGTACAAATGTGCTGCGAAAAGTGGGTGGCTCGCTTGTGAGCCACCTCTGACTACCCCTTCGGGGATTGCAGTCGTGAGTGCATATGTATGTAGGAACCTTTTCGTGACACAGGTATTCGTGCTTAGCCTTTTCAGTAACATTAACCGATGGTCACGTTTGAGTTATGGCCCCAACTTGGCGTGGAGCCAGCGAATGATCCATAAAAGACCTAACTGACGCCGTTCTGCCAATTTTATGACGCCATTTTAAGCAGTCTTCCGTTTTAAAAATCATAAATCGGACCTTAATTTTTTATGCGCGGAAATCTTGGCCGAATAATTGTGTATGTTGGTTGGAAAATATTGAAAAATCGAATTTTTGCTTAAAAACTCAGTTGTCGCATAAATTTTGGATAGCTAAGTCGATTTTTATAAGATATGGTTAAGAAAACTCGGCGGAACATTACCTATGACCCAAAGAAAACAACCGAAAATCGGTTCAGCCGTTTGAGAGCTACGTTACCACATATAGAAACACACACAGATCGTTTATTTTGCAATGACACTCCATCTAGTTCGTATTTTGTTAATCTAAGGATATAAATAAATAAATAAATAAATAAATATGTGGGGACATCTCACACACGGCCATCCGACCCCAAGCTAGGCAGAACCTGTGTTATGGGTGTCGGACAGCTGATATATCTACACAAATACATATATAGATAGATACTAAATATAAATATCAACACCCAAGACCCGAGTACAAATATCTGTCTTTAAACAAATATCTGCCCCAGCCGGGAATCGAACCCGGGACCATCGGCTCAGTAGTCAGGTCATATATGGGATAAGGTTCTCTCATGGAGCGCCACAAGTATATCTATCCTCGCTCTTACTGATCCAACCGCGAGAAGCGAGATAGAAGGCGTCCCACGCTTAATCGTATCCACTTGAGGACTCGGATATCGGTTCTTCGGCAGATATGAGCGTATGATAATTGATTAAATTGCTTGACACTTGTTATACTGATAAATCTGAAAATCCTTGTAGAATGTACCACCTTCGGAAATTATCCATTTTAAAACTCATACTTTAACAAAATTCCATGGGTTTATTGTCAAACCTAGGGCGATTTGCACAAACATATTAAATCTAGATTTAGTGTTAAATCACCATTTAAGCCATAAATTTATATGGACTGACGTTTCATAAATCGAGATTTGACACTAAATCTAGATTTAATATCTGTGCAGGTGGCCCCTAAAATTTTTAACGTAAAGACAGCCATTGTGCCAATGAATAAAGTCAAAAAATTTCTAACCAAACTAATTCAAAATAAGAGCTCTGTGGTAGAAGTGGCATTTTATTTGTCGATATACATAGTGGTCTGAAAAGTTTCCGACCTCAATGTGAAGATGGCAGCACACATCAATTAAAGTCAGGGAATGTAACTGTGCATCTTTTGACAGCAACACTTCAAAGTTTCAGCCATTTTTGACGCGTGGTTTTTATTTTACAGTCGTTTGAGTGAGTCGATGTGAGCATTTCTGTGAAAATTTAAAAAATCGAGTATCGAGCTGTCTTAAAATATTGGTTTTTGAAAGGGAATACCCCTACGCAAATCAAAGATGAGTTTGATTCTGTGTACGGGGACTCTTCACCGTCATTTACCACTGTAAAATTTTGGGCAGCCGAATTAAAACGTGGCCGTAAGAGCTTCGGAGATGATGAACGTTCGGGACGTCCAAAAACTGTAACTACTGGCGATAACATCGCTAAAGTTCTCCAAATGGTGTTAGACGACCGCCGAATTAAAGTGAGAGAGATAGCAGAGGCAATGAAAATGTCCATAAAACGTGTTTATCAAATATTAAATCAAGATTTAGGCATGAGAAGGCTGTCCGCGCGTTGGCTGCCGCGTTTGCTAACGTCAGACCAACGACGTGTTCGAATGAACATTTCCAATGCTCTGTTGGCGCAGTTTAGGCGCACTAAATCCGTGTTTTGGCGCCGCCTAATTACTGTTTTACAGGCTATGTAGAAGAATAAAAATAAATTTTAAGAAAAAAAATCTTGTATCTATGTTAGGTCGGAAACTTTTCAGACCACCCACGTATATGAACATTTGAACGAAATATTACTGTTTTTAGTTGGTTACATCCTGATGCTCTGTTAAATGTAGGTACTTTAATGTTGCAGAAGCATTTTTCCGTATAGGAGTAATTTAGTGTTTTTCTGAGTGGAACCTTTTCTTTGCCCGTGAGTGTATAAGTACATTTGTTTTGCAGTGACACTCAACTTAAAATGTCGTTGGTTCATAGCTTACTTATTATCTACTGGTAGCTAACAATACTGAAAATGGGCTTAATCCGGATATGTCCTAAAATCGTTGAGTGGCGATAAAAAATATGATAACATATTGTTTTGTCAGATATCCAGGAGGGGTTATTTAAGTAGGCATTAACAAGCAAAAAATATATATGTGCGGTAAACTTTATACAGGGTGTAGCAAAAAGGGTATACTAAGCCGAAACCAGCATGTGCAGCATGTTATATCTAAGCCCGAAACTGAAATCAGAATTTGAAAATTCGAAAAAAAAAAATTAATTTTCCATAGAAACTTTGTTGGTCACGTGGCTTTTACTATGAAAAAAAAATATTTTTTTTCGCGAATTTCCAAATTCTGATTTCACTTTCGGGCCTAGATATAACATGCTGCACATGTAGGTTTCGGCTTAGTATACCAATTTTGCAAAACCCTGTATAAGTACCTATAGGTACACTTTTGTACCTTGTTAAACTTACAAACCTTTTTTTAAGGTATGAAATGCGGTATAATAATAATATAATGTAGAAACTCGAGTGACGTGGACTTTTCACGTAATTTTAGCCAAATTAATTTCCATTTTCTAAATATAAACGTGACAAAAGTAACACAATCTACCCTATCCATATCCGGATATTAAGGGCAACCTGTATACGGGCACCCTGTATATGATAGGTGACGAGGGTGCGACAGGCGTCTATATGGCTTAATCAGTTTTCGTTCCTTGTGTTAGTTTAAGCCTCGTATTCACTAGGCGACAAATTGTCGCAGAACCTGTCTAGGTACATGTCGTCTACGTGTCGCCGCGACGTCGCGCTCTGTTCTGCGACGTCGCACGCGACTATACAGCGACATCTACGTGTCGCAGAACAGGTTCCGTGTTTTGGCTCGCGATACAGAACTTCCTGCGACATCAGTCTAGCGCATGGAGTATATTTTTTTACTAGGTTTAGCGACCGCTGTTGCAGAGTGTGGACGCGTGCGCGACTTCTGTATCACGACATGTTACCAAAATGTTCTGAGAACACGCACCGTAGATGTTCTGTAACAGTCTCAGAACTTGTGCCCTAGTGAATTCAAGGCTTTAGCCAGATTGTCCCTGTACTGAGTATACAGGGTGTTAAATGTTACAGTGACTCGGGGGGTCATCCTGAAATACTTTAAAACCATTCGTGAAAAACCTAAGTTTCCATGGAGAAGCTAATCATATTTTCTTGGGTTTTTGAACGTTTTAAAACAAAATATGTGTAGATAATGTACACTTATATCATTTTTAACACCTTGAATAATGGGATGCACGAAAAGAGCCTCCCTGTAACTGTACTTTATCTGTTTATACAAAAGTGTCGGTATTTGTTGTAAAAGTTTCGGTTTGTGATTGCTTATGTGTCGGTGGTGGTAAGGCAGCTTAATGTGTAATATTCTTTTCCACTCATAAACTCATTAACACTTAGGTACAGTTCATTATTGAATGTTATCAATGAAGTATAGTAGGTATTTATAAATATACATATTTAGACGGCCGAATGGCGTAGTGGTTAGTGACCCTGACTACTGAGCCGATGGTCCCGGGTTCGATTCCCGGCTGGGGCAGATATTTGTTTAAACACAGATTTTTGTTCTCGGGTCTTGGATGTGCCCGTAAAATGGCAGTAGGCCCGCCCCCTATTACATTGGGACTATCATAACACTCTGGCGAAAAGTGGGTGCAGCAATGCACCTCTGCCTACCCCGCAAGGGAGTACATTAGTACAAGGCATGTGTGCGTGTTTTTTTTTACATATTTAGGTAGTAGGTATAGTAGGTAACGGGTAGGTCATTGATAAATTTGGACCCCTATTTGGCTAAGACGGTGGTAGGGTGCTGCCATGTTAATCCACATCTGGTGTCAAACCACTAGACAAGGTACCAGGGTCACATAAGTAGTTGATGGTTACTTGGCAGAGATTCAGATTGTTCCATGGTATTAGGAGGAACTATACAGGCTGTTTATAAATGGGTTAAGTAAGCCGAAAGGGGGGGTATTCTAATCAAGTGTGTTCTGGGAATATTTTTTTTTTTGCATCTCCTTATGACCTTCTTTTCACATGATAGATACCTACGAATAGACACAAGTTGTTAATTGTATATAAATTATAACGCAGAATGAAGGTGCTGCGCACAATCCTGCGAGGATTATTGTAGTATCCTTAAGCTTGTCTTTTTCTTATGTATTATTACCTTTAAATAAATAAAATAATAAAAAAAATGACTTTTAACTAGCACAGGATTCGAAACCTCAGTTTACGTTGCGTATCGTCAAATGTCACTGTCAAAATGTAAGGCAAATTTGTTTGTTCCAAAAGTGGCATTTGTTTTTTCCATATTTTTGTGTAGATTCGAAAATAGTACCGAATCCTGTGCTCGCGGCTCAGTCTTGTTAGGTACGAAATTCGAAAAGTCTATCTATAAACGCTGCCGCTGTTGTTTAGAATGATCAGTTGATTAACCCCGTTCCAATAATCTACAGATTATACAGTCACTGGGGAAGGCCATTTAAACCATTGCAAAGGCTGGCTAAATCGCTGTATCGCATCAAACGAAATTTACGGAGAAATGGCGTCGGCAATGCCGATGAAGTGGACGCACTTGTGTGAATTTCTACACAAAGAATACTGAATGCGATGCGTCCATTTCGTACGATGCCGAAAGATAGACGCTTACCATAATACCTCGATTGAAATGTGGATAGGCTTAAAAGGAATCATTCATCCGTTTCGTTTTCTGCAAGTAAGTACAAAAATATAGGTACTTATTTTGATTAGGGGGTAGTTTCACCAATCACAATATACACTCACGGGCAATGAAATAGTTCCACTCACAAAATTCCGACACCAAACGACCCCAATTTCTCAAAGATTAAATTTAAATTTTTAACAAACTATTTCGATTGTTACTTCCGTTTTTAGTTGGTAATATCCTGATGCTCTATTAAATGTACTTCAATGTTGCAGAAGGAGTCATTAAGCTAGCCTGTTCCGTTTAGGAGTTATTTGGTGATTTTCTGAGTGTGTCTGGTGTTTTCCATTTCATTGCTGGTGGCTATACCATGCTGCACATGTAGGTTTCGGCTTAGTATACCCTTTTTGCAACACCCTGTATAAATGATTAAAACATTCATTGAGTTTGAGATTCGTATATTACAGTGCAACTATCAACTCCTGACAATAAAGAGTGCGATGTTGCTGGACTTTTAAATTTACTTAAAAAACGTTCTTTAATAATTAGTTAGGATCCACTTCCGTTTTCAGGACTTTAAAGTTGCACTGTACGTATCATTCGTACGTTCAAGTGGTGTGAACGAGGCTCCAAGATGGCCGCCTGTGAGTGTGGACCTGCCGGTGAGGTGACGCCGACAAATTGATTACAACTTTGAACAGCTCGCAGGTCGGTGCTGCGTTGAGATTGGGCTAGTGGAAAGATGATTATTTACTTTGATATGGGCTGTCACATAGGCCTGCGGAACTGTCGATCCAGTGCCTAAATGTACAGGTCATGATACTGATATTACCGATAGGTGGACGCTTACCCTTACTCGCTCCAGTCAGGGTCATCCGACTTAACACACGCACTCACGCCTTGTACTAATGTACTCCCTTGCGGGGTAGGCAGAGGTGCATTGCTGCACCCACTTTTCGCCAGAGTGTATGTAGTCCCAATGTAATAGGGGGCGGGCCTATTGCCATTTTACGGGCACATCCAAGACCCGAGAACAAATATCTGTGTTTAAACAAATATCTGCCCCAGCCGGGAATCGAACCCGGGACCATCGGCTCAGTAGTCAGGGTCACTAACCACTACGCCATTCGGTCGTCATCCGACTTATATTATTACTATTATGAGAGAGATGAAACCAGAAAGTTGTCTATGTTCTTATTTATTGTGTAAATACTCTCGTCATTATTCGCCGTGGTCGCGTATCAGCTAGGAGCGCATTATATTAATTACTTTTAATTTCAATCAGATAAAAATATGTGTATGAAATATAAAAAACCAATATTTGCCATCGGCAAAGGTCAAAGCTCTGCTTGTAGTTCCACATACGTAAATAAATAGCCTTCTATTTTGAGAGCAGTTAAAAAGAAAATCCTCCATTCATTTCACTTTAAGGTGACGGAGAGCTGGCTCCAGCTACTTGAACGACGTAAACGCGGCGTAAACAGAGTCCCTTTGAATAATTACCCGAAAAGGAGGGTTTATTGAGTAAGAATTTATTGTATTAGCTCAGCGATATTGTTAATTCTGCATTTAACAAGAGAACGAAATACTTAAATCGTTTTACATTTACATCATTGGAATGGCTCAAATTATGAGTAGCATAGACTTTTATAACTTTTATTTTAAGCCCCTGTTTCACAATGTCTGGTTAGTCGCTACCTGTCGGATAAAATACATGCTGTCACTGTCTAAAAAATAATAACAGAGAGTGACAGCATGTATTTTATCCGTCAGGTAGCCACTAACCAGACATTGTGAAACAGACCCTAAATCTTCTTAGCGTGTAGATGACAAGCAAGGGGTGTCATTGGTGGGACACACATTAAACAATTTCATCGACATCGATACAGCGCATTTTCTCAGCAGCGCAGTATTAACGGTGAATTGCGATATAGTGACGTTTATTTACGTCGATATAGATCCCGTGCTGCGGCAGCATCAGGGTGCGTGGGTGGTAAGCACGTTTTATACGTAACTTAGATAGACTCCTCTTAAAATTCAAAATTTGTAATTATTAATTCACTGACATTAAACCCGAAGTATCTAGAAACATTAGCAGTTTCCTAACGATTTATACCGTAAAGCTTCCAGATTTTTCCTAAAGAGAAGCTGCAAAGTTGCAGCTTTTGCAGCTTAATGGGTTATCGATAAAAGGTTAGAAAACGACGTATGTACTTACCACGTGGCTATCAGACTGTGACCTCAGGGTATCTAGATATACGTGTCTGTAGAACGAATTGGGGTGCAGAAGTCAAGGTACCGGTTAGCATTATTTTAGCGCCGATCAAAGAGAGGGGTAGTACTTACTGTTTTGTCTTTTAAATCGGTGTGTCAGTGCATCTAATTCTGTAAATCGTGTATGAAACTATGCCATAAAAGGGACTGATGAACCAATTCTAATAAATAGGATATTTGGTTTAAGAAAAATAATATGGTAGATACATAGCCAAGATTTTTTTTTGTCGGTTTAGCCCCAGTTTCCCCATCCTTTGTTAGATCATAACAAGGGATGACTATTGACGCATCTGTCAAGAATTTAATATGGAGATGACGTCAATTCGTATAATTGATGACATTACAATGTAACAGCGGTGATAATGATCTAACAGTCTATGGTGAAACTGGGCATTAATCTGAGGTATTTTAGTCGATGTTTTTTACAGTTTATAAAAGCTCTACCGATACTCCTGTACCTCCTGCCTGGAACCCGCTCAATTTCCGCCATTCTTACACTATCCATGACCTACATGGAGCGTGTGAGCGGCCATTATCTGCCTTAGCGGTGTTATTCTTCAACTGTTCGGGCGCCTTATTGGCTGATCAAGCTTCCGTACTCGAGCTAGCTTCAGTGATCGAAACTGATCATTACAGTTAAGCAATACATAGCACAGTCAGCCATTGTATGGGTGACCGATTTCAAGTAGTTGTTTTCTAGAAGCTTCCGTGCTTCGGACGGCACGTTAAGTCAGTCCCGGTAGCTGCTTCGGCAGCAGTCGTTAAGCCTAGTCAGAGGCCTTCGGGCGGCTTGAAAACATCTTAGTCAGATTTCCCACTTACCCGACAACTCTCTCAGCACAAGCTTGCTTATGTTGGGGTCCACCAACCCGCACTAGGCCAGCATGGTGGACTAGGCCTAAACCCTTCCTTCATTGGAAGGAGACCCGAGCTACAGCAGAGGGGACCAGATGGGTTATGGTCTCAGCACATATAACCGCAACGTAAAGGGATCGCCTCTTTTTCTTCCGTCTACCAGTAGAACACAAGAGTCAGTAAAATACATTCGAAAATGCCGGTCGCTTCGATTACTTCACAAATCGAACCGCGTGGTCAGTACAACCTTCCATTCGGCAGGCCGCGTTCAATGACAGCAGACACTTACATGTAGCTACTGAGAGACGGCAGACACTCGGAAATTAAACCGAACGGGAATGGCGCCGCCTGCGGTCCGTATGTGACGGTGGCAAGACAATAGTGGGGACGGCAGTTATTCTAGCTTGCTGCGCGGTTTTGGTGCGATTGTACATTTGCTGTAGATTTTTGAGCTCGTGGCGTTATTAATCCCTAATAAGCCAAAGGGAAAATAGTTCCCACCTTATTTTCCAACTCTAGTACTTTGAGTTACGGGCAAAAACCAATGATTTTTTTTTAATGCCATGACTTATTAAGGGTTAAAATATATACTCGCAAGCAATGAAAAAGTTCTACTTACAAAATGTCGGCATTAAATTTAAATGCCCCCAATTTTTTAAAATATTTAATTTAGAATTTGATTAAAATATTTACGTTTTTAGTTGGTAATATTTTACACAGAAGTCTCCTTGAATGACGTATAACCTTATAAAAATATTTTCGTCCGACGCACTGGCCAAACCTTTTATTTCGCAAAGTTGTTCAGTTTGACCAGTCATTGTGATACTTATTGTTTTTCGAGGACAACCTGTATAACGCCGCAAAACTGTCGGCCTTGTCAGAATTGGTGTGTCAGTACCCAGTCACCGACATTTCTTTTGTGTTGTCGGTCAAAGTCCAAACTTAGTTGGGATTTTAATTAAATTTAGTTTAACGATTTCACGCTCCTGTAGTTTATGTTAAACCGCTCTCGACGGAGTCGAGTTTTGCATTCAAATTAATTTAATTGTAATGCACTGCATAAATGCATGGACAATGGCGCTTTCTGATTGCATGCAGCATCGTCATCATCAGCTAAGAATCATTGGTAGTTATTACGGTAGTACGGTAGTAGTCTAATAGACGACCGAATGGCGTAGTGGTTAGTGACCCTGACTACTGAGCCGATGGTCCCGGGTTCGATTCCCGGCTTGGGCAGATATTTGTTTAAACACAGATATTTGTTCTCGGGTCTTGGATGTGCCCGTAAAATGGCAATAGGCCTTCCCCCTATTACATTGGGACTAGGGTTTCTGATTTCTCGACCTGTTTTCGTTCTCGAGCTTCGAGAATTCTCGAGCCCAAATTCTCGACTCTTCTCGAGTCTCGAGCCTTTCTAAGAAAACCTTTAGAAAAGAGCCCTTATTAAAAAAAAAACCACTAAATCTCCTTTTTTTACTTTGTCAACTTAATCACAAAGAAAATACTTTACTAATACTCAAAATTAGCTGTCTAGCTAGCTACTAATTACTAGTACAAGGTGGGCCAAAAGTAATCACCCTATTGGAAGATGCTCTCATTTGTGCAAATCGCCGCCAATTTCAAATCAGTTTTGATATTGGTGGACTAGACAAATGCAGAATACAAGTTCAGAAGCCGCGGAGTGATATATTCCCCAAGAACGCGGAAAAATTCATTTGTTAGTCGTATACCTCGAAATCAAAAAATCCTTGTAGCTTTTCACCTATTCGCATTTCACCTTGATAGCGTTTTTTGTTGTAGCGTATAATATCGGTAGTATATTTTGTTACTAGCATATATTTTTCACAGATTTTTACAACAGTAGCAAATTTTTATGTAGCATGTATTATCAATAGCTTATTTATTAAGCTGCATATATTTTGAATAGCAGGTAAGTATTTTATGTCGCATCTTATTTGGGTCGCATATTGTTGTAGTGTAAAAGAAATATCGCGATATGTACCTTATATAATGCATTAAAAACAAATATCTATCAAGGTGAAAAGCGACTACAGTGAAGGCAGGCAGGAAAGTAAATCTACTATGATTTTTTCAGACAATTGTCAGTAGCGATCAAAAATTATACTACAACAATAAAAATCTATTCAAAAATTTTGATATCGCGGCGAAATGCGAATAGGTGAAAAGCTACAAGGATTTTTTGATTTCGAGGTATACGACTAACAAATGGAAAAATTGTGTTTAATCAGTTTTCGGGTCGCCTTTTTTTCGTTTTATCTCTCATTTTTCCCTGCAATATCGCCCGATTTAACCGTTTCAGACAGTTTTTCTGCGGTTTTTTGAAGTCTCTGGAAGCCCTTAAGGACAACATTCGACACGAGTGCGAGAATCTCTCGCCTGATTCGCCTGAAGTTTTCGCTGAAGTGATGAGAAATGCCATAAAATGAGCCCGTATGTCAATAAATTGTGACGGCGCCCATTTTGCCGATATCATCTTCTCGACTTTAACAATAAATTTTAAAGGTTCAAATAAACATAATCAAAAAACAAAATCGAAGTTTATCATTTAGAAAAAAAATTAGAGCCAAACAACATCGGATATCTTCTTTTGGTCCACGGGTACTAAGAAACAGTACGTACCTAACTATTACTACGTTATCTTTTAATCATTCATTGGTATTATCAGTACAGCACTAGCTTAAATAGAGAACTCACTCAAACTCAAACTCAAACTTTTTTATTCATCGTACAAATATAAAATTTTCTGATGAACGTCAATTTTTACAAATTACTCTCCGTTCGGATAAGGGGGGGCTCTTTCTGTCTAAGGAGAAGAACGGAGGCAAGAAACTCCTGAGCCATCTTTTCAAAAAAAGACTTAAAACTAGTTGGTATACAATACATATAAGCTTAATTATTATTATTATAATAATATGAGCAGAGCTAACTACTTATCACAGCCATGCATTAACGTCCTCTAAGTAATCATCAATTTTATAATAAGCTTTTTTACTGAGTTTCTCTTTAATGTAACACTTAAACTTATTCTCTGGCATTTGAGCAACTTCTGCTGGAAGCTTATTATAAAATCTAATACAGTACCCTAAAAACGATTTATTAACTTTCGCCAGACGCATCGCTGGAAAAGCCAGCTTATGCTTGTTCCTAGTATTAATGTCATGATTACTGCCAATTGTATCAAAAGTTGAAATATTCTTTCGTACATACATTAAATTGGAAAAAATGAACTGACATGGAACTGTAAGGATGTTAATTTCTTTAAATAGTTCTCTCAATGAATCCCTGGAACCAAGTTTGTATATAGAGCGGATGGCTCTTTTCTGTAATACAAATATAGTTTCAATATCAGCTGCTCTACCCCAAAGCAAAATGCCATACGATAATAAGCTGTGGAAATAACTAAAGTAAACTAATCTGGCGGTTTCAACGTCGGTCAGCTGTCTAATTTTCCGTACAGCAAAAGCTGCGGAGCTCAACCTTCCAGACAATTTTTCAATGTGAGGTCCCCACTGTAACTTTGAATCTATAGTCATCCCAAGAAAGACAGTATCATTAACTAGGTCCAATTTATTCCCATCTAGAATAATGTTAGTATCGCATTGTCTAACATTCGGCAGTGTAAATTTAATACATTTCGTTTTCTTAGAATTCAATAGAAGATTATTAACGGTAAACCAATCGTGTATGTCAGATAGAATTGAATTAATTTCATTAAAATTATTTTCTCTTCTTTTAACTTTAAAAAGCAAAGAAGTATCGTCAGCAAATAAAACTATATTAGTCAATTTTTCAACCATAAAAGGCAAGTCATTAATATAAATGAGGAATAAAAATGGTCCTAGAATAGATCCTTGAGGGACGCCTATTTTTACATGAGCCCCCTGTGATTTAGTATTGTTAATATCGACCCTTTGTTGTCTCCTGTCTAAATATGAAGATATCAAATCTAAAGCCTTTCCTCCTATTCCATAGTATCTAAGTTTCGAAATTAAAGTCTGATGGTCTACACAATCAAACGCCTTCGACAGATCACAGAAGACTCCAATAGCATCGTGATGGTCTTCCCAGGCGTCAAATATGTGCTTAATCAACGCAGTACCGGCATCGGCTGTTGATTTGCCTTTTGTAAAACCATACTGCTGGCTATGAAACAATCGAGCATCATTGAAATGCAAAAGCATCTGACTGAGTATGACCCTCTCAAATATTTTACTCAAAACTGGAAGAACCGAGACAGGCCTGAAATTTGCAGGGTCCTCCATATCCCCACTTTTGAACAGAGGTATAATTTTACTAAATTTCATAAGATCTGGGAACACACCTTCAGCGATACATTTATTAAAGATGTTAGCTAAAATTGGGGCGATTTTATTAATAATAGAAAGAACAAATTTAACTGACATTCCCCACAAGTCTTCAGTTTTCTTCATATTTAATGACTTAAATGTTTTTATAATAGTTAATGTATTAATATATCTGAATTTAAATTCCTTATCGGTTGAAGGTGCGTTCTCCTTCGTCAGGGTTTCAGCTGCTGCAGCCGAAGAATCCAGGTTACACGTAGTCTCTAAAGGAATGTTCGTAAAAAACTCTTCAAAGACCCTCGCCACCGCATCATTCGATGTTATAATGTCATTGCCTACCTTCAAAGATAAATTATAAATAATAATTATATATATAATAAGAAAGAATCTACACGCGCATGGTATGCGTGTGTGTTGTTACGCGGCGCAGGAAAATTCGAATTGAATATTTTTAATTTTTATCTCAAGGCTCGAGAAATTCTCGAGTCTTCAGATTTTTTTCTCGTCTCGAACCAAGCCGAATTTCTCGAATCTTCTCGAGCTCGAGAATTCTCGAGCAGAAACCCTAATTGGGACTAACATAACACTCTGGCGAAAAGTGGGTGCAGCAATGCACCTCTGCCTACCCCGCAAGGGAGTACATTGGTACAAGGCGTGAGTGCGTGTGTGTGTGTTACGGTAGTAGTCGTCTAGTACGGTATTCGCACTTTACGAAAACGAAAAAGTTCAAGTTAGGTATGTTCTGTCACTGCATAACTGGTTCCAGGAAACGTAAAATTGTATAGTTTTCGACAAACTATCGAACCTGTATTAGACGTTCTGGTATAATTCACGTCCTAACAATTACATTGATTGCACCAGATAGCGATAGGTGTCTTGAATAAGCCGAAAAGGACTATTAAATCTCATATTTTTTTTATAACAATTTAATTTTATTGCTTAATTTATAATTGTAAATTAAGTAACAATGTATGTAAAATGTTAGTGTGTAAATGTGTTTAAGTGTATGTATAACTATGGGACCTGTGCCTGAAAAAAATTTCTTTTATTTTATTTATTTATTTAAAACGGTTTGTTTAATTCTTAAAACTAGAAATTTATAGAAATTAACTGTCACATATTTACTTAACTTTTTGTCGCCGGAATTACGTAACTAAAACTGATTCTAAAACAGAATTATATAAGATATCAATTAGTCTAAGATAAGATAAGATAAGATATTCTTTATTTGCACACAAAAATATGGACAACAATACAAAACTTAATCCAACACATATGTACAAATGGCGGTCTTATCGCTAAAAGCGATTTCTTCCAGACAACCTTTTAGTCTACGTTTTGTAATAAATAGTTTAATTCAAATTATCAAACCTGTACTAGGTAAGTATACCTATTTAAGGTTGATCAGCCTTGGAAGATAAAAATATACGTACTTCAAAGTAAAATAAATTATCTTACTGAAGTAAACTCGAAAATAAATTTAGATAAACAAAAGTCTCTTTCGTAGTATCTTCACTTAAATCTACATTCACTTACTTATTACTTAATATATTTACTCACTGGAAATCCTTTGAAGAAAATTGTATTCCTTATAAGCTTTAATTAAATTTACTATGCATTGAAATTAATAAATTATTTTCTCTTAGATTTTCATCTTCAATACGCTCATAATAGTTAATTAAATACCAGTTATTTTAGAATTTCCAAAATCCACGGAACAAAAGTTGTTCAGAATGATACCCTGAATCACATTTAATAGAATAGAATACTCTTTCTTTTGCACCATGAAAGAAAACATCAAAATATCACAACTTATATATTAAAAAAAATACAAAAAGAGGCGCTCTTATGGCTTAAAACAACTCTACCAGACAACCTTTGGATAGAAGAGACAATTGTAACATAATGGGATTAGAGGGCAAGGTATACTACTTAAACAGTACAGTTTAATATGGTTTAATCTTACCGCTTCTGCATCACCCTGTATGATTTTTAGGTGGTCTTAACTTCGCTCAGTTTATACATAAGGTAGGTTTATTTACTCGTGGCCAGGTTTATATGTTTGTTTTATTGAGGCCACTAAAATCCGACCACGATAAGAATGCTTGCCGGTACAGTTGAAACAGTGCGTAACTATAAAAATCTAAGGAGAATATTCTGGCTAGCAATGCTGTTTTAAAATAGTTCGTTATTTCTATACCTCGTTTCAGAAGGGCTAGCATGGGCGCAATTACGATGTGACAAAAGTTCTCCGTCGCACTCGCTGTTGAAGCTGCGCTGTGAGTAAGCGCATGCAAAACTTATGTCTCGTTTTAAATGCGTCCCGTACTAGCACTTCAGCTAAGATTTTTCTGAGTTTTGCAGTGAAATTCTATAGATGTTGTCTATCCAATTATTGTATCGGTCGTATTCGTATCCAATGGAATGTACCTAATTAATTCACACAGATTTTTCAATATTATTTGTGCGTGACTCGCTAAAAATGTTAACTGTCACAGGAATCATCTTAGTCAGATTTTTTTATCTAGGTTTTAGGTTTAAACGTTTATTCTCAAAAGAACATAATATACATTTGTTCACTTAAAATGAGATGTTAATTAATTAACTTAAGTATCTATGTTAGTCCTTAAATAATAATATTTACATTTTTTGCGCATGCAAGTTGTTGAAAGTTATACAATAGTTGTAGTTATAGTTAAATATTTTTGTATTATATTGTGTAGGTTACGTAGCTAAACAAATAATTAGTACTTAGCAGCTATATTACTATTTTATAACAGTGACATTTTTATAAATATAACCCTTTAGCAATTTTTTTAATATAAATGGCGATTTTACATTTTTGATGTCTTTAGGTAATTTGTTGTATAGCTGTGCTCCCTCATAAGCTATACTTTTCTTGCCATACAAAGTCCGGTGGGAGATTAACTTTAAATTATTTGCATTTCTTGTGTTGTATTTTTGTTGTTTTTTAGTGAAAGATAGTTGTGAATGTGTAGTTTTATTAAGTACTTTATGAATGAAAATGCATGTTTTAAAAGTGTATAGTTGATTAATGTGCATCAATTTAGTTTTTTCGTAGATAATTTGTGTTGCTTCTAAATAATCAAAATTGAACAAAGTTTTGACAAGTTTGTTTTGGGCAATTTGTATTTGTTTAAGATTCGTTCTGGCAGCTGCTCCCCAAATTTCTATCAGGTATTCTAAGTGAGGTTTAACCAAAGAATTGTAGATTGTGTACCGGACACTAGTTGGTAAACACCCCACAATTCCTCGTATAGCCCCTCTTACTGAAGACAGTTTCGTTTTTATTCGGTCTAGATGAGGTTTCCATGTTAGTTTAGGATCTAAAATTAGACCCAAATATTTTTCCTGGTTGGATTTAGTAATGGTTTCCCCGTTGATGGTTAATGGATCATGATCTGGAATTTTCTTATTTTTGGCTGAGAATATCATATAATTCGTTTTGGACGTATTCACAGTTAGAAGGTTGCACTGAAACCATATGGAAAGTTTATCTAAGTCTTCCTGAGCCTCTTTGATAATACTGTCAATAGAACTTCCGAAATAAAAAAGACATGTGTCATCAGCATATAGATAAGTTTGTCCTGTAAGCCCAATATCCTTTATGTTATTTATGTAAATAAGGAAAAGTAAAGGACCCAAAATGGATCCTTGTGGCACTCCACACTTGATGAGTTGAGCATTACTTTCAAAGTTGTCGATCTTAACTATTTGATACCTATTAGTAAGATATGATTGAAACATCTCATAGGCTGTACCAGTGACTCCAATACCTTTTAGTTTTTTTAGAAGAATGCTGTGACTTACTGTATCGAACGCTTTTTTCAGGTCGATAAATATACCCAGAACTATATTTTTACCATCGATGCTCAGTTTTATTTGTGTTGTCAAGTCGATAGTTGCAGATAGTGTATTTGATTTTGGGCGAAATCCATACTGTCGTTCAAATAGGAAATTAGTGGAATCTAAATATGATGCAAGTCTAGTATGAAGTATTCTTTCAAGTATTTTTGATGTCACTGGCAAAACTGAAACTGGGCGATAATCCCCTGGGTTTTCTTTGTTACCAGACTTAAAAATTGGTGTCACTTTCGCGATTTTCATACTATCTGGGAAGTTACCGTTACTAATACATAGGTTAAGGCAATGAGTTAGTTCGTCTTTCACAATGTTTTTAATGCACTTTATGGATTTTGTAGTTATTTTATCTATCTCAGCACTAGTATTTGAGTCTAAATTGTTAATAATTTTTTCAATCTCTTCTACCGTGATAGTTTTAAGTTCTGAGAGTATATCTTTTTCGTTCCCTTTACAAGTTGTATGCACATCATTATTTTGATATCTCAAAGGTATTTGGTTAGCCAGTTCAACACCGATTCCAGAGAAAAAATTGTTAAATCTCTCACAAATTTCATTGCCATCAGTTACAGTTATGTTATTTATTTTAAGCTTTGAAGGAACACAACTACTCTTTAATTTATTGTTTGTTAATTGTTTAATAAGCTCCCACATTTTTTTAGGTTTTCTAGCTGTTTTCTTGAAAGTGTCTATGTAGAATGCACTTTTGGTCTTTTTAATTTTTCTTGCTAACCAGTTTCTTGATCTTGATAGGGTCTCTTTCAGTTTGTTGTCTCGAGGATTGAGTTTATGTTTTCGCCAGAGGTGGTTCCTGTCTTCAATTCCTTTGATGATGTCTCGATTTATCCACTCATCTCTAGGAGGATTGACTATCCGTGTTTTTATCACTGTGCTTTCTTTAATGCATTTGAGAATATTATTTTCTAGGTTCGTATAGCCGCTATCTTCATTGAATCTGACATTCGACATTGTTTCGTACATCTTTTTGTAGTCAATGGCATTGTACGTTACCTTAGGTTTTAGTTTGTGTTGGAATTTTTTAATTTCAAAATATATTTGCTTGTGATCTGACATTGCTGAATCCAAGATTGACATCATATAGCTATGTTCATTCAAATTTGTGCAGACATGGTCTAATATTGTCTTGGTTGTAGCTGTCTCTCGTGTGCAGTACTTAGCATTTATTTTATTTAGTATTGTTAGGCCACACTCTTTGCTTGTTTTCTTGTACTCTTTTGTCTGCTTGTCGGGATTTAAGAGATCGTAATTAAAGTCACCAAATATTATTAGTCTTTTCTTGGACTGTAGTTGCTTTTCATATTCATCCAAAAACTCTTGACAATTTGTATCTCCTGGTTTGTAAATACCACCAATATCTAATGCAAGTTTATTTAGGTGAATCCATAGGTAGTTATTACCGCCAATGTATGCCTCTTCTAAGAATGAGTGCTCTAAGCTAGAGTGTATATAAATCGATACACCTCCGCCGATGACATCTGTTCTGTAATTATAGTAGTGTGAGTAGTTATCAAGACTAAGATTTTTTGCGTCATCCTCTGATTTTATCCATGTTTCCGTTAGAATTATAATTTGTACAGTAGTAGGTATTTCTTTAAGTATGCATTTTAGTTCATCAAACTTGCCACTTTTTACAATACTTCGTGTATTGGCATAGAAAAACTTTAGGGATGATTTGTTTATTGAAAGACTGTTGTATGTATCTGCTATTTCATATTGTGTATTTTTTGTTTCATCATACTCCTTATCAGCTATTGCATCTTTTCCAGTTAGAGTATCTAGTTTTTTGGAGTGTGAGATTGAATAATTTTAGGTATTCCCTTTATGTATTTTATTATTAAATCTTTTTCTCCATTCTCTTGTCTCTTTTTTATTTCGACCTGTAGATTTTTAAGAAATTGCTGTTGTTTTGGTGTCTGATCATAGTAAATTTTGTATTTTTTATCAACTTTATCTTTATTTTGTAGTATTTTTCTGCTTATCGTATTTGATTCAAATGAAACTTTAATTGGTCTGTTTTTGTTAGAGTCATATTTTCCAAGGCGCATCACTTTTACTGGGTTAGGACAGTTAGGAAGTAATGTTTTGGTAATATTCAGAACTTCTGTCATATCGGACTCTCGACGGCGCTCCGGATTATCCAGTTTTGGTTCTTCTATTCCAGTTATTATAACGTTTTTCTCACGAGAGCAACGTTCTTGGAATTCTTGTACTACACTTTCATATTCGGATGCTGCCGTTGGGTGTTCAGCGGCTTTCCCTGAATATGACCCTGTTTTTAATTGGATAACATCAGTTTCAATTGTCTTCAACTTTTGTTCAGTGCTGCTTTGTAACTGTTTAAGCTCAGTTAGATCTATTCTTAGTTCATTTTGCTCACGAAATAGCGCCTCATTAGATGTTTTTATCTCGTTGATTTGGTTGCGTATTGCGGACATGTCGTCCCGAATATCTGACATATTTTTTGTTTGCATGTTTCCGAATCCATTGATCGCTTCCATCATCTCTTCGCGAAATTTTGCCATCATTTCTGCAACGTCGCAACATTCATATCTCCGTTTTACTCGCTTAGTTATATTTAACTTGACGTTTTCGGTTTCACTTAAATCAGATGTGGAGCCAAATGTACTTTGGGCACCTGTACCTTCTTTTGTTGTGGTTTTCTTGGGACTGTGTTGAATACTCATTTTGTTATACTCAATTTAACAATTTTATAATACAAAAAGTGAAGTTGCAGTTGGTGGGATTCGAACTCGGGTCTCTTTGGTACGAGTCTACTGCTTTACAGATTCAACTACAGAGGCGTTGAGTGCAGATGCGAAAATCCAGTACTGTATCAGTGTAAGTATAAGTTGTATGACAACTGCTTGTTGTGTATGCGATCCTGGTACTTGAGACTTAATCGCGCATCACCTGGTAGGAGGTAAATTCAATACGTCACTCACCGACAAAGTGTAGTAATCACCTCTTGCTCAGTTATTTTTTCCTGGTACTTCAAGTTTAGATTTTTTTGATGTCCCGTCGTTCCCGGTTCTCCTTTGGGAATAATATATTTCTTCTCGCTCTTTTTTCAATATGGCCGCGGCCTCTTAGCGAAAACACCGCAAGAAGAAGTAGGATAGACTGCTTTTTACAATTTATTCACTGATTTAAAATATAATTTATTATTTAATGTTTTTTCGAACAACTTGACACACGTCTGCTTGCGACAAAATTCTTGGACGAAAAAAATTATTATTTATCTCAGATTCTGAATGGTCGATTGTCCCGCGATTTTTTTTTATTTTGTTTCGTTGATATATCATATAGGTGCAGTCAGCTGCATAAGTAGCTGTACACTTTTGTACCTTGTCAAAATCACAAACTGCCTTTTCAAACATTGACAGTTGGTTATGTATGTAGTCTTACAAGGTACAAAAGTGTATAGCTTCTTATGCAGCTGACCGTATATATTAAGTGACGTATCGTTCTATTGGCGGGACAATCAACTGTTGATGAACCGTTCTCTGTCAATTTAGTGCCTGAGATAAAAAATCTGACTTTGGCTTAAACGTTATAGCTGCTGTACCCAGAATTAGGACGCTCAGCTAACATTACGCAATGGGTTTTTATTTATTTTGGGCGCATTTCGCGGCCATTTCCTACGTGCGTTGTGGCTGTTTGAGTGCCGCTCAATATTGACCGAAGCATTACAATTGAGTTCCACTCAGTATTGACCGAAGCATTACTGTCTACTCTGTGCTATTGACTGTGAGCTGCACAGATTAAATACGAAGTCACAGATCAACAGAAAACATAGCAATACAATACTGGGCCTCAAGTCTGCTATTGGTTATAAAAAATATCAATGCAGATATCCTATAGAGACTCAATAGAGACTCCATTGTGATTGGCCCAAAAACGGTAGTCCCTACGACTCACGGCCAGTCTCGATAAAATATATAGTGCCACAATCTTATCTGTTCCGGTGGCGACGTCAGTGTGATCGAATCCAGTGATGCCATCGATTAAATTTTGCCTATTTCTGGTTTAAACGACAATGCATTTCTGCTATTACCTATTGTTATAATTAGGTACATTCATAAGTATATGTAGATAAATCAAAATATAGGGAGGGTCGATAGTAAATGAAAGAGGATATAATATATCAAACGACATTTGTTGTTTGGAAAATTTGTCCACGGCGAACAGAAATAAAATTAGTTCTGATATAGGAGATTAAATCTAGATTACAATGGTATAGGTAATATATATGGGTCACGGGAATAACGAGATACAACTTAAAAAAAACTATTAATTATTATTTTTGAACACTTTATTTAACATTTTTTAAAGTAAATAGAAACAAGAGCATACAATTAAAAGAAATTCAGACAGTGTGCAAAGATTAATTCATCATCATCGTCATCACGACCCATCACGTCCCCACTGCTGGGGCACGGGTCTCTTTCCAAAGGCTAATTGCCAAAAAGCAATTTCTTTCAGCCAACTCTTGATAGGTTGGGAAAACAATGACATGTCATAAATCATCATTATTTCGTCTAAAATCGCTGCAGGTGCGAGAAATTCTTCTTGGTATACTGCCTAAGATTTAAAGTATCATGTCATGTCCTCACACCTGTAATCAAAGAAAAATAAAGATTATATACTTTTCATCACGAGTATCACGACTCATCCCGTCCCCACTGCTGGGGCACGGGCCTCTCGGGAAAATATTTAATAAAATTACATGGAGTATATGGGTAAAATTATTCGTCATATTTGGCAACACTAACCTGTAGCCGCTGCAACTCGTTCTTCCAATTTTTCAAACGGAATTAAAGGCGCCTGAATATGTTATTCATCCTGCATAAAAGCCAATATATATAGTACTACTTTTCTTGCATCACATTACAGCGCTTTTGGCATTATTTCACCCAGAACATCACAAAACAAATTAAATAACGTAGCGTCAGCCTCTTCGCAGAAATTGACAACTCAAATAACGCACAGAGTATGAAATGACGTTTGACAATGACGTCTCGTTAGTAGGGATGGCGAAATAATATCGATGTATCGATATATCGATATATTTTAAAAAATATATCGATATTTTCCGACGATATATTGTAAACCGATATATCGATACATCGATATAAATAATCAAGTATCGAAAAAATATCAAAATCGATATTTTTTCATTAACAATACTCTTTTGTTGGCGTCACAACGCAATGCGGCGATACTAGCTCGCAACCGTGTACCGAGCGAGAGTGTAAATAAACGACATTGGCACAAAGTGACAGTTAAAAAATAGTGTTTTTTAATAATTCCATATTATTTGATTTCACAAGAATTTATTCCTATAAAGCTACCGATATATCGATATATCGATATTTTTTTTCGATATATCGATTTCAGTAACGATATAAAAGAAAATATCGATATATCGAAATATCGATATTTTTTTGCACTTTCGACATCCCTACTCGTTAGTTGCACATTTTGACCACCGGAACAGATAAGATTGTGGCACTATAAATGCTATTGACACAGAGTGATCGTGACGTCATCTTGGCATATTATCAGTGTTGCCGCTTTTGTTAGAATTGTAAAGCCAGCATGCACGGATCGTCCAACTTGGGCTTAATTTGAAGATTTTTCACACTATTTATTTAAAAGTATAACTGTTTTATCTGATTCGATGCTTTTTAAAATCAATAAAAGACGTGTTATGGCATTTAAATATATTTTTCATATATTAAACTGGCTGTATAATTAAGACCATAGGCAAAAAAAAACTCTATTGTCGTGTCGATTTGTTTGTTACACAGAGTAGGTAATATATATGGTTTTGTTTCTTATGTCAACTTTATTAACATTGTATCGTTTTGTTTTGTTTCGGTTTTCTCTGTTAGTTGTGGATAAAAAAACATACAGACGAATTCGTTCAATTCCCTGTTGAAAAGTGATCTCTTCGCGAAATTATCGCAAATATGGATTATTTATCGATGAATGTGCAGTTGTGCACGCTTTGAAAGCTGAATTAAGGAAAAGAGGCGCATAAATAAGCGGTCTCAAAGAGCACCTAATTCGGAGGTTAGTTTGTTTACTGTTTACAAACTTATTTTTTACCAAATGTATGCTTGTTTGCTTAGATAACAGTTATGTTTTTTCTTTTTACAGACACGAAGACTATGACCGTAACAGTAACTTGGTTGGAAACGTAGAGGACAGCATCATACAACAAAATGATTCAGTGTATACTGTTGAGTGGCCTTCAGAAACTTTGTATAGCAGTGTGAACACTAAAAATTAAACTCCAGATCTAGATATTGTCACCAATGAGTAACTACTTTGTAATTTATGCACAGTGTACGGTGGCCTGCGCCTAAAAGTATACAGGCGGAGTTTTTAAAATAGCGATCCCTGATGATGAAGGGACCAGCTACATCTGTTATAAATCCGGGGACGTGTTGTGTGTGATGTGTGTAGCAGTGGTGTTTATGTGGATGTGCTTGAGCAGCATGTGAGCTTGAGATCGCTATTTTAAAATCTCCGCCTGTATACTTTTAGGCGCAGGCCACCGTACATACCATCGCTCTTACGGTGAATGAAAACATCGTGATAAAACCTGCATATCTAGATTTTCGAACCCACAAACCTGCAGAGGACCAGCGTGGTAGGAAATGGTCCAAGCTTAGGAGTGGAGTTTAGACCTTAAGGCGATATGCACAAAGGCTCCATTCGAGTGAGCTAGGTGCAGGTACTGACACCCTCACAAATAATAGAATACTTAGTATACTATACTACCATTATTTAGTTTCAACTAACAACTCAACCAGCATTCATTGTGTGGATTACTAATGTGTTATATTTTTTGTATAGCAGTGTGTTTAAACGGAAAGGATAAATAAAAGTTAAATCAGTGTGTAACTCTTTTATTTTTATTGTATTTATTAAATGCCTAATCCATATTTACATTATGTTCTTTCTGAAATTGGTTATAATGATTTTCACAAACACGAGATTGTCGGATAATAATTATTTCACAAGCCACTGTTTTAGAACAGTTTTATTACTTGGTAACATATGTCCTCCTTTTCTTTCCGAACATAACGGATCTGCACAACAATGCGGGATAGTAACTCGATATGATGATAGTTATTTTATAATTAATAAGCTTATAAGATTCAAGATTTTAAAACTTTATTGAGAACCTGCTCCTTTTTTCGGAGTATGTTAAAAATATGGCTAAGAGAATAATGCAATGAGTATCTGAAACGTATAATAAGTATACCTAAGTATTAGATAGTCTTCTACCATCCAGTTCAGAACAATTTTTTGCCAAATTATAGACGGCTCCAAACCTTCATAGATATACCATCTTTCCTGCGTTCTTTGGCTATCAGGGGAGTTAAATCCGCGGCAATCTCCTTCACCACATGCTTACTGAGGCGAAATGTCCTCACAAACTCCGAGTCCGGCAAACTCACGAGAGGATCGACATTCCGGCTCATGAAGGCGCGATTTCGACGCCGCTCCTTCAACTCCCGCCGACCTCTGTCCACTCTGTCTGCTAATATTAGCATTTCCCACCGCAAATTTAAATTATAATTCCGATCCATTATGACAACATCTGAATAATACGTGTATATTAGGTGTATCTGCTCAATGGCCTCAGAATGGTAATTTTTGACAGATAAACCGTAATGAAGCAACTGACGGAAACGTCAATAAATAGTGGACTACGCAAATTGTCACCCGAGAGACGATATCGGTGTGGCACTTGTCAGTGGACTAGCGTGTTGTTCAATGTATTATGAGTGGCTTCCATCCAACTTCCATCGAGCTGACACTATGGTCTTAAAAAATACAAGACTGCCAAATGTGTAATTTTGCGCTGTCGACATACAATCGACATACTCTAATGCATTTAGTAGACTTGGGGCCCTGTTTATTTGCACCAAAAACATAGAAATACAAAAAAGTATAAGTACTTAAAAAGAAAAACAGTACAGGTGGTCTTATTGCTTATAGCAATGTCTACCAGACAAAATTAATTTAATAAAACCCTCTGGTTTATTTAAAAAAATGGCATTTTATAGAAACTAACACCTCTATTGCTTCCCTTCCCAGCTACGTAACCTTTAGGGAAACCCTACTGTAGGTATAATATTATCTCTTTCTGGAGAATAACAATAGTTAAATGGAATAAAATAACCAACTTACTAGGAACCTATATATTTTTCCAACTTTTCTCTAGTTCTGCGTTTTGCATTGTGAGAAATCACAATTTATTCGATGCGGTACGAAATATTGAATTTCAATCTACTACTTGTATTTCAGCAAACAAACAAATTATACCTGCCTATCTTTCTGAGTAACAGCAATATAAAGCTAACAAACTTCTATCCTGAATAAACATAAAATTTAACATTATTTACACAAAACATCATTTGTTTTGGTGAATCTCAAATCCCAGTGTGCACAAAATTGTGTCGTAAAAATGCTAATTAGGTCCGGATGGCGAAAACAAACCGATTTTTTCTTTTTAAGAAGTAAATGTTAATAATGAGGTCACGCACCAGAAGAGTTATATATTAATTTCGTGAAAATCCTCTTTTCTAGATAACTGGGACTGTCGTGATGACAGTGCTGGCCTTTAGGCTAAGAAAGTCTATTCTTTAATCTCAGATACTATAAATTGATAAAGTACAAGTCTTAGCTCAATTAGGAATATTGGGAGGAAATTCTACGAACCTACTAAACGAAAGTGAAATAAATTTAACAGATTCCTAGATACTCCGAGATATTATAAATATACTTTAATTTTATTGTACTTACATAAAACTGGACACTGTAACATACACTTGTTGGTATCTATACTAACAATTAGGTACAAAATTGGTTTCATATTTCACTTTATAATTAATAACAACCTCTATAATATCAAAATTGAACTATTAATTACCTGTGTATAAATATTATATACTTAATATACTAATTACCCAGTGTACATTAATAACACTGCCATCATACAGTGGCTTGTCAAAGTAAGTACAGTAAATACATAATTATAAAGAGCGGTGGTAGCTCAGTCGGGTGAGCGCCCGCTTCTCAATCAAGAGATGCGGGTTCGAATCCCGGCGCTGACATGTACCAATGAGTTCTTTTAACTTAAGTACAATGTATACCATCGCTCTTACGGTGAAGGAAAACATCGTGAGGAAACCTGCATATCTAGATCTAGCACATCTAGATATGTGAACCCATCAACCCGCAGTGGACCAGCGTGGTGGGAAATGGTCCAAGCTTAGGAAGGCAGTCTAGACCTTGGGAATATGCACAAAGGTTCCACTCGAGAGAGCCAGGTGCAGGTACTTACACCCCCACAGAGAATAGAATAGAATAGAATAGCCATTCTGAGCAACTTTTCTTTTCTACGCGCTATGATAGCACAAAAGTTCCATGCGTTTGGAGCAACAAAATGTTAATAAGAAAATGTTAAGGTGCCATATTTATTTTTACAGACCAGTGTAGTAAGCAAGTAATTGACTTCATTAGTCCCTATGGAGCCAAGGCTCATGGCAACACGTTATAATTATGTTTTAGTCCCATGTTAATAATGTTGTCTTATCTTCATAATTATAGTGCAAAAATGGCGGTTAACTACAAAGCTAGAGCTAAATAGGTAATTTAAAAAATCGTAGATTCTTTTAAAATAGCAGTTTCCTCTTATTATTTGTATATTGTATACTTAGGTAATACGTAAGTACAGCTTGTAATACGCAGCATCGCTATAGAAATCTTTTATCAATAAGCGATCAGAGGAAAAAGATGAGATAAATCACTTATAAAATGCCTCCTGGGCAGAAAACTCAAGCGTCACAGAAAAAAATGCAATGTAAAAAGGCATTTCCATCCGGTTCTGATTTTCATTACGCAATTTTACACCTTAATTCATTGGAGATAAGAGATAGAAGGCTGTGGTAGTATCTGATTGACTGTAAAACTTGCTAGCGTCGAAACAGCTTCCTCGATCTGGATTTTTCATGCCTGAAATTTTACAGCAGTTTTTATTTGAGCGATCCCCAAAAAGACGAAGTTCTCAATTTCACGTTTCTGGCATCGCTTTGATAGAAGTGAATACAGGGTGTTGCAAAAAGGGTATAATAAGCCGAAACCAGCATGTGCAGCATGTTATATCTGAAACTGAAGTCAGAATTTCAAAATTTAAAATATTTACTGTGCTACCACAAAAAACTTTAAATACTGTTTACTAGTGTTTAAAACAAAATTTGACAGATTTTGTAGGCGTTTGACAGCGGTAAACATCCGTTAGATACTGTCTTAAGTTTTTGTGGTAAAGCCCTTATTCTTTATAGTAAAAAGTCACGTGACCAACTAAGTTTCTATGGAAAATGATATTTTTTTTTCGCGAATTTTGAAATTCTGATTTCAGTTTCGGGTTTAGATATATAACATGCTGCACATGCTGGTTTCGGCGTGATATGCCCTTTTTGCAACATCCTGTATATGCCCGATAAATACTTCTACAACATTTATGCTGTTTGGAAAAATGGGAATGCTTTCTAGTACAGAGTCGAAGCACGATGGATGCACATGCTTGCATCGAGTCATGAAACAAGAAAAAAGCAGCCATCCGTAATATTTTTGAACGAATGACAACAAAAGATTCTGACGGCGTCGTGCCGTGAATAGACCAATAGCGGCCGAGCAGCATAGCGTGCACCAATGGCTTCGCGCGGTTTCGACACATTCCGTCCGCTCCTCACCCCGCACCCCTAAAGATACCTAAAGAGCCATACACTTAGTATATACCAGTATATACTAATTCTATGTAAAGAGCCATGTCTCCCATAGATTTAAGTCTGTTTTTTAATCTCAAATCCTAAATAGGCAGATTTTGAACGGTCCATGAACAGTCGATTGTCCTGCCAATAGAAAGATACGTCACTTAATCGCCAAACAATCGACTGTTGATGAACCGTTCAGAATCTGTCAATTAAGTATCTAAAATAAAAAAACAGAGTTTAAAAATGTCTTTTGCCCACAGATTAGGTAATTCACATACTTCCTAACCTAATTTCTACTCTCTTTTCCCCACAGATACATCGCACCATTCCTGCTTGCAACAACGACCGTAGCCAACACGCTAATAGTGGTGGTTTTATCGCGTCGACACATGCGGACTCCCACGAACATAGTCCTAATGGCCATGGCTCTGTGTGACATGCTGACCATGCTGTTCCCCGCGCCGTGGCTGTTCTACATGTACACGTTCGGAAATCATTACAAGCCGCTCACTCCGCCGCCGGCTTGCACTGCGTGGAATTATATGAATGAGGTGAGTTTCTGAACTGTTCAGGGGGTGAATATATGACGAAAAACGTAGAGTCGTGTTGGCGTAATGGCAGGGTCTCGAATCACAGTCGTGATTCCGTGGCGTGTTTTGAAACCATACAAGGCCAGAACGCACCCATAGTGTACTAGCACTGTATAGTTTCAAGTAAAAAATAATAATGTTTGACTTGAAAATATACACGATTTGTGCGTACTAATCACGTATACTTTCAAGTTGGGATTTAATGAATCGTTCTTGAAAATATACATTGCTATTACGCACATTGCTTGATTGGCGTACTTGTCGCATATAATTTATACCTACATATGCTGATTCTGATTTACTTTACTATTTCGGTAAGTGTACATGACTACAATTTACTTGTTCTGCCTGTCATACCTATAGAATGTTAATAAATAAAGATGAATAAGCTCTAATTTGATTGATAAATTGATATTTATAGCAATCATACTTGCAAGTAAGAATCTTTTTTTTTTTAACACTTTATTGTACACAGAAATATAAATACAGAACAATTGAAAAACACAGTAAAAGCCACTCAAGTGGCTCCCTATTCGCCTTCGCCGGAATACCCATATTCTCTCTCTGCTTTATTCGATACTGTTTAACCCATCTTCACCTGCATATCTTAAGGAACGTTTTGAGTTTCGTTTCACGACTCACAATAGAAATCTGCGTTCCAATGAAAACCTGCGAATAAATATTCCGTCCCATACAACCAGTTTTTACTCAAACTCTTTTACTGTCCAAGCCATCCATCTTTGGAACGCTCTCCCCTTGAACATAAGGCAAGCCCCATCACCTGCATCTTTCAAACGCATGGTAAAAAACCATTATCTTCAAGAATAAATATATTATTTTATTAATCTATGTTAAATTCTATTTATCTAATATATATTTTTTTTGTTGTATTAAGCGTACTTTGAGCTGATATACCTAGGTATATTGTATATTTATCCATACTATATATGTATATAATATATATATATATATATTATATATTTATTTATTTATGTATTTATTGTATGTATTTATATGAGTATTTAATTAATAATAGTTAGTAAGTATCAATGTTATTTGGATATGTATTTTTCTTTTTAAAATATTATTTGTAAATACACCTTGTAAATGCCTTTTTCTATGTTTAGTTCTTTTCTTACAACGGTTGTCTGGAAGAGATCGCTTTTAGCGATAAGACCGCCATTTGTGCATCTCTGTTATTTAAGTTAGATCTAAGTTTTTTTTTTTTATGGTGTGCAAATAAAGATTATTGTATTGTATTTTTTTTTTTTTAATAAATTATTATCACTCCACAGACTTTATGTCCGTGCCTTTTGAAGAGTGGTAATTTTTATGAGATAGTTTTTAATTCTTTTATCTACTTTCTACTCGGTAAGGAAGTTTCATTTATATATATTCTATCTTTTATATATATATTGTTCTTATTTTCTTTTTTCTCTTTTTTTTTTTTCACTGCTGGGGGAAAATCCACATGGACACCTGGGAAGAGGACCCAGGTAGTGTCGGGCGTTAACCGACTAAAAACCCCCAGCCGTGTATCTCATTATACAAGAAAACTTTTTTTTTTTTTTCCTTTTTTTTTTAATTAATGGTTTTCAGAGTCACACTTACATTAGTAATGGCAACAGACTTAACAAGGACAGGGCCAATGCCAGCTGTCTTCGGAGAACTTGGCACCTGGACACCTGGCAATGGCTCGGCCCCTCAGTCGTTATAGGTCATGTTTTGCCTGATGTTAGTGTGTGACTCTGTTCTTAAAGATAACTTATTTTAATTGTTAGTTATGATATAATAATCAATAGGTTAGTTAAACAAATTATTTTCCCAATTTGGCCTATATTTTGCGCTCTTAAGGGGATCCCTAAAGCTAAAATGCTAAAGTCGGCTTGATATACTTGATTAGATTGGAAAAACGGTAGCTTCTATCACATTGATAAAAATATATATTGTAGCAGAGGGTATACTGAACATGTTAGTTGCTTAGAAATTGGTGCAGGATTATAATAAGTATGTTAAAAAAAATTGCAAACACACCATGTCTTTTGCCATTTTTTGACTTATTATGAAAAAACCCTCGAAATCAGAGGGCCCATTTTCATGGAATCTTATATGTATGTGTAGGTAATTAAATTCTTAACAAAGTTTTCAAATTTAATGGACCAGAAGTCAACTTTTTTTGCAAAAAACTAATAAATTCCGGTTTAAAAATGATGACACCGTGACAGATTTCAGATTTCTTCAGTCGTCGCCCTGGTGGCGGCCTGTTAGGAGCGATACCCACGCCATTTTATTTTTTATCAAATATTTCACAAAAACTGATTAAATCAACAAATTATGACTACAAGTATTATAATACATATGCATTTGCTATGGAAAGTTAATTTTCTAATCATTTTAGATGCAGAAAAGCCGAAAATTCTTAGAAAACATTTCGCCTTTTCGATTTGTTTACATTTTTTACTATAGAGTTACAGATGCATAGATAAAGGTAAACATTGCACATAATGACACTTATTAGATTCTCCGAATAAGAACTAGGTATACGGTCAATGCAGTATGCCAAAGCGCGAGCCTGTTTATATTCTGATGGGTAATTTATTTTATTTTAACGGTTGTGTATGGTAGGTAAGCTACACAATATACAGGGTGTTGAAAAGTAAGTTCATAATTTGTTTTATTTGAAACCAAAAACTGTAGTTAATTAAAAATATATATATTTTAAGATGTGGTAGTCTGTACACTACAGGTTGTTAAAAATAAGTAAGTATTTTTAAAAATTGAAGATCTAAAATTTACATAATTTTTTAAATCTATTTAACAAGCTTTGCAAAAAAGCGGTTAAGTGCGACTGTATCTCGCCATGAAAAAAATGAAATGTTTACTGTAGCTATGAATTTTATGCGTTACAAGTGGAATAAAATACCGCATAATATTATGTACAACTATGTAAGAGCCTAGTTTTTAAAAAAAAACTCATAAGAAAATATTAAATACACAGGTTTTTTAACCCCTGAAGGAAATAGAGGGGTGTTATAAGTTTAAAGTAAGGGCTGAATTTTTTTTTAAATTAGGGTGATAGGTAATGTATATTTTTAATGATTTTTTCAAATAGATAAATGTTATACCATTTTTAAATTGCCATAAAATTACCTATAGTTATAGTTATAGAAAAGGGCAGGGCTACCAGTGCCCATTCGCCACTGCAACCTAAAAGATCTATAAATTATGACTACCCATGCCGAGTCTCACTCTACAGGCCCAGGTCTTTTAAAAACCTGATATTACCTATACAGGATGTTGCAAAAAGGGTATACTGTGCCGAAAGGGTTTGACTCAGGGGTTATTCTGAACAACTTTTGTTCTCCAAGTTTTGGAAATTCTCGAAAAATAAATTCGGTCTCTATAGTAAAAAGTCACGTGATCGAATAAGTTTCTATGTAAAAGGTTTTGCTACGTGAATTTTCAAAATTGTAGAAGAAAAGTGGATCAGAATGGCACCTAAATCCACTTTTGGCTAAGCTTTATACCCTTTTTTCAATACCTTGTATAAAATATCGTCAGCGTCACCTTAGATCGTAATCATCGTAACTCCTCGTGACCAAATTTTAGAGGAGACAAAAATACTGTTTTATTGTAGTTCTAGTTGGCATACTACCCACCTAAAGTTTTTTTTAACTAGCCTAAAAATGATTTGTTTAGACAGTCTATCTTCCTGTTCAACCGCAGCCTGAGTGCCAGTGACTCAATGACTGAAAGGAGGCCATTAGTGCTCCTAAATAAATAAAGCAGGCCTGTAGATTATCTTTCAGTGTACCGACACATCTGATTGCTGTAAGAGCCTGATAAGCTCTTCGAACGAGTCATACCTCTGTGGTGGTACGGTTTCGACCTTTCGGACAGTCAGTTTGGCATCCGAAATGCGGATTCGAATAGTGGGTACAATACTTTGCGTTCGTTCACTGTCGGAGCAGGATAAGAACCACGGGCGAGTTGTTGCGCTGGCTGTTTGCTTAAAAATAGTAACCGCGTTCAACTCTATCCCCTAGAGGGCGAACCTTTAGGGCGGCTCTTGTATACCATCTTGTCTTCTCTATCTCGTCATCTGCAGAAAATTGACAGAGGTCATACGTGTCTAACAAGTACATTAAGGATGCGAAAAGAGAGGGTTTGTTTTCACTGAAGAAGTTCAGTTGCGGAGTTCCACAGCGGTAGGTCTTGGACCCCTCTGCTGTGGAACTTGGCATACAACGCGGTCCTGCAAATCAAGCTCGCAAACGGCGTTAGCACAGTGCATTTTTCTAATGTCACACAGGTCGTGAGGTAGGCTGAGAGCCTCCTTCGGGGATGACATCCCAATGATTCATTACGAAAAAATTGCTGCAGCTGTGCTCGCCATGCAGTGCATGGGCTACTTCCGAATCTGGGGGGCTGTTGCAAAGGAGTCCGTTGCCTCTATACGGTACGGGTTCCGTGCGATCTATGATCCTTCCGGGAGCACCTGTCTTGTCAAGTCGAAGAGAATGGCTCGTATTCGACGCAACCTGCAGTACTGGTGGGATTGGTTGGAGGACAGGACAGCAGGAAGCTGCAGCAGCCGTCATGCTGTGATTCGACGCATAGATGCAAAAAAAAGTTGAAAGTAACTTCATGTTAATAAAATATTAGATCTTAATTTAACAACATAACATTGCAAAAAAAAATTAACATTGTTGAGTAAGTTATTGTAATTTACTAAAGTAGTAATAAAAACAAAGGCTTATTGCATAGTTTTCGTTCACGTTCGCCTACATCGCACGTTGTATATGAGAATAAAGGGTATAATTACTAAGTTTTCTTGTTTAAAAATCACGGTTTGGGGTTTAGAGGAAAACAAATGGTAAAATGCGGAATACAGTTTTTTTTTTCGAATAAAGAGAAAAACATGTGAATTCAAAAAACGTTTCTATTGACACCAAAGAGTACTTTTCGCCGAGAAAAGTGGAGTTACAATGTTTGCGATCTAAAGTGATGATAGAACGAGAACTTATTTTTTCAGTTCACCTGCTGTTGAGTGAAATCGTAATTAGGTAAATGACTCCTTGACATGAAATTAACTTTTTTTTTATAATCGTTATAACAAAACCGTTTTTTTTAATACAGCAATATTTGTAGGTGTACTTACAGTGAGCAAAAGAGCGCAGCAAGGTGTAAATTTTTTGGTTTTTAAGAAACAAAAATATTATTTCTATCATATCCCAAATACACATAAGTACTTAAAAAAAAAATACACACTCTCGCCTTGTACTAATGTACTCCCTTGCGGGGGTACTTACATGTTATTATTTTTCTGGTGACCTCCCCATATCCCTTTGCCAGCTACGTAACCTTTTGTGACACCCTGTATATGCAGAGTTCTGCAAACTACTGTTCTGCTTTTGAAACACCAAAAAAAAAACAGGTCGTCTAACTAAAAGGTCACGTGACCAAAAAAAAATTATATGAAGAAGCGATTTTTTCATGAATATAAAAAATTACGTAGGATAAAAGTTTTTCAGAGTGACGCCTGAGTAACGCCCTTTCGGCTAACTATACTTTTTTTATTACACGGGGGCAGAGTTTAATACAACACCCTGAACTATTAAACTCTGATAATATTTTCGCGATTTTTTACATTCTGATTTTATTTCCTGGCTTAGAAATAACATCAATAACATGCTGCACACGTAGGTTTCGGCATAGTATTAAACCCTTTTTGCAACAACCTGTATAAATATCGGCACGGGTACGACTTTATATATAATTAATTATTAAATATTAAAAATACTTTCAAATAAAAATAAATATTTTCGTATCACAAAACAATATTACTTACTTAGTATATTTTTAACAAAGTGGCATGTCTTCACTTTTATGTTTTCGAGTACTATGTTAAAATTTCATGTCATTGTCCGTAGAACGCCCCGCATACCTCAACCCCCCCTCACTAGATTTGACAGATTCTGATTTTCTTCCAGCTTTAGTGACAGCCTTAAGGGCCCGTACAGGGTGACGTGCCGCGCCAATTTTGGGTTTTCAATGCTCTTCACACAGCACACGCAGTGACACGCACACATGTAAGTTTGCACAGTGGGTCGATAAACTTTTACTCGCCAACTTTATTGACAATTATGTTCAAGTACATTTTGGGTGATTTTAGGGTAAGTAAGTATAATTCTTACTTACACTGGTAGGCACCAGGAAAGAGTAGAAATTAATAGGGGTGCCACTTTACTCTATACTCGGAACCCGATTAGCTTTCTCAAACAAATGTGGTATTTACTTGTAGAAAGGTAACTAAAAGTATTAAAGTGTAGATAATAAGTTTCGGGCATCCTCCAGCCAACTGAACCCCGTCGACAAAGCAAAGTAAATACATAGTGTCGCAAAAGGGCTATACTAAGCCAAAAGGGGATGACTCAAGGGGTCATTCTGAACAACTTTTGTTCTACGAGATTTGCAAATTCGCGAAAAAAAATATTCGTTTTCCATGGTAAAAAGTCACATGTCCAACAAAGTTTCTATGAAAAAGGTTTTTTTTTGTTAATTTCCAAAACTCGTAGAGCAAAAGTTCAGAATGACCCCCTGTCTTACTCCTTTTTACCCTACTGCCGAAGGAGGAGGGTAATGTTTTTTGATTGTATGTATGTACATATATATGTATGTTTGTCTGTTTCTTTGTTCCCTCCTGTAGCCTAAACGGCTTGATAGATTTTGATGTATGAGGTATTGTTAGAAGCGTATTGATGGCGCGATGGCTATAGGCTATGTGACGTTCCATTAAAATGTACATAGCGCCCTCTTGAGGACATAACGTGATGATCGAAAAAATAATAATTCAACTTTGCCGTGTAAGGTATCAAATGAAAGGACTTGATTTTCACATTACAAAAATATGCATATTGAAGGTATTTAAATAACAACACCAAAATTATTGAAATAAAAAATGATCATAAACTACCTACCGACGTAAAATTTCATAAAATAAAAACAACTAAAAAGTTACAAATAAAAAAATACAATTATAAAAAACTAAAAACCTGACTGTACGCTAAAAACATGAAAACGAGTCCCAATGTTAATGGAAAGTATCGCAGGCGGGGACTAACTTGACCGCCACTCAAGGCCGTTTTCTAAGTAACATTCAGCTAAATGGTGAACCCTCTGCTGGTATAATTTGTTTATATACCGCTTTTTCAATACCTGTAAGTACGGTGGCCTGCGCCTAAAAGTATACAGGCGGAGATTTTAAAATAGCGATCTCAAGCTCACATGCTGCTCAAGCACATCCACATAAACACCACTGCTACACACATCACTCACAACACGTCCCCGGATTTATAACAGATGTAGCAGGTCCCTTCATCATCAGGGATCGCTATTTTAAAAACTCCGCCTGTATACTTTTAGGCGCAGGCTACCGTACATTTTTTGGCAGCATAATATTTTTACTTAATTTTAGGGTTTCGAACGTCAAAAGAAAAAAAGCAACCGTTATAGGATCTCTTTGTTGTCCGTCTGTCTGACTGACTGTCTGTCACCGCCCTTTTTCTCAGAAACGGGTAAAGATATCAAGCTTATATTTCGCATAGATGGGGAGTACCCCAAAAAAAATATTATGGTACTCCCTGTCCCACACAAGTAAATTGGGCTTATATTTTTTCCAGTTATTTTGATGTGTATCCTTTTTTTTTCTTTGTTGTTTTGTATAAGTATGTGTTTCTTTTCTTTAAATCTGTATTTTTTTTGTTGTTGCTGTCTATGTGTCGAAAAAATGTATCTTTATCTTCAAATCACGCCATCTATCGTTTGTTTTTTTTGTGGCTACTGTCTATAGAAGAAATTCCGTCATTGACAATTTTACGTTACGAATTTATTTTTATTTATTTTATTTTTATTTTTACATTTTCGTGGAGAATCAACAGCATTTTGTTAATAAATAATTATTACTTATGAACACATAACAACTTGATGCCATTAACAGAATGAACTTAGTAAACCCAGTAAACCTAACACATCCAGAGGAAAAACAAAATCTCTTTCTCTCTCTCTGAAAAACATACTTAATAGCCCAAACTCGATTTTAGCTATTAACATCTTTGAAATAAAATTGAGCCACCACCGTGCTACTGCCCTCATCAGATCCTCACGAGACCATACCTCAACCAGCACCAAGAGACTGTATTTTTGATCCCTAACCTAATGTTCGTGCGTATTGTCATCACTTAGATCCATTCGCTATATTCCTGCTCCTCATCAGACCTTTACGAGACTGTAATATCACGAGAATATTGCACACTATCTAATTTAATTTAATGTATTGAATATACTGGAAGAATTATGCTTCCTCAATTTCAAATCAAATTATGTTGGTGTCATAAAAGTTGAAAAAGTGCAATGACAACCAATGTGCAGTGATTTTGTATCTGTACACGATAAGATCGCGAGCTGTCAGTGCTGCCTAAACCAACGTGACCCTTCTTTGGAGGCCAGCGGCCAACTGAGTCAAACGTCGCTTGTGTTTATGATTTTATAACACAGAAAGCCGCCATAGATATTTGTATGAAGATTTGAGGGAAAAAAATTGCTCAAGTTTGGGATTAATTTACACAAAATAAGTGTGTGTTTATTAAAAAACAAGGTATTTAGCGCCTAGTCCAAGCCTTTAACTTTATAATATGATAAAAATCATATGAAAATTCTTTATAATTACGACACAGTTGTTACAATACGGGAGTGTGATTGACTGGTTTTTCTTGATATTCTGAAATTAATTTACAGTTATCCATAATCATTTACTTAAATTCGAATGATTCAGCACCTAGCTAGACTCTTCAACTACCTGTGTGATTTTTTTCAAGGCTGTAGAGCATCATTTACTACATAATTCTATGACAATGCCAACCCTCGATTCCCTATTGCAGACCCTTAAGCAAAATTATATTTTATGTTTTATTCCGCCCCGTTTTGCCTTCTTAACATTTCCCCAGAAAGTGCAATGACCTCTTCGTCTCGATTCTTAACTGCCATTTTTAGATTGTACTCGAGGATGCGTTTCTTTGGCGCTGTTATTGCCGTTTTAGCGAGGTTGCCGATAGCGTCCTCGGTGTCATCCGCATAGTAGGTGCAGGCGGTGGTGTGCCTCGACAGCGCCACTACTGCGTGAGGTATGCTATCGTGCAACTTTATTTTATCTTTTGTTCTTATGATAATAACGGATTCGTACGTCAATCCCTGTGCTTCGTGTATGGTTAAGACGCGTGACCATACCCTTGGCTGGTCAAGGTCTCTTTTTCTTCCTGTGTATGCACCAGGAACAGAGTGTTGGTTTGGGATTTGGGAATTACTGCGTCAGTTAACCTTTTCAGCTGCAGGGATTGGATGCGCGCTGTTGCTGCGTATATGCCTGAGTATACTTCCTTTAGGGCGTATGCAACGTCCATGGGGTTTCTGTATGAGCACAACAGCTCCTGGGTGATGTTTGCTACCAGTGTTGGGCGATTGTACCTAAGCTCGAATAGGTTCTCTCTGTCGATATATGGTAGCTGATTGATGTCTCCGATCAGAGCAATATCACAGGCACGAGACAGGTGGGCGGCCATTACGATTGCCCCGAAATGGTTCATCAGGGCTTCGTCAATTATCAGGCGTTGGCAACCGACATGTTCTCTAAAGCCGTTTACCAGGACTGATGCCATCGTACGCACCCTAGTTTTGACCATGTCACCAATACGATGCGCTAGCCTGTTTCTTATGTCGATGGCCGCCTCAGTTGTTGTTGTGATAATGGTGTCTTTGCTCACATCGAAGTTATTTATCACCCAGGTTGTCTTCCCACATCCAGGTACCCCGTTCACCCAAGTGATAGTGGGCATCGTCCAGTGATTCCAGTTGGCGTTGATGGTTTCCACTTTTGCTAGGATTTTATCCTCTAGCATAATCCTGGTGCACTGGGCGACGACCACTATTTGGTTGTTGTGTGGCACAGTAAATTTTGAGGAGTTGCATTCCCAGGGTACAAATCCGCTTTCCTCGCTGTAAGCCGCCATATACGCTCCAGTCATTTTGCCTCTGAGGACTTGGCAACTACTGTTATCGTATATGCAGGCTTCGGCCTCCTCGAGTAGAATTTTTAGCCGGCCTTCGTTTTCTTGCCTGTAGGTCTGCATGATGGTTTTGCACGACAAGAGGTTTACCTGCTTTGTGGCGGTTGTTATTGCCACAAATTCTATGACGGCATTCTCCAAATGCTCTTTAGGGGAGGTTGCTGTTTTTAGCTTCGGTGGGACCACCTGACCCATGTCGGCTCTTGTTATGGTTCTTTGGGCCGTTCTTTTTCGGATGGGGCCTTTGGGGATTTGGCGCCACTCAGGTGTCCTCTGTGGTTTCCCCATAAGGCTTTGGGCAGCTGATTTGAATGCCTGAAGGAACCCTTGTGCGCGCCCCTGCGAGATTCTGCTCTACATCCTCATATTTATTTCCTGCTGTTCAGCAGCAGCGACGGACTCGGAAGCCATCCTCTCCTGTAGGCGTTCTGATCCGGTGACCGCTTCAGTTTGTTGGTGGTTGTTGTTCCTCACGGGTATGTGTCCACTGAGAAAGCTTAGGTCTTCACCTCTGTCCTCATACACAACTATTTCGTGTTGTTTTGAGGCTTTTAGGCAGCCCAGCTGGTCAACAATTTCACCTTTCTTATGCTCGATCACCATTGCGTCTACGCTTATTATCTTGGGGACGTTACTATCTTGTGCTCTCTCTCCAAGCGTAGTGAGCCATGAGCATGCCTGGACAAACGGGGTGTCATCGGCCCATTCCAATAGTGCGATGGTCTTGTTACGGCATCGTACTAATCTGCAGGACTGATCTCCCACTAGTGTTACCGGCAGTGCGTCATAGGCTTTACGTTTCATGGTAGCTTTGGATGTGCTTCCATTTAGGAGAGAGGCTAGGCCGGGTGATATGGCTACACGCTTTCGCGCCCCCGAGACGCAGAAGCTGATGCCGAGTCTTTCGCTGCTACTGTCCATGAACAGAGCCACACTTCGGCGTCCGGCTTCTCCTTTTTCGCCACAAGACAACAGTTAGTTTGTCGCTGTTGCTTTTGGAGTCACTTGTTGTGGTGCTGAGATGGTCGGGTTTGATGATTGGAATACTGATGTTGATTGGGCTTCAGGGCGAGAAATTGTGCTGTTTCTCCTTGCTGCTACTCGGAAGATTCGATCTGCGTATGATAGGAAATGAGGTCTGTGATTGGTGTCTGCCAGAATATCTTTTAATTCCGACTCCACCAAGTTCCTGTTTATCAATGTCTCCAGATCATGTCTTGCAGCAAGAAAACGGGGGCAGTCCAGAATGATGTGCCATACCGATTCACTGATGTTGGGGTCGCAATCACATCCAGGGCTTCCTTTAAGTTTGAATCTGTACAAATATTCTCCTATCCCCCCGTGTCCGGTCAGCATTTGTACGTGAGCGGGGGTCAATTTAGAAGTTCGCGTAATTCGGTATGCTTGGTTGACATCCGGTAGAAATTTACGCGTGACTGCTCCTGTACTCGAGGTCGCGTATCGATCTTGCCATTTTCGGACCGATTCCTCTCTGATCTTTTTTCTGACATAGGACAGGGGAACTTTGTCATAGTCGTGGAAGGTGCTGTGTAGTGCTGCTGTTTTGGCGAGCTCATCGGCTCTTTCGTTCCCGGCAGTTCCTACGTGCGCCCTCAACCAGAACATTTGTATCTCTCCGCCATTGCTCACAGCCCTCGCAATGTTTTCCTTTATGCTTCTTGCCAGGGGGTGGCTGAGTTTCGGATTTTGGAGCAGATCGAGTGATGATCTCGAGTCGCTCAAGATGTTCACTTTTTTATCCGTGCTAGAGCTCACCAGTTTTGTTGCCCTGTGAAGTGCATAAAGTTCCGATTGGAAGACCGTGCACGATGGGTGGAGACCAAAAGTCTCGGACAGTTTTTCTTTGCCATCCTCCCACCAACTTAGGGCGGCGCCGACTTTTCCCTCTATCTTGCTTCCATCCGTGAAGATTTGGGAGCCGGTGTCCAGCAGGGTGGTGTTTTCAAGGATCTCGTACTTGGTAGAGGTAAGTGTGGACGGATGTGGTAAGTCCAAGTACCCTACATTCCGTTCGAGATCTTTGCCCGGTGGGAGGTAGTCAGCTGACAAGAGTTTTTTTGATTTGTACAGATTTGCTGCCTCCTGTATTCTGAGATCGAGAGGCAGCAAGCCCGACAGTGCCAGTGCAGATGTGAGCGACACTTTTCCGTAGGCTTTACATATTTTTTGTGCGAAACCTCTTTGTAGCGAGAAAAGCAGTTTTTTGTTACTTTCCAGTTCGACGGCTTGTGACCAGACGCTTGCGGCGTATGTCATGACGGGCTCCACTACTGCGATGTAGATTGTCCTCACAATTTCACCGTTTAGTCCCCAGGTTACCTTCGCTGCGCGCGCTAGCTGTTTGTGAATGTCTGCTGCCTTTTTACACTGAGCGGTTATGTGAGCTTTGAAAGTTAACCTGCGGTCTATGATGAGGCCCAACAGTTTTATTTCCTCTACGAGGTTTATCTTTGTACCAGCCATGAATAGTTGGGGCAAATCGTATTTCAACTTCTTCGTTAACAGCATCGCGTTGGTCTTATGTGGTGCAAAGTTGAGTTTGTTTCGAGTTCCCCATTCCACTATTTTATCGAGTACTTTGTTAGCCGACACCTCTAGGGTTTTTACTGCTAGACCTGTGAAGACAAGGGCCACGTCATCTGCGAATGCTTGACAATACACTCCTTCAGCCTCTAGTTTGTGCAACAGTGAGTCGAGGATGATGTTCCAGAAAGTTGGTCCTCCTATGGAGCCTTGGACACATCCCTTATATTGTGTATTGTATTGTATTGTAAAAGCATACAATGGCGGCGAAGAATACTAATATCTTATTATTTATATGAATTAAGTTCCAGTGACGATAGCTCCTGAACGGAAAAGACTAGCTTAAAGACGCCGTCGGCAATATTAAAGTATATTTAACAGCGCATCAAAATATTATTATAACCGACTAAAAACGTAAATTGTGATCAAATTCTAAATTAAATGTTTTAAAAAATAGGGGTCATTTGATTTTGACTTTTTGCTACTTGGACTTATTTATTGCTCGTGAGTGTAGTAGGTATTACTCTACAGACCTATTACAGACATATTTTTCATCAAGTTTTGAATTCACTGTAATTCTTTTATGAATTGTTCTACATCCTCTTCTGAGATCATTTTTACTATTTACAACAATTCTACAGGTTAGTTTAAATCAATTTACTTTTTAACTGTACGATGTAAACAAAAACACGTTACGAAAAGGAAGGCATTTTCGGAATGATGATGCAATGTTTAGAAAGCAATAGACTTATTACTATTTCGCATGAAAGAAAGAGAGCAACGATTCAAAAGGGCTACCTGGTAACTAATCACGTATAGTTTCAAGTGCTCGCATGGCCGCTTGGCACTTGAAAATTTACACGATTAGTACGCAGTGGTAACTGCTGCAGTATATTTTCAAGGCATAATTTTGGGCCAACTTACTTGAAAATATACGCGATTAGTGCGTAATGGCCTTGTATACTTTCAAGTAAATCATGGCATCATTTCAATTTGAAAATATACGTGAGCAGTCCCAACCTCTGCGTTCTGGCCTTGTATAGTTTCAAAACACGCGATTCCGTGGGTTCGAATCCAGCCATGTACTAATGAATAAATCGCTCTTATGGTGAAGGTACTTAAACATCGTGAGGAAACCTGCACATCTAGATTTCTAGATGTCATTGTGTATTCTAAGTGCATTGTGCTCATTCCATAACGGCGATACGGCTCGCTACCTATCACGTGAATGCAAATGTACAGCGAAAAGGGCTCGCAAGCGAGTCATCTCTGACTACCCATTTGGGGATCATAATCGTGAGGATATATATATGGATCTATGTAGTTATGAGTTTCTGAACTATTCAGGGTTGTCACTCTATATAACAAAACACATAGTTTCGGAGCGTTGCTGCTCGAGCCACGACTTGAACTCCGATGTATTAAACATGCCGATTGCACGATGGCTCTCGTTCGTTTGTTTTTCATCAGTATACAGGGTGTTGCAAAATTGGTATACTAAGCCGAAACTTACATTTGCAGCATGGTATATCTAAGCCCGAAACTGAAATCAGAATTTGGAAATTCGTGAAAAAAGAAATCCATAGTAAAAAAGTCACGTGACCAACAAAGTTTCTATGGAAAATGAAATTGCTGCACATGTAGGTTTCGGCTTAGTATACCCTTTTTGCAACACCCTGTAGAGTAACCCTCTGAACTGTTGAGCGTAAAAATCGGCCGATGAAATTGCATGAGCGAGGTATTTAATCGTTTGGCGCCGGAGGTATTATTGTGTTGAGTATCATTGTTCGCTCGAATATACTGACGTAGCAACATTCGCCAACAATTCGCACCATAAGTGCAAATGACAATGGGCGTTTTGGGACCTATGTCCAATAAAGACGAGACATACATCGTTGGATAGCTCTTTTCAAGTGAGCAAAAAAGTATTATGACGACAAATCCGTATAAGTTGTCCATTTTGAAATATATTCGTCGGAAGGAAGTATTTTTCTATGGCATTGCACTCTCTCTTCTGATGACAGTTAGGGCGTAATACACGTAAACACGTATTATTGAAATTGGAAAAATTACTTTCAACTGGTTTTATTTACTGAGATAATAAACAAATATAATATTATATGAAATATGATCATTTTGTTATTTAAATTAAAAATGAATGTGAAAAACTAACAAAAACATTAAAATTACAGAAATAAAATATAAAAACTTTCAAGGTACGATTATTCTAATTGGACAGTAAATCAAGACTAGCGCTTCCGTTATTCATATTCTACTAAAAAATACCTTTTCAACGACGTATCACTTATTTCTATTGGTGCTGGTCCCAGCTTCCATATATTTGTGCCCATCATCATTTCTCCATAGTCGGTGAGAGCATAACCAGGGAGTAGTCGTTGACTTTTGACACATCTGTCATGATATTTATATGGAGATGACGTTTAATTTATAAATCAATCCCTGTCGGTTAGATAACCGACTATGGAGAAATTGGTACTAAGGGTGCCAGTTCACCAGTTCATCGCAGCGACTGGTTTCAATGCCTTGTTTAGGCGTTCGCAGGTAAAGCATAGGTACACTGAAAAAACAATTAGTACATGCAAAGCGACACGCAACATGCACAGTAATTCGTGGCAGTCTGATAACCCCCTTAGGATGAATGAATGAATTGCACCCTGCCTTTAAAATAGGTCCAAAAATGGATCGCTGGGATTACAACATAAAGCGAAGCGTTTTGCGAGCTAAAAGTCGACCAATAAAATAGCAGGAGCGCAGTTTTTATGCAATTTCATTGGTTGATTTTTACCTCGCACACCGCTCCGTTGCCCTGCCTTTTCCGCTTTGGAATCCTGAACAAGAGATGGAATGGAATGCAAGTGAACGAAATAAACTTGAATGGTGTGTAAAGAGGCTGTGTCTTACTAAGACTATGTGAGGAATTCATCGATGTTGACTCATTGAGATTAAGGTTAATCAAAGTCAAATTCTAAACAGTTTGATAATGTTGTTACTGGCTGTTAGACAGTTTCAATAACTCTATCTACCGATGATGATGAAGTACAGCTACCAGTAGTAACGTTCATTCTATTTTGACACATTAAAACTTACAACCTGTCAAAATCGTATGAAAGTAACTACCAGTCATCGGTTGCAGTGAAAGTTACCAGCGCAGTATCCATTGAGGTAGCCAAAGGCGCCGAGTTGACTGGACACCTTTTTGACGACGACAGCAAATGAAATATGGAACGGCAATGGCGGTGGAACTTTTTCATTACTCGCAAGTGGATTACTATCAAGTTTGCTGTCAGTGTCATATGAAGTTTCTTTCTTTTATTTTATGCTCTACTGTTCTCCTCAGCTCACATCCACTGATCTCCCCCAATCTCCCCCCACAGGTGATCCCGGCGATGTTCCACACTGCGAGCATCTGGCTGACGCTGGCGCTGGCGGTCCAGAGATATATCTACGTGTGCCACGCGCCCGTCGCCAGGACCTGGTGAGTTCGTTCACTCATTCATTCATTCATCATTTCGTTCAATTTATGGTTCATTAAATTAATAGATTATGGAGGAGCGAAGGTGTTGCCACTCCTCCATTGAAAAGGGAGGATCCTCCGACCAAGCTGGGCGGTTTAGCTTGGTGGGCAACTGCCCGACGGTTACATGTCGGGATTCTGTATATATACTGAGTAGCTGTAATTCTTAGATACCGCGATGTAGGATTTGGTATTTTGCTGCCATCTGTTGGTCGTCCTTGATATCTCTTTGCAGGATCTATATCTTGACTTCTATGCTTGCGCGTATTCATTATAGATGTCGCCAAATCACTCCCCCCCGAGACCGTAGGTCGATATTCTTCAGTGCTTCTGATACGTCTTGTTCACCAGGCCAGATTGCCGCTAGTCCGCCTTTCAGGACTATCTGCGGTCTTCATTCGCCGTAACCCCACTTCGTCTTCAACCGGGAGAGTTGACGCTCGATCGTACCGGCTTGAAGAGTAGTGCATGGTTAGGCGCGTGGCGATGTCCCCAATCCAGCTCCAACCGGGAGAGTTGACGCTCGATCGTACCGGCTTGAAGTGGACTGCAAGGATCGCTCTGCTACGACTGTTCCGGTGCGTTGCCCCAATGCTTCTTCGACCAGGAGAGGTGGACCCTGGACCGACGCTGCTACGGCTGGTCGAAGTGCACTGCAAGGTCGCTGCAGTCTGTCTGCTCGAGGGTGTGACCAGGCTCGCGCATTTCCGTTGCAAGCTGGTGGTCACGGTGCCCATGGAATCTGCAAGCTGGTTGACTCGGGTGGCTGCTGAAGGATGCTGTGGGGGTGATGGTACTGCTGGACTTCATCTTGTAGCTGCTGGAAGGTCTGCTGATCGTCTGTGAGGTCATCGACATGGTGGAAGATGTTCTGCTGCTGCTGTTCTGCATGGTCATCATCAGGTCGTGTTCAGGTTGTAGGGGTCACCAATATGGAGGAGCGAAGGTGTTGCCACTCCTCCATTGAAAAGGGAGGATCCTCCGACCAAGCTGGGCGGTTTTGCTTGGTGGGCAACTGCCCGACGGTTACATGTCGGGATTCTGTATATATACTGAGTAGCTGTAATTCTTAGATACCGCGATGTAGGATTTGGTATTTTGCTGCCATCTGTTGGTCGTCCTTGATATCTCTTTGCAGGATCTATATCTTGACTTCTATGCTTGCGCGTATTCATTATAGATGTCGCCACAAGATGGTTAAAATCTGAAGGAACCCCATGTATAAATTGTAACATTATCAAACTCGTGACTACCTATACTTTATTAGTAGTAACACAATTCTGGTCATATCTGCCAAAGAACCGATAACCGTTGGGGGAGACGCTCTCCTGCCCGCTGGACTGACGGCCTTAGGCGTGTAGCCGGTAGTGGCTGGATGAGGACGGCCGAGGACCGAGTGTTGTGGCGCTCCTTGGGAGAGGCCTATGTCCAGAAGTGGATTATTATTGGATGATGATGATGATGAACACCCCTTTATACAGACTCTTAGCGACATACAATAGCGTCCAGGACTCGATTGATATTTTTGGATCCACTGTCTCATCAATTAAGTACCAGTTGAAAAGTTTTATTATGTAATGTATTTGTTTTCGCGTCTACGGGTTGTTTTAGTTAATTAAGTAGGTATAGCAATAACAGCACACAAATATTGTTGTGGTACTGATACTCTTATTTATACTGTAGTATGTAAACTTGTAAATAATTTGTTTAAGTAAGTAGCATAAGTTGTTCAATAATTAAGTTATTGGAATAGCACTAAGTTCATTTTTGTAAAAATTTAATTCTAATTTTTTATGCATGTTGTGCTCACTTCTAGTAGGGCTTATTCATTGTAAGGTAGTTAGGCAACTGTTTTTGAAAACTGTAAGAACTAAGCTCAGTTTAGTGAGCCAAATAAAAAAAAACACAATTCCCGAAATTAATAATAACAAAAGAATTCATAAATAAATAAAATAGGTAATTAATCGGTGGTTAATTATAGAACTCCAGGAACTTTGTGGATATCTTTTTCCTTTCATGGCATGTGTATTGTGTATGATGATAATGAAAGTTTAAATTATATTGTTCGAGTTGTTTGATAGCTTTTAAGCCTTTGTCAGTTTAAATTTGATATGTTGTAAATTACTTATTTAAAGTAACTTATACCTTTAAATTGTAAGTAAATATGATACATTACTTATTTACACATGTAAATGAGTGAGTGAGAAATGAATGAGTGAGTAAATATAATAATATTGAAAGGGTGGAAAAATACAAATTCCAAAGCTATGTAAATCTTTGTTCCTTGGCGAATTACAATACAATACACTTTATTTCCACCAAGAACAAAAACTAACAATTGAACCGTACAAAGAGGAGGCCTTATTGCTTATAGCAATTTCTACTAGTCAACCGTTGAATGGAAGAGAGTGAATTACGTCATATCTTACATAGAAACCCCGCATATTTGCTTGATAAATACCATCGTTATGAAGCGAACCACAAGCAGATAATAAACTTATCTATGGCAATTTGCTCACCGAAAATGCCTACAATCTAATCTGGTATTTAGCTTCCAATAAGGGTATCTTACAGGCAATTTATACGCTCGCTTGCCCACTAGAGGGCGTTGCTAAACTAATTTGTCAATACCGACGCGGCCGAATCTCGGAATAATAACAGAGCCATTTTGACACGAAACAAAATGGTTATCGAGATATTTTACTTAATTTGTCGGCAATTGAATGCTTTGGGGGAATCTGCCAATCAGAAACTGCCTCTGTGGTGTAGTGGTTGAATGATTCAAACGTCGGGTTCGATTCTCACAAGGGGCTAACAATTTGTGTATCTAAATTGAGGTTAAAAGGTAGTTTGGTTTGGATATAGAAGGCTTACCACCTGATGTTGTAAAAGCGTGATGATCCATGCTATCATATGGGTTTAGTAAATACTTATACAGCGTGAGTCTTTCGTAGGTGCATATCCGGAATTATGTTACAGAGCCCTTCATTCTGAACAACTTTTGTTATAATGACCTTTTGAGATTCTCGAAAAAAATATGTACCTACTCCCCATACACAGTGTCACGTAAACTACAATTTTTTGTATGGCAAAGCATCTTTTTTTTCGTTATATCCCAAGGTCATTATAACAAAAGTTGTTAAGAATGAAGAGCTCTGTAACATACTCCCGGAAATGCACCTACAAAAGACTCACCCTGTATACATTAGCATAGCAAATCTCTGGAGGAAAAGCAGCCTTAAGGGCCCTTGCAAGAGACTTATCAGACACCAGACTTTAGCAATTTACAAGAACTTGTGATGTTAAAATACACGGAAATATTATTAAATTACTTACCCGCCTAGCTCAAAGGAGATTACAGTATAATGGTATAAAATAACAGACTTAAATAATTGAGCTTAATTGTTTCAACATTGTTACGAACCTTTAATAATGCCTATGAGTGAATGAAGATTTTCTTACAAAACCTCTCCAAAACGGCTTTACTGATTCTTATAAAATTTTAGCGTGTTTTACATGGTATTTGACGGTGATAAACAAAGGTTTTATGTTGTGTTATGAACTGATCTATTGCCGCCTATTGCTTTAACTCCACTGTATAAATTGTTATTTTTGTGTTCTTTTTAGTCAATAAAGTAGTTTTCTATTCTATTCTAATCTAAGTCAGTTTCACATTTCGGCACCGAGAAGTAACATTCATGCTCATTTTTTATTTATTTTTATTACTTTTTAACCTTTACTTGTAAATATATGATGTGTTGTTTCTGTGTGTGTTAGAAATTTTCTTTCTTTCTTTACAACAGTAACAACTGATGACAAATTGGCCCAACCTTCTTACGGGAAAGAACTATGATATGAACTATTTGAACTTACTTCCTCTTCTATTTAAAGGAAAATATGTGCGACATATATAGGTCTATCCATGTTAAATATGCATGAACATCCAATAGACTAGTGCAGGGTGTCCAGTGTCTACTATTTCGAAATCTCACCCTCAAAACTTAGCGTGGGACGTCCTCCGTCTCGCTGGATCGACAACCTAGGATATTTAGCTGGTAGTGGCTGGATGAGGAAGACTGAGGACAGAGTTTTGTGGCGCTTCTATGGAATGGTCGTGGACGAATACGGTATGATGATGTCAACCAAGGGTTGGCTGGAAGAAATTGCTTTTTGGCAATAAGCCCGCCTTTGTGTACTAACTTCTTCTTAATTTGTATTTTGTCTGTGTATGTTTTTTTTTTTAGTATGCAATAAAGTGTCTACAAATAAATATAAATAAAATAAATAGATGTAGATGATTCTTCTTCTTCTTCTTCCTAGCCTTCTTAGTGCGTCATGTCACGCCATCGGGCCCTATCCTCTGTCATATCCTCATTCATTCCACACTCTCTCATAATTTCTTTCACGCAATGATGTAGATGATTAATTAATGGAATTTAATTTGGGTATCGTAAATATAGTTTATAATGTAATTTCCTTCTAGTTGTGGTTGTCTGGTCTAGATTACTACTAATGAGGCCGCCGTTTGTTTAATTTCGTTTTTTGTTTACCTACATAAACGTAAAATAAAGAATATTTTACGTATTTATCTTTATGCTTCATCGCCTTTTAATCTTTTACTAGTAATTACTAGCTGTACCCGCGAGCTTCGCTTCGCCTAAGGTTTTCCCGTGAGAATTCCGGGATAAAAATAACCTAAGTGGTAATCCAGGATGCAAGCTTACAACATAGCAAATTTCATAAAAATTAGTGTAGCCGTTTTCCCGTGAAAGAGTTACAAATTATGAACATCCATACTTACAAACTATCACGTTTAGAATATCAGTAAGATTACCAGACTTGTGTCCCAATAGAGTAGTTCTCTAATGAATATGTAGGCCACGATTTACTTGTCTCTCCTATATATATGTCTACTTATCTATATTGAGGAATTAATTATTGAGTGAAATAAATGGATGTAGGCACTCACACTCACTCACATAAGAGATTTGTCGCGGTTTTCCTGAATACATGAATTACAAATTGAGTTTATGTAAAATGTACTTACTTTACTTTTAAAGTTTTAATTTTGTCTACAGTTAGTTTTACTTATTACCTATTTTTTCTGTACCTCCTGCGGGTTGACTGGCAGAAAATGCTTTTAGCGTTAAGTCCACCCTTTGTACTTTTATTTGTAATATTTGTACAATAAAGAGTTAAATAATAATAATGATAATAGTTTTGTTCAGGGACGGACGTTTATTTATTTATTTAATACTTTATTGCATAAATATGAGATATAAGTGTACAAAAGGTGGAGTTAATGCTAAAAGCATTTTCTACCAGCCAACCTACAGGTCTAGGCCTAGTATCTAAATGATTTAAAAGCAATAAATATACCGAAAATAAGTGTCCAAAATAAGAATGCTACGCTTCGTAGCAAAAGCTCAAAACGTAGCATATTCGTAGCCATTCGTAGCATTTTCGTAGCCTAAATTGAATATCATAGCAAAAGTCCTTCTACTGCTGGACATAGGCCTCTGCCAAGGAGCGCCACAACACTCTGTCCTTGGCCTTCCTCATATACAGGGTGATTCTTTCGTAGGTGCATATCCGGAAGTATGTTACAGAGCTCTTCATTCTGAACAACTTTTGTTAACATACTTCCGGATATGCACCTATGAAAGACTCACCCTGTATATTTTTCCTCTACACCACAAGGCTAACATAATTCTTGTATGAACAGAGTTATTTTGAGGACTACCGGCTGAAATAAGAACCTTCAGGAAAATGATAGATAAGTCTTAAGTTTCTTAATTAAGTTGAAAACTTCGTTAATATCGGATAGTTGTCTGATTCGGATGATAAAGTATCTTTTAAAAAAAGATTACGAAAACCTTTCTGTGGTTTCCACTTAGTCTAGAGTCTAAATTTGATTAGAGATTTATTATTGGGGTTTTATTTTCAAAGGGACTGGTTTCGGAGGTTAACTATCGCCCTAAAAATAAAACTGAAATCTGTTCAGTCTTTCAGGAGCTACGCTACCACAGGAGATACACACACAGATACATAGACACACAGACACAAAAACTTATAACACCCTCTTTACTATCTGAGGTAAAAAAATATCGCGTTTTTTTGTTACTTTATAATTATTTGACAGAACAGTTTGACTTCCGCTTCTCAACCGAAATGTCTCAAGGGTAACATCGATAAGACATTAACAAAATAAGAAAAATATACTCATAAATAAGTACTTATAATAACAACGATATTTCATCAAAAACTAGATGGAGTGTCAGTGCAAAAGAAAAGTCTCGATAAATATAACCTCACTTTCCTAGTCTAGTCGTGTTTTGAATTAGTCTGGTTAGAAGATTTGTGATTTTATTCATTGGCACAATGTTTGTCTCAGGTTGAACTTAAAACGGTTGACAGTAAACAAAATGCGGAGTTTTTTTGCTTTGTTTTTGTATGTGACACACCATCTTGTCTGGTAGAGATTGCTATAATAAGGCCTGTACTGTTTTTTTTTAAGTTTTGTTTTTTGTAATTTTTGGTCTTGGTGCAAATAAAGTGTATTGTGTAATGGATTTAGGTATTTAAGCAGATACATAATAGTGGGTACTAAATAAACTAATAATAGAAAACATAACTAATTTAACTAATGTATATATTTACGTGTTGGTGGCGCTCTTCTGTTGCAACCTACCCAAAGGTAACCATGATTGTATTGTATTGTATCTTGTTGGTATATTGTAAATCTAAGAAAATATACTTATAAATAAGTACTTAAATCCAAGAAGTTTGTCACGAAATCAATTCCAATTTTCATTCCGTCGGTTCTATAATAATTGAGTGACGAAGGCGATTTTTCCATTTACTTTTTAATAGGAAAATCCTGCTGTTTGCATAATATACAGGATGGCTCGTAAAGAGTGGGTCAACGGAAAACTGGTGATACAGGGTTTACACCGCTTTATTCATAGCCTAAGTAGATTTTAAGATAAAAAAAATGTTATATTACCTTCTTGGATTTTCCCTAAGTACTGCGTTTTCCGTTGGTTAACTCTTTACGGGCCATCCTGTATATACTTATAGTTTAAGCTACGCCATTATAGTTACTGATACATAAAAATTTATTTCTGCGTCCGCAATTTGTACTTTACAGAGTTCCCTAGTTGTAGTTTCATCTCATTTTAAAGACTCAGCAAATTTGCGGGCATGTTAGTAAAAGTCATCATCGTTATCATCTAGAAATACTTAAGCGTAGGAGAGAAGTGAAGAAGAAGATGACTCAAGGAATGCCACAAAATGATTCTTACGCCTTTCCTCATTCAACCACTACCAGCAAATTTCTGGTCTTAACAAAGCAAAACTTTCCCACTTTTCTTACCGAACACCCTGTAAGTACTTACATTCAACCCTTCATTCCAGGTGCACGATGCCTCGCGTCATCAAGTGCCTCATCTACATCGGTCTGGCCGCCTTCCTGCATCAGCTGCCGAGGTTCTTCGACCGGCGGTATGTGCCGCACGTCACCGTGTGGCGGGGGCAGCTTAAGGACGTGTGCCAGGTTGGTAGGCCTTGTGTTTGTGCAAGGTTGATAGGCCTTGTATATCGACGATTTGGAGGTCAACTAGTCTAACTAAATTAAAAAAAAAAAAAAACGTTTCAGAATTGATTGAAGTCTACGGGGATCAATCATTCTAAGCCTCAAAAAAATGTAAGTAGGACTAGTTGACCTGCAAGGCGATGATAATTGCAAGTACGATAGGCCTTGTACCGGGTTGAAATACCTTGTACAGGTGTCTTATAATAATGCGGTTGGTATATAGCTACTCGAAAGCTTTGGTAAAGTATTTTATTTAAATTTTAACACAATATTTAAGTTTTTAGTTGGTATTAATATTCTGATGCGCAAATGAATGTACTTCAATGTTGCAGAAAGCGTCACTAAGCCAGTCTTTTCCGTTTAGGAGTAAAAGAAGTAGAACAAAAGTTGTTCAGGATAACACCCTGTATATAGCCCAATGATGATCGAAATCAACGCAAATATCGATAACTGCTGAATACGCCCGGTTCACATGGCAGAACAATTAGTACATAATGTATGTATGTATAGGTAGGTACATAATCGTATTGTCATTTCGATCGAGTCAGTTCATATCTTCCATGTGTATATTATGTAAATGTACATAAATGTGATATGGCATGCTAACTAAGCGGGATTCTTGGAAATTCCTACAGCTAAGGTTTAAGATATGTTTATTTCCCTTAACAATATTACATCATATTACATCGCTTTAAGCGATAAGGCCGCCATTTGTACATACATATGTGTTAGATTAAGTTTTTTTGTAATTTTGTCCATGTTTTTGTGTACAAATAAAGAATAATCTATTCTATTCTATCAACATACACTTAAAATAGGGTGGCTCTTTATTGCTAAAATAATATTCAACTTAAAAACTGTAAATATTGTTTTTGCAAACGCAGCACTTCTAAAAATTTGTGTAAGTCAATTTTGAAATTCCCTGAAAATTTTCCGTACGTAATTTTTGTATGGTAATCTCAAGGAAATTGGGAAAGATTTACTACCTTCCGTAAGTTATGGCGCATCTTTGCCCCTCGGTATATTGGTCGCGACATGAAGCCTTTATACAGGGTGAATCTTTTTTTTAGCGTGTCGGTGACAAACACTAGAGATGGACTAGGGTTTGAGAGCTGTGGTTAAAGGATTGACTGGACATAATATTATATTTATTCGAGTTCACTCACTCACTTCACTCGACAGTCGAGGAGGCTTCGTTTTCTAATTTTATAAAGTTGTTTAGAATGACCCCCTAGTTCAGCCCTTTTCGGCTAACCCTTTATTTAACACCATGACTGTACAGCTATAGATTTTGTCATCGATAAGCTAAGAAGAATAAATCAATTTTTATTTAATGGCACTTGTACTGTATGTGACGAAAAAACCTTTTGATTATACCACACCTCAGCAATCAGATATAACGATATTAAATCAATCCAAAATTGACTTACGTATACTACCATTATAACACCTCTTTTCCTCATCAGTTGTTAATAAACGTGTTTCATCTACATCAAAGTGTTACGTGACCGCTAGTATAGTATGGCTTAATTAATTTGTTAACCCCTCCCGCGCCCCTTACTTATTCCTTTGCCTATCCTCTTTTTGAAGTGGTGTTGCCAGCGTTAATAAAAACCCACCGATAGTAATTAGAAATGAGGTCGTCTCTATGAAATTGCCTATGTCATAACCTCCTTTCCTTCGTTCAATCGAGTTGTTGTTTTTGCATGTTTTTTTTTTAGTTTCTTGCCCTTATTCTTTTTGGTACACTAAAAGAGCCTTTACTGAATGATGGGCAGAAGTTTATTTCACTTGCGTTATGAATTATGTGATTTGCAACAGCAAAAATATTTCACAATTAAAACAGCTGAGTTAAAATTATAAAAACCTATAGGTACTCGTACGTAGCTTCTTGACTTAGACATCTATTGCTTTAGCAAAAACGCACTCAGTTACATTCTTCAAAGTTTTTCAGATAGTAGAAATTAATATGATAATAATCATCTTCATTTGCACACCGTAAAACAAAATATATCATAATTGGTCATATCGCTGAAAGCTATCTCTTCCAGACCGTTGTAAAAGCAGAGTATAATTCTTATACATTTTGTTACATAATTTTCCTTTGGAAGTGTGTTTTAGGCATATTACCTGGTGAACAATAAGGTTTTACTTTTCATTTCTTACCACGAACAAAGCGGGTATTATTTTGATTACACGGCACGGTTATTTTCCTGAAAATAATGATGTAAGTACGTTCAAACGTAGACATATTTCTCTTAAATAATATTAATTTTCCGTTGGCAACACTGTTGCTAGGCGCACATTTGATTGAGGTTAGATACAACAGGATAGGGTGGGGTTTGATTACTCGGTTTTGTTCTGAAAATATTGCGCATATTATATTGCTTCAATTTTAGTTTTGTTTTATGTTTTTTCGACGAATATGACGACCGAATGGCGTAGTGGTTAGTGACCCTGACTACTGAGCCGAAGGTCCCGGGTTCGATTCCCGGCTGGGACAGATATTTGTTCTCGGGTCTTGGATGTGCCTGTAAAATGGCAATAGGCCCGCCCCCTATTTCGGACTAACATAACACTGCAATGCACCTCTGCCTACCCCGCAAGGGATACATTAGTACAAGGTGTGATTTGTTTTTTTTTGGTGTTTTGTTTTATGTTTTTTCAACGATTTGTATTTCTCTTTGTTTTGACAAGAGGTCAAAACAAAACGTCGAAAAAACATAAACCCCAAAAAGTGGGGTCACCTTATTCCATAGTTTTCCGTACCTTAACTGGCAGACAATACTTTTAGCACTTGTATTTGTATTTGTACCAACTTTTATTTTATAATATTTGTGTAGGTTATAAAGAAAATAAAATAAAAGTAAGTTTTGTTTTCAGTAGGCACTATAGTTAGTTTATTAAACTCAGGTGGTATACTATTTTTATTTTCAGTTAGGCAGTAGAATTTTAAAAATACCTAACTTTATTTAAATGTTTTAAAGCTTTTTATGTACACTGAAAAATAAAAAATGTAGAAGATGAGAAAAGTTATTACTAACCCGTAACGTAGGTTTTAATTAAAAAAGCAAGCATTATGAAGAAGAGTAGTAGGTACATAAAAACTATAAAAAGCCTTATACAGGATGTTCCTTGAATACATGATCTAACCTAACCAACGTTAAAAAAACTCCGACATTCAACAGAAAAAGTCGGGTCAGCCGATTTTGGTAAAATATTACTTACCTAAGATCAGAATAAAACTAAACGAAAATAAAAATAATAAATATTTCTGTAAGTAATATAAGTACATATAGCATACTTACCAATTTTGTACCAGTTTTGTACAATCTAGAATGTTTAATATGTAAATTTCCCTGCAAAGTGGTCCGATGATGCAACTAAAGTTTATAATCACCCTGTATAGTGGGGCTTAATGTTTAATACTGTGTGTTCTAGTGTAAGCTCGTAGGACTTAAAAACTTTCATACTATCAGTATCATGTACTATATATAGTTAAGTGGAATCGGAAATTTCACAAAATACTTAATAACTGCAGTACCTATATTTATGGACTTTAACACGGTGACAAACAAGTCCAGTGCAGCGATCACAGGATTCGATACTATTTTTCGAATTTACACAAACATATGGAAAAAAACAAATGTCACTTTAGGCTGACAAATTTGCCTTACATTTTGACAGTGACAGTTGACGAGACCGTTCTTTTTCCATATGTTTGTGTAGTTTCGAAAATAGTATCGAATTCTGTGATCGCTGCACTGCTCAAGTGTTTGTCATTTTTGTCCCCGACAGGCTAGAAGAATTGTATACCTAACATTACCAGATGGACCATTAAATAGTTGAACCAACTCTACCAAGCCACCTAGTTAAGTAATTTGTGATACAAAACAACATGTTAACATAATTGTACATAATTATAGAACAACACTCGTGCTATAAGAGTTAACTAGATTGTACAATGAGTTGGTCAGTATCTATAGGACGGTCGAATGGCGTAGTGGTTAGTGGCCTTGACTGCTATGCCGAAGGTCCCGGGTTCGATTCCCGGCTGGGGCAAATATTTGTTTAAAGACAAATATTTGTACTCGGGTCTTGGGTGTTGATATTTATATTTAATATCTATCTATCTATGTATTTGTGTAGATATATCAGCTGTCCGATACCCATAACACAGGCTCTGCCTAGCTTGGGGTCGGATGGCCGTGTGTGAGATGTCCCCACATATTATTATATATTATTATTATTATTATCTAAAGTCAACTATACAGGGTGTTAAAAAGGAAAGGGTAAGCCGATAGGGGTTGACTCAAGGGGTCATATGGGGGGCTTACTATATCAATCATCATCATAATATGACCTAACACCAGTCATTGAGTCTTAAAATTGAAGGGCCATCAAAACTTAGACGAATGCTAAACGCTGTAAGTTGGCTGTCAAACGCCTTATAAATTTTGACTATTTTTTTTAGTTGATTTAAACACCCAGAAACATTTTTTTTTAACACACAAGTGTTTGCGGTGGGTGGTATACGTATCACTTTCACTGACTGTACTAACATAATGAATCGGCTGACTAATTAAAATAAAATTAAAACTCGATATTTAAACATTTATAACTCAAATACAAGGTTTCCCGCGCCGGGTATATTTATTTTTAAACTTGGACGTTCGGAAACCCTCTCGTCGAAGTCAAAGTCATTGAATTATAAATATTGTATTAAAATTACGTTCGAAAACTTCTGATGAAAATTTAAAATGAGTTCGTAAATATAGATCTGATTATTTCTCGATTGATATTCAAAAAATATATAAATTTCTGATGCATACTCGTATTTAAGCCTATCTACTTTCTACTCGTTATCGTATCGGTGATAACCACTAGAGCAGTCATACTAGGCTTTGTCATACGTGTTCTTTATCGACGTCGATAAACTCGTTTAGTGCGCGTTCTACCAATCACAGCGCCATATTCAGGTTTTGTGAATCGCGATATAATGACGTTTATCTTCGTCGATAACGAACCCGTGTAGCGGTAACAGAGTGCTCCAGACTTTTACACGTATAAGATATAGTTATTTATTTATTTTATTTCAATAACTTATTCTACCCTTACAGCTAAGCCAATTCGATAGACAAGTTCACAATAAAAATATTACACTAAAACAGAAATTAAGTACTTACTTCCATAATTATAAATAGGTATTTAAACTAGGTAAGATATCCTATATGCTTATAATACGGTGAACTTTTTTTTTCCGTTTTTGCACACCCGTACTTTTTATCTTTGTACCTCCTGCAGGTTGACTGGCAGAAAATGCTTTTAGCATTAAGCCCACCTGTTGTACATTATTACTATTGTAAATTGTGCAATAAAGTATAAATAAATAAATAAAAAATAAATAAACTGCCTCTCAGTACATGCAAATTTGTTTCACTTATTAATACGATACATCACTCGTGCAGGCTCCTTCTTTCACCACTTGCTTAGGTTTACATTTACACAAAAATGACGAATAAAAAACAAACATAATAAAAAAGAAACCTTTTTAAGAATGCAAAGGAAAGCTACACGATTTCATACACACAAATATTATTATCATTCGGAATGTACTCATATGTATTCGAATGCTTTTGCTTTCGTATTCTTTAATAACATGTTAACATGTTCTATTTGTACTGTATTACATTAAACCGTATGTGTTTAATAAAATTATCATAAGTAGGTTTATTAAATTTGAAAGACAAAAGTACAACATGTACATATATTATTTCCATCTCCTTATGATCTTAATTGTCTTGGAAAACATAGAAAACGAAAGCACAAAAGCTCAAATCTATTAAAGAGAAACTAAGCTCGCGGGCAAACATACATAAGTACATACATGTATTATAAAATGTATAAACTACCTTTTTTCGTGAGCTTCGTCTCGCCATAAAGTGATTTCCCGTATTATACACTCACGAGCAATGAAAAAGTTCCAGTGACAATAGCAGCAAATTACCTACTCCTAAATGGAAAAGAATTGCTTAATGAAGACGACGTGTATGCAATATTGAAGTGCATAAAATTTTACAGTGCATAAGAATATTGCCAACTGTAAACATAAATAATAAGCTTTATGTCTTTATGTACAATTTTATGTGTTAATTTAAAAGGTAAACTATTATAACCAGTTTAACTAGTATAGCCAGTGTACGTGTGTTTTAGTGTTTAATGTTACAGACTTTTGTTATACATATCCTTTTGTGTATCTGTGAAAACTATTAATTGGCTTTTTGTTGTCTTTTATTTTTGTCTAATTGTACTGATTTAGCTGTAAGTTTTCCTAATAAAGTAAAATAAAATAATTTGATTAAATTCTAAATTAAATGTTTTAAAAATTGGGATCGTTTGGTTGGAACTTTTCATTGCTCACGATTGTCATATACAATTTATGAAATATAGCTTTTCCTACAGCTTGTTTGGTCACTATGCAAGCTGAAGTGGCAGTGTGCTGGTCATATATGATTTTTATATTTTGACATGTTTTACTAATTTACTATGGATGATATATGTATCTGGAAATAAATGTTTAATAATAATAATATCTGCCGAAGAACCGATAACCGTTGGGGTAGACGATTTCTCGAGCGGAGACCACGAACAGGCAAACGCAGCGTGGGACGCCCTCCTGCCCGCTGGACTGACGACCTTAGGCGGGTGGCGGGTAGTGGTTGGATGAGGAAGGCCGAGGACCGAGTGTTGTGGTGCTCCTTAGGAGAGGCCTATGTCCAGCAGTGGATGATTATTGGCTGATGATGATGATGTTTGGTCACCAATTTCATGATTAAAGGCGCATTGTATGCGGACATCTAGGCCTACTTACCAACCATTAAATGATCTTATACCTACTTAACTGTATGTCTCGAATTAAACACACGCTAACACTAAACTTCTTTCGCAGATGGAAATGGCGCCATGGGTCAAGACGATATCTCTAGACGCGTACTTCATAGCTTACTTCGCATTCCGAGTACTATTCGTCCACCTCATCCCCTGCACATCACTAGTCGTGCTCAACGTTCTTCTGTTCCGAGCCATGAAGAAAGCACAAATCAACCGACAGAAACTTTTCAAAGACAATCGGAAGTCCGAATGCAAACGACTTCGAGATTCGAATTGCACAACCCTAATGTTGATAGTCGTTGTAACTGTGTTCCTATTGGTCGAAATTCCGGTAGCTGTTGTCACAATACTGCATATCATCAGTAGCACAATTGTTGAAATATTAGACTATCATATTGCGAATATTCTTATACTTATAACGAATTTCTGTATCATAGTTTCGTATCCGATTAATTTTGCTATTTACTGCGGTATGTCTAGGCAGTTTAGAGAGACTTTTAAAGAGTTGTTTATAAGGGGAGCTGTCACTGGAAGAAAAAATGGCGGGTCTAGTAGATATTCGTTAGTAAATGGACCTAGAACTTGTACGAATGAGACTGTACTTTAATTACTTGTTTTTAGGTACAATAGTACGACTGGTAAATCAATTTCTGGTGTATGATATTGCGTACGTATTTATTTGTGTTGAAATAAAGTTTGAAGTTAGGGTTGGTAAAATAACTCTGCTATGATTTTGTTATCCTATATACTATTCTGTAGTAATAAGGATTACTTATCATTGTTAGAAAGTTCTAGAGTGGATATTACGAACAGCTACCATACCACCAACGACACATTAGCAATGAATTAACAATCCATATGAACGCCACTCTCCTGTCAAAAACCTGTGAGATCTAAACATATTACGTCAGATTTTATAGTAGACAATATTCTACAGGCAAGAGAAACGAAAGACCCTCTCTAGCCCACTGGACCGACGACCTTAGGGTGCTTACATAGAGAATCGGGTTCCCTGTAATCTACATGTACCGGTAACCTGATTATGCGAAAGCGCTCACTCACGGAGTATTCCCCGGATTTTTAAATGTCATGAGCGCTTTCAGATAATCAGGTTACTGGTACAGGTAGATAAGGGAACCCGTTTCTCTATGTAAGCACCCTTAGACAGGTGGACAGTAGTGGCTGGATGAGGAAGGCCGAGGACAGTTGTTTTATACGTGTAATGTGAGTTGATTTTTCATCAGTCAGATAATAGTTATCTTGGGAATAGAATCTGTTGCTAGAGAATCAAGCGATTTTCTCGAATAAAACTGTTTCAGACTGGCATTGTTTATATTTTCATTATCACCACAGATATAACTTTAATAATTCTGTTATTTCATAGGCCCGCCCCCTAATACATTGGGACTAACATAACACTCTGGCGAAAAGTGGGTGCAGCAATGCACCTCTGCCTACCCCGCAAGGGAGTACATTAGTACAAGGCGTGAGTGCGTGTGTGTGTGTGTGTATTTCATTTATTAATCTGTTCATATACATACCATTCATACTTACCTAGAACTACATCATAGCTCTTTATATACCTACATAATTAATATAATATAATTATTCCTAAAATATCTGTCTATACATAGATATTATTGGTAATATCATAAGTAGGTATTTAGTCATTAATTTTATACATAAGTTTATCTGGTTGATCGAATGAATGTAATTTATATTGAGATTATAGTTATGAAATACTTGATATAGTGCAATTATAATGTATGTAATACTAACTGCTGAACAGATTTTGATGAAATCTTGCACGTGGCTGCTAGTTACAGGTACTTAGTACTTACCTGATGTATTTATTTATTTATTTGGAAAAAAATAAGGACTTACATGGGCTGCAATTAAACACAAAACTTATAAAAATATATCAACAAAAAAGTTTTTAGCAGGCTTATACATAGGTATTATCTTTGGGATTATATTTGATGAAATTATACCCTGTGTAAGTTTTGTATTTGTTTACACGAACGAAACATTTATACTATGTGCTTCCCAATTAAAAGAAGCTCAATACAATTTATACTTTTTGGATATTTTTTACAAATAAAAAAAAACATTGCATATAGTCAATTACCTGGATCGATCAGTCGAATTCTGGGTTTAACACCCGTCAAAATACATTAAGGCCCTGTTTCACAATGTCTGGTTAGTGGCTAGCTGTAAGATAAAATACATGCTGTCACTCTCTGTTATTATTTTTTTGACAGTGACAGCATGTATTTTATCTCAAAGGTAGCCACTAACCAGACATTGTGAAACAGGGCCTCAAACTTATTTGGGGTTACACAAAAAGGTCGGTTTTTTATTTATTCATTTGTTAATTGTAATTAGTTTAAAAATGTTAAAATAGAACCAGGGGCCCTATTGCGAAGACAAAACGAAACAACAAACGAAGTAATTACTGTCAAATTTTGAACATTTTGAATTCGAAAATCCCACAGTTTCGTACCAAAAAGTTAGATATTAACTTTACTAACTTATAAAGCACAATGAATTTTAGGCAGTTACATAATAATATTTACAATTATAGTTATACATTGCATATAGTTTTAAGTAGATAGTTAAAGAAATAAAAATATTGTACCATATATTATATACGATTAAACTAAATATCCTATTATCTTTTAGACTGTTCGATAGTGCAATGAGAAATGTTAGAAGTATAAATATATTTAATATTTAAGTAGGTACCTATACTTTTTGTATTTAATATATAATATTACACCATTTAACGGTCTTTTAACCAAATGAAGAGCCCTCATGTTGGTTATTTAATAAGATATTTAGATTTAATCTAAAAACGAAAAAGATAACTCTATGTGAATATTATTCATAGTCTGTGTCGTGCGTACCTATGTCTGTATTTTTTGTGTAACATTATATAACATATTATATACATAAATATAGTAATATACGTAGTTGGATTGTAAATCGTATTAATTATTTATGATGTTTGTAAATAAAACGAAATATAGTGAATGAAAAAATGTTGGCTTTTGTTTTATTATTTAGAATTGCGAAACGTAATGATAATTGACGATGAGGAAGGCCGAGGACGTAGTGTGGGACGCCCTCCGGCTAGATGGGGTGACGACTTGCGAAAGGTGGCTGTTTAGGATTAAGTATATTATGCGGAAAGCTATAGATCGCATCCAGTGGCGTGCTTTGGGAGAGGCTTACGTCCAGCAGTGGACTGCTATAGGCTGATGATGATGATTATGATTGACGAAGAAGAATAAACTAAACTAGGTACAAAACTTAAATAAAATGGAAGACACTATACAGTATGTCTGAAAGCATGGATCAAACGAAACAGGGCCATGATAGCTTTGATTAAATCAAAGGGCTCTCACCCTTTATAATTATCATTTCCAGTAATTAATTGCTCTACGGTTGGTTCCGGTTCAAAACACCCTGTATACAAAATAGAAGTCCCTACATACATAGCTCACATGAGCCCTATGACTTTTGATCTTTTGATTCTCATGATGCCTGGTGAATAAACTTCGTTGTCCCTTGAAAACCAACAAATGACAGATAAAATGTATGCATTTCACAATACATGTAGTATGTAGGTATAATGTCAGTGGACTGACGACCTTAGGCGGGAGGCGGTTGGATGAGGAAGGCCGAGGACCGAGTGTTGTGGCGCTCCTTGGAAGAGACCTATGTCTAGCAGTGGATGATTATTGGCTGATGATGATGATGATAATGTCAGTGAGAGTATGCATCAAACAATACAGGGTGATAGAGGATATAATTTCGAGCAATTAATTTATCTACGGTACGGGGCAACGGACACCCTGCATACATAATAAAAGTACACACACCTAGCTAGAAATACCTACATACTCATACCTAGCTCACACAACATCAAAAACCTCTTTCGCTCGTGCATCAGCTGTGAAAAAATAAACAAATTCTAAAAGGAGGCCATTACACAGTGCCTGGTTTATTTTCAGATGGCTATTAACTGAAAAATATTCTCTTTTACGTACATCGGAGGTCAGTCCCCGTTTGACTGTGTGTTTGACCCCTACTATATAATATATACTACTATCTATATACGATTAGGTACCTAATCGCTTGTGTAGGTAAAAACCAGAGTGAGGAGAGAGGCCTTTAGATAAAAAATTAAAAATCATTGTCTAAGATACAAATCTAATAGTCTAGAATACAAATAACTTAGCAATGTAACTGAACTTCCAATATAAAATTTTGGTTATTTATTTTGTTTTTAGATAAAATGAAAAGAGTCATCTGTGCTAGGTTTCTTGGCTTATACCTCGTTTCAACTAAATATATTAGGGGCCGTCCATTAATCACGTGAGGTTGTTTTTCTCATTTTTGACCCGAGCTGAAACGAGGTATACTTAACAAAGGTGAATTTGGTAAACCATTGCTTTGAAAATTAAATATAAATGCAGATCCCAAACCTGCTAGGCCCAATAGGACCAGATTTGATGGGAAATAGAGTTGATGTGAAGACAATGACGTGATCAGCAGCTCTGATAGCTGAAGCATCATCAGCATCAAGTTAGTAGTAGTAGTAGCATAACTTTATTGTACAGAGAGATACAAAATGCATTGAGATACAAAAGAGTCATCAAATCCTAGGCTACAGAGCTCTAACGTTGGCCACCGATACTTTAAAGCTGCGTACAGACCGGCCCAACGAACGCCCAACGATGGATATTTATCATACATAATACAGGGCAGATTGCAGCAACGAAGATCAACGAAACCCGTTCGTCGGCGTTCGTTTGGCCGGTCTGTACGCAGCTTAAGAAGAATATTTATGAAAGTGAAAATAATTCGCAGAGGGTGGATTGTTATCTCTTTTGCTGGCTGTACAAGGCGTGGTGTTTGCGTAGTGTTTTGTTCCCCCACTGAATTCCTCTAATGAGCATCACTTATTAGTATGCGTGATACGATCCCGTTAGCCCCTGCGGGGTTAGACTAGCTTGATGAAAGATGAACGAACTGCAGCTGTCATGCAAACGATAGTTTTAACACAACGTGATTAGACTCGTGCTGGTGCACCATAGCTCCGGAAATTAAGATTTAAAAAAAATTCTGGCATTGACAACAACGACATCAAATTTAATACAGAAAATAATACAATACAAAGCAGTCAATAACACAACAGTGGTTTCTGTCCAGAGCGTCAAAAAGCAAAAAGGTACCAGCTCAGCATGAGCTGTAGGCAATAAACCTTCAGCGCTAGTTTTCAGCTGGCCCTTGTAAGGTTACCTCAGTCACGAAAACGGGGTAAACTATAACTACTAAACTATACTAGGTAAACTATATAGCACGTATAATTTTAAAATGATGGGTTTGTGTGTCCCATACAATGGCAGGCCTGTGTCACTCCGCGCATGGGCGGCGCAGGCGCCAGCCTGGCGCCTGCCCCATCGATGGGGCAAATCTAGTCGGCTGCCGCAAGCGGAAGACGATACACGCGCGCGCTATTTGTTCCTATTTTGTACTAGTTTATAAATGTCGTATTTAGGTATTTATTAAAAATTATGAATAGAAAAATGGACATAAAAAGAAAAAAAGCAGCAAAAAAATACTGTGCCGTATTTAATTGCTTAAATACGGATCGTGATCCAAATTTAATTTTTTTTTAGATTACCAAAAGATGCTGACAGGTAAAACTAATCTAAGGGCGTCTTGCACAACAAAGTTAAATAAAATTAAATAGTTTGTCTCTGGTCATAGATTTAATTTTATTTAACTTTGTTGTGCAAGACGTCCTAAGTATTTTATTGATTTCTTCTACGTTCCTTATTTGAAATTAAATTAATCCGAACTACAAACCCTTTTTTTTCTCCACGTTGAACAAAGTCTATTCCAATTTTGTTCTCGTTAAAGTATTAAATTTACAGACACAACTACCTTCAAAATGTATTAATGAATCGATTATAAAATGTGCGCTGAGTGGGATTAGTGCTTAACGAAACTAACACGTTCTGTATCATAACATAAATTATATCCATAATATAAATTATAACGAAAAAAAAACATGTTTTCACAAAATTAAATGTTTTAGGTATTCATACACATTTTATGTACTTCAAAATATCTTAACTATGAAATTGTTATTGTTTTTACTGGTTATTTCCAATAGAAAAAAAGTTTGGAATAGCTTTGTATTCTAAATTCAAATTAATTTTGTTTTAAAACATGACATTCTTTTTACAAAGTCAGTCCGTTGCTTAGTAAACGTTGAAGTCTGTGGAGCTGAGGCAACCCTAAGGTGGCTTCTTTTTCAATGCGTATAACCACGTATAACTTATTATGCACCGTAGTCCAGTGAAATAAGGCGCATATTCCCTCAAAAATTAATTGGTAGGTAAGTAAATAAAAACGTGTGCGGCCGGAACGCGATCTAAATTAGATCTTATTGCTTATGGGATGGAGTCATATTTCTTTGCAGGCCATTGCGAAGATGGGCTTCTGTACCTGGTACTAGTTATTATGTAGTCTGAGCCTATCTGAAACCTAGTTAAACATTGTGAGATATGGCGTTTCGACTTTCTCCGTGTTCGGCATCATAAGGGTCACAGTGACAGTTAAATAAAGTCCATTTTTCTCTCCACCTTTAGTTTGCAAGGTGCGGGTGCCTATATAAATAGAGTGAGTCGCCCGCGCGCCTCAGTTGGTTTTTGATTTTTGAAGTGAACACTTCGGCAAAATGGCTCAATGTAGCCACGGTTCTCGTCGGCTTCGCTCCGAACGGGGAAAAATATAATATTGAATTTGCGGAGTCCTCACTGCCGGGAGCAGCGTGATGCGGACCAGGCGGCGCGGGGCGCGGCCACCGCGACACGTGGCGTCGGGGAGCGAGGCCTGCCGGCTGCTGCGCACGCAGCCATTGCTGAGGATTTCGCAACGAAGGTTTGAGCTGATAAGCCGTGAGTAAAATGCTATTAATTACTGCTTTTAAAAGCTCAGCCACTGGTCATAATGCTCCGGCGCTTGGGGTTTTTATCCCACGCAGTAGGGTCCGATTCAATAGTCGTAGTGATGATTGATCACATATTCCGGTCCTACTAGTGGCGCTTGAGCTAGATACTTACATTAATGACCGCTTTAAGTAAAGCATCATGTTTATTTTATACAGGAAAAAATAATAAAAATATATTTTTCTACCCTCAATTTCTAATATTTTTAGAAAACAGTTGATAAAAACTTTGCTATTACAATAATGCACTTTATTATAGCTTATGTAAGGCTTTACAAACAGGAGCTTCCCAGGACCGTCATAGGATTTTTTACAGGAGGCACGTGGCTCCGAGTTTCAGTATGTTGGGACATTGTGGCATGTGCGGCGAGAAATGTGATCGCGCCGGTACCTACCCGCTGAAGGGTAGGCAGGCCGATTCGGTGAAATTGAAGTTTCGTGTAACCTGCACCCGGCCCTGTGCTCCCGCGCTGGCCGCCGTCTCGTGCCACCTGCATCGCAGCGTACACCCGGCCCTGCGCTCCTGCCCTGGCCACCGGTTTGTGCCACCTGCATCGCAGCATACACCCGGCCCTGTGCTCCTGCGCTGGCCGCCGTCTCGTGCCACCTGCATCGCAGCGTGCACCCGGTCCTGGCCCTGGCCACCGGTTTTTACTACCTGCACCGCTGCATAGACCCAGCCATGCGCTCCTGCCCTGGCGGCTGTACACCCGGTCCTGGCCCTGGCCACCGGTTTGTGCTACCTGCATCGCTGCATAGACCCAGCCATGCACTCCTGCCCTGGCGGCTGTGTTGTCCCACCTGCATCGCTGCGCACACCTGGCACTCCTGTTCTGGTTGCCAGATCCAAACGCCCCCTGTCTGGGAAGAGATTTTATGCTCAGCGGAACCGCCGAATAGTGCATATTGCTAGCACGGTCATCATCATCATCATCATCATCATCATCATCAGCCATCATTGTTAGTGACTTCTTTAGAAGGTATCGTGCGCTATTCATCAGTGATTATGGCATATGCGGACGAACGTTTACTGCCAAGGTTGGTCATGTTAGCCATACAAGGGCACACCAACGAAGCCTGAGTACCCACCTGCAGTCGCCGTAGCCGCATCGGCATGGATGACGACAAATCGGGTAACGTGCACCGCTTCTACAAGTGTTATAGCACTTCAATTTGATGCCTCCGCTGAGGTAGGGTATTCTGTTAAAGCAGCTTTCTTCTGAACTGCCCAAAGTGACCTGTAGACTGCTCCTGGGGATAGTTGTGCAAGAATTTTTTATTTTTATTTCGGTGTCTGCTGAAGAAACTGTCTAATGCAGCTTTTGTTCTAAACTGCCTAAAGATCATTGGACTGCTCATGGGAATGGCGACGCACGGTAAGTACAGAAGCGTTACTCTAAACTGATGAGAAACGAACGAACGAGAGCTGTCGTGCAATCGGCACGTTTAATACATACAAACAGATAGCTCGCGCTGCAGTGCACTGAAAGTTCGTTTTTCGTCATATAAAGTGACCCCCCAGACACTATCTTTAAGTGTCATGACACATCGGCAGATTCCAGCTTTGAGTCTTTTCTTTTCTCGGCTGTGAGCAAAGTGAATCCCACCGGCGAATGTTCAACCTGAAAGCACTGAGCTAATTCCTGATTTCGTGAAAGTCGCTGTTGCTATACCATACCGCTTCACAAGTTACCGAATTTATTATGATTCTACTGTCGGGTGATCATGATCAGAGTGTCATGGCGGTTTCTGAGTGACACGGCTGTCTTCCTTATGTCCCAGTGGATTGTGAGTGTGTGTCCGAGCTCTTTGTTGAAAAATGCGTGAACCTCCTACGCAGCAGCTGTCTACTAGTTGTGTATCGAATAAATCGAGTAACGGTGCTCTTGCACGAGACGACTACCTTTTGGTAAAATTATAATTTCCACTATTCTGGGAACATGCATATACCTACTGTGTACTGTGTATCACATCACGTGTAGCCGTAGCCCAACTCAATTTACTGGGCTAGATAATAAACAAGGGCAGTCGTCATTAAATTTCTATGAATTTCGAAGGTCATCATTTGGAGCACAATTCAAAGGGTGAAAGTACCTATTCTTGCCTAAACGGCTTCTCTAATGAAAATGTACTTATTTTTAATTCGATTCTGGCGCAAACGTTTCATAACTATTTTTCAACACTGTATCTGTTGAAACTACTTAGACTGACTGGTTAAGATGCAGACGTGCTGTTTTCACAATTCCATTTTGGTTAAGTTTTGTGACGACCGAATGGCGTAGTGGTTAGTGACCCTGACTACTGAGCCGAAGGTCCCGGGTTCGATTCCCGGCGGTCTTGGATGTGCCCGTAAAATGGCAATAGGCCCGCCCCCTATTACATTGGGACTAACATAACACTCTGGCGAAAAGAGGGTGCAGCAATGCACCTCTGCCTACCCCGCAAGGGAGTACATTAGTACAAGGCGTGAGAATTTTATTATTATAGGTCAAGAAAATCACTTATTTTACAAGATGACTTTGTTTATTTTACGATTTGTCCACTGTTAATATTTTTTAATTGTAAATAATACGGAGCTTATGTTATCGTGGGCTCAGTAGCGCCATCTATGGCGGCCAGGTCGCTGAAGTAGGTAACCTTCCTTAGCTGGACAACAACAAGCCAAAAAGTTATTATTATTCACCGTTCCACTGTCATATCGATGTCCAAGGACTTTTTCTTGGGTATAGCTAACTACCTAAGTTTACCTATAGATAGCCGCAAGCTATCTGCTGTTGGCGAACTGTCAATTAAAAGTCTGATTGATAAGTCAGGCTCGAGGTGGCTCGTCCAACTGTTCATGTTCCCGCCACCATGATTGTTGCTTCCACAGATTAGAGAGTCTATCTATGTTGGCTGTCGTTGCATCAGGTCTGATCAGGTACAACTAACATCTTTACGTACCATCTTTATTTAATCGAGCTATTTTATTTTGTTTTGTCTTGGTTGACTTAATGGTTTTAAAATCTAACCGACCAGAAAGCTTTGTGTATTCTACTTAACACGCTTCAACATTCATAACCTACAACAATGTAAGTAGGTACCTACGTACCTTTGAAGTTGCAACAAGGCGAAGCCTAAATTAAGGTTTTGGCCGGGACCTGCCCTTAGTATTGACGAACATACCTAAAGGTGACCTTGTTAATGTTTTTCATATGAAGTACTGAACATTTTACTTATCCTGGGGGCATGACTGATCATTTACTTACGCAGTTAAGACATTTTAGCCGGTTTTCATTTATCAACTATTATAATTGTTATTGTTGTGTTAATCAATCTTTATTAATTGATGTCATCTACCAAGGAATGCTGCCAGAGCTCATAATATTCACACATGATGATACAGAATGATAGTAGCCAACAAAATCGGTGCAAAGGCTTATAAAATAACTTTCCTTCCTAGTAGGACTGCACAGGAACTCGTTAACCGCCGAGTTAGTTAGAATACAAAAGTCAAAATTAGACTGTGTGTTACTTGTCAATCTAGAATATGAATATGGTGACCTGCATCATGTTTTGAAAAACTGCATACTTAGTTATCCGCCAGTGTCACAGCCTTCATCTAATCTTTTCCAGTAGCTGATGAGGCTGTGATATTTAGTAAAATTATCTTCCCTTCAAGCACCACTCCTCGTTCCAAGGACTAGATGCCGCGCCAGGTGTTGCAGGCCGTGTCGTCGTACGGGGCTGACTGAGCAGGTCCACGAGGCTCCAGGGTCGGCTGCTGCATTTCTGAGGTCAGTCCAGAATTACATACCCTAGTCAGCATGTGCTGGCCTGAGCCCCAGCGGCCTGGATCGATATTCTACATTTTACAGCTTTTAAATATTGTTGCAAAGTATTTCACTGGTTCCATCCATTCGGCTAGTGTATGTTAAAAATATTGCCTTGACAATAACAAGATTTTGATTAATAATTACATACTTATAAGTATTGCTTTCGAAGAGGCACTGTGTGTATCCATATGTATAATACCTACCTATATGTATAGGTACATACCTTCCATAACTTTCTGACAAGTCACGAATAATAAGGAAGTACTTAATGTATACTTATACCTTTCTTTTTAGTATATCTACTACCTAGAAATCTATGCATTATAAATTTATAGATTCAAATATTTATCTACTGATATACTCATCAGTAGCTTATGGGTCACAGTTGGTTTTCTCTCCACCATGCGATAATAAACACATCTCACAATGTTTAACTAGGTTTCAGATAGGCTCAGACTACATAATAGACGCATTTTTCCTGAAATAAAAATGACATATTATGTATCTAGCCTATCTGAAACCTAGTCATTTCTGCATGGTGATATTACAACTGAGGCGCGCGGGCGACTCACTCTATTTACATAGGCACCCGCACCTTGCAAACTAAAGGTGGAGAGAAAAATGGACTTTATTTAACTGTCACTGTGACCCTTATGATGCCGAACACGGAGAAAGTCGAAACGCCATATCTCACAATGTTTAACTAGGTTTCAGATAGGCTAGATACATAATATGTCATTTTTATTTCAGGAAAAATGCGTCTATTATTCTGTGACAATGGGTAATACGATGATAATAATTTAATGAAAACTTTGTTTTTTTGTAAGCTACAAGTAACCCCCTGGCTAAACGAAATGAAGCTGTAACCACGAAGAATATTTCCTATTAATATTTACCATTCCATAGCAGGAAAATGCCAGATAAATAATACGGCCAATTCCCAACTCGACACGTACACAAATAAAATTATCTGAGAGTAAATGGTAAGCATTCATTACGCGTGACGAAATAGGAAGAAGCCGGTCATTTGAGATTTCACTAAAGTTGGTTTACATTAAGCAACTATGAAGATTGTGCGAGTTAAATTTACTGTGTTATTAATGAGATTTGCCATAAGTACCTACCTATTTATGCAAGCTTACGAATGAAGTCTTACTGCAAATTCCGGAACTTATGTAGCCTATCGTACTATCTGAAATTATTTAGTTCTATGAGTGCAGCCAAAGAGTAAATAAATACTTTAAAAACAATACAGCGCCGCGGCTATCGGATTTCAGTAGTGTAGGTAGTTTAGGTGCCTTACCTTCTAAACACACAAATCAAAAGTTTAGAAAAGCCCATGTAGAAAAGAGAAAGGCTGTGTGAGAGAAAGAGATGAAACCAATATGGCTGAATGGCGTGAAGTTAGCTTCAAATGTCAAATTACGATGAGCATAGACAATATAGATACTAAACCTAAGTTGGTTCTCACTGCACAAATTATTAAAACTAAGATCGAGAAGATGACATTTTTGTAATGAGTTTAGAGTTTATAAATATTTATAAAGAAATAAGTTCTGAACTCTGAAATATTAGTGCGCTTTACTTTTGTACAACGCCCTTAATTTATTGATCACATCACATAACTTTTCGGAAACTGAATCATCATTCTGAGAACTAATCATTCAAGCATAGACAAACAGCTTATTTTTTTTAATGTGCATCGTTTTTTTTTCAGTAATTTCGTTGGCAACTCAGGTTTTGGATTTCTATTAGTGCGACTCATATTATTTACGTTATTTTTTCACTAAAATAATGGCTAAACGTAAAAATAAACCTCTCATTGATTCAGATTCAAGCAGCGAGTGCTCAGATTTGGATTCGGTAAGTTATTCGCAATGAAGAACTGTAGATAATTGTCTACAAACTCGAAAGTGAGGGATCTCATATTATTCTCCGAGAATGCGTAATACAGCGACATAATTCGCTATAAATCTTTGTTCTAGAAAGATTTTGTAACCTAATAACACATTTAGACTGGGCATTTTGGCCTAAATATCAATAAAATTCGTCCCACAACATATCTAAAACACACCTTTCTCCTTTTTTTCTTTTAACGTTTTGTGCTGATCTAACGTTGTCTTCGGTGTTATGTCTGGTTATATTTCATTGAAGCTCTTCCAAACCTTTTCCTTACTAAAAATAACCGACATTCATTATATTTTGGGAATATATGTTAATAATATAAAGCAGACAAACATAGCCTAAAATACTCAGTAAATTTGGTATGTATATGTAGTGTGTGGAATAGACACAATCACCATCATTATTATGATTATGTCGTACTATTTATTTAACTGAACTGAAACTTACACAATTATCTTCCTATTATTTATCTCAATATTATAAAAAAAAATTAAGTACCTGTTTTATATCACAATAGCACACATGACTTTTTCTATGAAGGTGGGAAAAATAATACCTAATTAAGATATAAACAAAATAACATGGACATGAGTCATCTAGGCCATAGTGTGTGACCTAGACATAGCTTTCAACTAACCTAACACTTACTCCCTATACCAGCTCTAATGAATGCAGTTTTCCTTTTAACCCTACATATTAAATTTAGTCTATTCGGCAACATAACTTCAAAAGGGCACTGTCTATCAGGTGATGAAATAGCAAGAAACACTAAGGGGCCATCTCCACGGGAAGAGAATTACAAGTTGAAGTTTTGCCACACTCAACCACTCAGCAATAATATAGCCATGAGGAGACACCATCTATATCAATATAAGAGCATATGAAAAATCTGTGACACAACAATGGCATCATCACTATTTTCTCGGAGACGGCTCCTAAGTAAAAACTGAAATGCCTTTATCAATAAGAACACCTTCCATTTTGCTCTCATCTTTCCTTATCCAACCACTACCAGCCATCAGTCTAATTCTATTTAATATTCCAGCAATTCCTAAACTTGGCTAAGAAGAAGAAGAAGCCTGGTGACGCTCCGTCTGCACCCGCTAAAGCCAAGAACACATCAGACAGCGAATCAGACTGGGATAATGATGATAAGAAAAACTGTAAGTTGCATGTTTTTTAAGCCTTTAGACTTTATGCAACTCAACTCTCATCCCTAAAGGTGGAAAAGTATTTCAATTTTCAATATTATAATGGTACATGGTAGTGATGTAACGAATATTCGCATTCGCGAATATTCGCATTTTTTTGGATATTCGCATTCGCATTCGCATTCGCAAAATTTTATGCGAATGTTTTGCGAATATCAGTACTTATTTGAAAATTATGGTAGGTTAACAAAATCGAAATCCATTAATTTATAACCATTTTACTTATTACAAGTTACCCTCTTTATCACATTACCGGTCTTATTTTATCACTTGGTATTATTTATTTACTTTTGGAAACGAAACTTAAGATATAGTGAAGGTGGGTTATTCCGAAAGGTTTTTGGTCGAGTTCGCTACATGTTCAAATTTTGTCACATTATCAGAACTGGCCATGTAGCACGGGGCGCTAATAAGACGTGACAAAAGTTCTCCGTCGCGCTTGCTCTTGAGGCTGCGCGAAGTGAATGAGCGCGATGCAAAACTTTTGTCACGTCTTAAATGCGTTCCGTACTAGCCCTTCTGGTTGGGTTATTGTTATTCATGTAAGGTCGCTTTGTATACTTGAATATACAACCTAAAGCCTCGAATTCACTAGGGCACAAGTTCTGAGACTGTTACAGAACATCTACGGTGCGTGTTCTCAGAACATTTTGATAATGTCGTGATACATTTTGACTGTCCACACCAGCAGTCTCCGCCGACATGTCGCCCGAGGTTGCCGTGGCAATTAGTGCTGCGTGCTAGAAGTCGCGCACGCGTCCACACTCTGCAACAGCGGTCGCTAGACCGATGTCGCAGGAAGTTCTGTCTCGCGAGCCAAAACACGGAACCTGTTCTGCGACACGTAGATGTCGCTGTATAGTCGCGTGCGACGTCGCAGAACAGAGCGCGACGTCGCGGCGACACGTAGACGACATGTGCCTTGACAGGTTCGGCGACAATTTGTCGCCTAGTGAATACGAGGCTTTAAACTCTGTTTCATAGGATTCTGTAAATACCCTCGGAATTCGTAAATATTTAAGTTTCAAAAGTTGATATTTTTTTCATTGCTCGAGGGTAATTACAAACATATGCGGGTAATTCCGATTACATCGAAAAATTTGTTTTGGTTAATTTAAGCTAAAGGTACATAAGTATTTTTCGATCAACTTTAACCTCGCAAACTTTTGCCTAGAACTGTCTAGAAGAACTTTTACACATGTATGTGATATTTATAATTCAAAATTACCCGATCCACAGATTTTCATATTAAAATGTTCCAATATTTGGAATTACCCTAGTCGGGAAATACAAAAACATTACCCTCCTCCTTCGGCAGCCGGGTAAAAAAATATGAGCTAGGATTTTTAAACTCACAACTTAGTGAACAAAAATTACAATCTTTTGGATGAAAAAAAAATAATAAAAATAACTTAACTGATTTCTTAATAACCGATGTGCGGGTAATTCCGAAAATGCCGAAATATGCACTTTTTAACTAATTTTACGTTTTAACACGCGCGCTCGGTCCTTGCGCCCTGAGTCAACCCAAGCGAGGTTTTTAAGTTGCCATCAAGGTGAATGGTTCCACAGTTCAAAGTATGGCTGTGTTTGGAAGAAATCGCCTATGGTCGGAATCACCCGAAATTCGGCATTAGCCGACTTCAAATAGTTTCTTAGGACTTAAATGTAAATAAACTCTTTAAACAAACAAAAAGCGTATTTTGTCAGAGCAAGACATCCATAGATTTAAATGTTTCGTGTAATGTCGCCCTCAGAAACCGCACACAGTCGCAATGTGTCGTAACAGTTACGGAGCTTAATAAAGTGTTAAGCTACTTTAAAATACTGCGACTAGTATTGGCTAGTCTGATTCGGAATGCGCCTAGAACGGAACGTACCTCGTTCAGTACGAGACTGCCACCAAACCCTACAAATGGCGCCAAATTTGAACACAAACTGAATATTCGCATTCGCATTCGCATTCGCGAATATCGATATCAGATATTCGCATTCGCATTCGCATTCGCGAATATCCAAAAACACATATTCGTTACATCACTAGTACATGGTACTGACTTATAAATCATATGCTAGTTGGCAGCTGACTCAAAAAAACATTCAGTTTACCAGTATCAGCAAACTGTACACTTCTTACAGCTAACTCAGTTGGGGCGTGTTAGCTAACTGGAGTTGCAGCTCTCTAAATATCACATTGAAAACAGTGCCACTACTATCATATGCTACACTATATCACGATTCGCATTATAGGAATTTATCGTCGTCGATAATTAACCCGTAATCGTAATACCTCTACTAAAATCTTAACCTTTACACCACAGCAGCGAAGTCCGGTGGCTCCTCCTCATCAGGGTCGGACTCCAACAGCGACAGTGACAACTCGAAGGCGTCCAGCAAGAAAGCTACAGGCAGGAACTCCAGGTAAATATCGCACATGACAATCCGAACCGTCATATCTTGAAAAACGTAGTTTAGAGATATCGCGTTTTGAAAGTTTGGTGTCTCATAATTTAAAGAATAACAAATAAAATAATTATATTTATTTTGTGATTGGTAGATTAACTCTTTGCCAATAAAAACATATAGTTCAATTGAGCCTAAGTCATTTCATTTTATATCTACAAGTGTTTTTTTGAGGCGGTCCGAAGATAATACGGTCTTGCCTGTCAAAATTTTCGATTTTCATATTTATGACTGTATAGCCCGTTTTTTTGCTTACATACTTGCTGGTAATTTGTCATATGTCGAGATAATACATACGGTTTATCTTCTTTTAGGGAAAATTTAATAATACAAAGCGTTTGATATATTTTTTTCTACAGAAAATCGGTCCTTTTATTGATTAAACACGAATTTTAAAAACAAGAAATCTCACTTTTAGAACAATATTTGACATTTTTAGACTTAATTACAAAAAAAAACAGAATTTAAGCCTTTGATTATCTAAATACTATGTACTCTTTTAATGAAATTATTAGGAACTTAGTAGAGTGCATAGTTTCTTAAGCCGTAGCGAAGAATGATACAAAAACAACTTTATTATTTATTGCTTTCCATAATAGATAATTACAAACTATGAGAGCGAATTGTGAGTAACATTTCGTCAGAATAACAGGCCCTCACCAAGCGTATAAAGAAGCTGATACGAAAAGACCTTCGTTTCTACAATACACTAGTTATAGAAGCAGCTGTAGAGCTAAATCGCGGGTGAAAGTATTCGTTCAGCAGCATGGGAGATCGTGAACAACTATCTACGAAGTATCATACGAAGACAATGACCGAACACCATCACCAATATCGAGCTATGGAAGGTTATAAACCAAAAGCCTATAGACATAGACGTCCAAGAGCGAAAATGGCGATGGCTGGGCCACACACTGAAAAGACCTGATGATCATATCCCGAAAGTGGCCCTCCAATGGAAACCCCAGGGCGGTTCAAGGCGACCCGGTCGACCAGCTCATACCTGGAAGCGGTTCATATTCAGCGAGGCCCAAGAGAAAGGGAAGTAGTGGCCAGAGCTCAACTTGCTGGCCCACGACAGAGAAGGATGGAAGCGCCTCGTGTCAGCCCCAGACTCCTCGGAGGAGTAGCGGGATTGAAGAAGAAGAAGAAGCATGGGAGAACCACCAGACGAAGTTGAAAACTAAGGACAAGATTTGAATAGCCCTTGAGCAGCTATAAATCAAAAATAATCCTGGTGCAGACAGCATTACCTCATAGCTTCTGAAACCTGGAGGTATTACTAGTCTCGAAGCCTCGGACAGCTCAAGAAGTAGTGCAAGTCGGTTGCTTGTACTGGTATAACACCGGAGGCATCGTACTAGAGTGTCGTGGTATTTTTTCAACAATGGTAACCGTTCTAAGGAACTTTAAATAAAAACCGTTCTAACCGAGGCTATATAAGTGAAATTTATGTACGTTCTCAAGGATCATTTAGAACCGTTTCACTAATTAGTTTGCCGAATTCTTAATCACCATAGATCATCAAACAGTAAGGCTAGAAATAGTGCTCGACCGATGGTCAGCGCTGACGGTACGCGCGTGATTTCGTGTGACACGTCGGTGCAGCCGTCGATCGGGTTCGTCGGTCAGCGTACGTGTCGGTCGACCAACGAGCTATGAGCTTGTAGGGACGCTTTCAGTGCTTCGCTGACGGAGCGACCGACCGCGTGACCGACCGCATGGATTCAACACGTATCGCAGTTTGCCGTCAGCGAAGCACTGAATGCATTTTGCAAACGACGCGACGGTAAGCGCTGACATTCAGATGGTACGGTCAGGACGTACCGTCGGTCAAGCACTATTTCCAACCTCATTTTTGATTTTATTATTTTATTTTATTTCATTGTTGATTTTATATAGATTTTTATTTAGGTTGTCATAGATATTTTACGAATGTTGTGTACACCTTTAATAGGCTTTTACAACAAAATTATAATTTTAAGAAATGATTTATTAATGTAAGTTGTTTAAGCTGCTGGTGTTCCTTTTTGAATAAATAAATAAATAAATAAACCTCAGGCAGATTATACAGAAGACCAAAGATTACAATTAAACTTGGTGGCCTTGGTTGACCAAAAGCTTTGGATATTTCATCGAGACGTGGACACTTCTGGAAACCTTGCAGAGATGTCAAATTGAATGTCGCTATATCGATGTGTTGAGGTATCTGTAAAACGCCGCTACTGGCATAGCATTGACTGTGTGCTTGTCTAGGACCACAAATCAAGACTGAATTGCAAAGAGTAATTGAACAGAGGGATTTAATATCGCCAAAACTGAACAGAAGTACACTGTAATATGTATTTATGAAATAAGTCTTATTTAATTGAATGCTTACATTAAACCAAATTCGGTGGTAGTTGCATGGGAAGCCAAAGATCAAAGTTGCTCAGGAATTTGTCTAACTTGGGCAATGGGCAGACTATTAAACTAGGCAGAAGACAAGCATACTATAAGTTGACCTGCATAAGGTAAACTTCGTCACACATTTACCTTGAGTCCGTTTCTAAAGTCTGAACTCAAAGGTCTTCAATCAGTGCACCCTGCCAGTGATGACGTCTGGTTCAGAAACGGCTGTGACTGTTGGACTCCTCCAACGGATTAAAGTCGCTTATCGAGCAATAGAAACAGCTATGCTCGTCGTTTCTCTGAAGAACTACATCACAAATAAGGTAATTCGTAAGAGATCTCAACCAAGCTTTTAAAATCTTCCTCAAGCTGAAATGCCAGTGGGCCAAATATTTAAAGCAAACATCAGACTTCAGAACTGCTATGGGCATGCTCGCAATGTTGCTGTTGTTGCTCTGGAAGATTCGGAGAACTTGGACAGAGTCACTATTTCTTCGACAGGTTTATACGTAAGTAGGGTCAACCAAATCATCGTCAAAGTAATTGTCTGAAGTCTTAGGTTCCTTAGCTGCAATACCCTTCAGGTTCCAAGCCTTTTGTTCGGAGAAATTGCCGTCAAAACTAGTTTAGCAACACGTTTATGTAGCTTCATGATGTTACTACAACTCAAATATTCCATGAATAATTTCATTAAAAACCGTACAAACCGTATTATTTCTCTTATGACATAGAAAAATTATTGATTTAACTGGACAAACAGTATTATCTTGACGAATCCCATAGCTAAACCGTCACATAAAAACATACAACAATCAAATTAGTAAAAATTCAATAATAAAACAGGCAAGATAGCATTATCTAGAAATAATACAATGAAAATTCTACGTGCGAAACAAGCAAAACAGTATTATTTTCATTATAATACGTTTTGATTCATCACATTTTGCGTATTTCGTAACTACACTTGTCTTAACTTAAGATAAAACGCCCGGAGCCCGCGCTTCAGACATGGTCAGCGTATTAAACTAAAATATGACTGTTTGTCCATTGACAATGCGTGTGCATCACAACAGGCAAGACAGTCGTATAGTGCCATATCTCGGCCCAGAAATGAGCTACAGATATGACTGTTTTACCAGATTGTAGAGCATGATCTGTAGAATGCAAAAATGTAATTAAAAAAAATTGCGATTTTGCAAGATATGACGGTTCGGATTGTCATGTGCGATATCTCAATTATATATGCCTGTGATTATTTTTATTGATTCCTCAAGGACAACCATATAAGGAAATGTAGGGTGGGACACCCTTCAGGCCACTGGACTGACAACTTTAGACAAGTAGCCAGTAGTAGCTGGATGAAGAAGGCTGAAGACGGAATGTTGTGGTACTCTTTGGGAGTGGCCTATGTGCAGGAGTAGATGATTATGAATCATCATGGATAGGGATAGCAAAGAATCCTTCTCTGCAATCAAATTCTTTATTGCTCTTTAAATTGTTACAGTTATTTTTGTCTAGCATTAAAACAAAAATAAACTTACTAAAATAAAGTCCATTGTTTTCAAAACTTGTATGCTACATTATGGACAAACATTGTCAATCTCATGAAGTCATAACAGTGGTACAGAGGGCCTTTACAAGCGAGCGCCACGCCATCCTGTCCTCAGCAACCGCTCTGGCCTCCTTCCAGCCCAGGCCTTGCGCTTGCAGCTCGCCGTCCACTGTACGCCGACATGTGTGTGTTTTTTTGCCTCCAGGCGGTTTCCATTCGAAGGCAATTAATAAATTACATGTATTCTAACCCACAACCCACTCAACAGAAAACCCTCAGACGTGGGCTCGGACCGCTCGGACAGCAGCAAGAAGAAACCGGAGAGAAAGAAGAGTGTGGAGGCGCCCCCGCCGCCTGTTGAGAAGAAGAAGGATGTTTATAGTGAGCCGGAGGAAGGTAGGCTGTCTTTTTCTTATTATGTACATACCCAGTCATGTCATTGGCAAGAACCTAGCATAATTATATTCCAAATAAAGCAAGAACCAAGCATTATTATATGCCAAATAAACAATTACACGTAGGGTAAACAAGATCATTTGGAAAGATCATAAATAGGCAAGCAAGCCTAGCGTGAAACGACCTCTGGCCTACTGGACTGACGACCTTAGGCAGATGGTTGGTGGTGGTTGGATGAGGAAGAAAGAGGCCAGAGTGTTGTGGCGCTCCTTAAGAGGGACCTATGTTCAGCAGTGGACGATTATGGGGTGATGATGATGATGACGCAAATACTATTACGTTTTACTCATATAAAGAAAATACAGTCGCTATGATTACGCACAGGAAGCATTGTATGTATAAGTCGTGCCTATAAAAAAACAATTTCAAAATGGAGGTGTTAAATCATTGGTTCACTTGCTCTGTTTCAGGTGAGGTGTCGTCGCACTCGTCAGATAATGATTCGATGATAGATTCCGAAGAGGAATTCGACGATGGGTAAGCAAATTGTGTTATTTAACACGCTTTTAAAATTTTAACGCAAAAAATTGTAATGCATATATGTTTTTAGTGATTAATCACTAACTGCAGTTTCGATAACTCTATCTATCGATAGCTAACAGCATTGAGTATGAATGGTCTGGAGACGAAATAGGCAGACGTTCCCCTCTGGCGGGGTGGTAGGCCAGAAAGGCCCACCGATTTATAAAAACTAGTTGCAGTCTCAATTTTCACTAGACTCAATCTAGTTGGCAAAGTGTTCGTTTCATAGAAAATGATTTGTTTACATACTAAAATGACAGCTTTAATTCATAGAATATCCGGATTCCGGATTTGATCACAGATTTGGTCATGGTTTATTGTTATTAGCTGTTTCCTAGCAACCAATGTCAAAAAAATGCAATAGTGATGTACTGGTATGTAGATATGTATTAATCGACAAAAAAGGTCATAGTTGGGAAGCGTCCGTAGTCGAATTGGCTTCAGTAATCGTAACTGATCACTGAGGTTAAGCAACAACTGACACGGTCAGCCATTGGTAGGTACAGCATGAGTTACCGATTTCAAATGGTTCTTTTCTGGACGCTTCCGTGCTTCGGACGGGACGTTAAGCCGTGGGTCCCGGTTACTGCTTCGGCAGCTGTCGTTAAGCCTAGTCAGAGGCCGCCCGACGGGGCGGCTTGAAAGCATCTGACCGTCGGGTTGCCCACTTACTCACAACTTCAGTGCATTGTACTCATTCAAAAACGGCGGTACGGCTCGCGACCTATCACGTGAGTATAAATGTACAGCGAAAAGCGGGTGACTTCGTTTATTAATCATTCCTAGTTAAATTTAACTATACCTAATTAATTTGAAATTAGTATTTCTAACCCATGTTCTCGAATTCATCGATAACACTTATCGATAATTGTTACATCAATTGGCAAGAAAAATGAAGACACTGTGTTCATTATTAAATGTCACTTCACGTAACCCTTATTGCTGGGAATTAAAACTCATAATGATATGTCCCATGAGACATAATCATGGTAAATGGTAAAATTTCCCCCCGCAAAAATTGGCAGACTTTTTTGTATCAAGAAAGATCGCTATGACGCTTCCCGAGGGTACACCCGAGTCCGCGTTGTTCTATGGCTAACAGTTACCTTCGTTAAAATTGACAGAATGCAACTTCAAAATCTATGACAGAAATTGTCAGCTAGCGATAGATAGAGTATTGAAACTGGTAATAAATGGCATCAAAGGAACCGTACAGTACAGAAGACAAACACATCAGTTTTCCATATCTGTCGGTTGACAGCAGCCAGCTTTACATCGGACCAAATCACTCCTAATTCCGGATTCCATTCGGGAGCCTTTCGGCATATAGTTTTGGTAGTTCTGCGTAGAGGCAGAGGGCATTAAGCTGTTTAAGGTCACCGCACATATAAGCGTAACGTAAACGGATCCCCTCTTTTTCTTCTATCAACCAGTAGAACGCCAGTTCGCGAACGCCTAGTTGACAGAAGAAAAAAGGCGATCACTTTACGTTACGCTTATGTGCAGAGACCCTTAGGTGATGATGTCACGATATTCTTACTATCATTTATTATTATTATTTCCCTCCCCAGTTACGATGAAAACCTCATGGGTGATGAAGAGGACCGCGCGCGCCTCGCCGCCATGAGCGAGAAGGAGAGGGAGCAGGAGATCTTCAAGAGGATAGAGAGACGAGACCTGATGAAGACCAGGTCAGTAGACAAGTGGTGTCCATATCAACACTATTAGATATTGTCTCAGAGACGCGCGTTTTATCAAGACGACTGTGGCGACACGGGTTTGTTACTGACGTCGATACTAAGCTGAGCGCCGTATTTATGACGAATTGCGATAAAGTTTTGTTTATCTATGTCGATAACGAACCCGTGTTGTGGCAGCAGGTTAGTATCTCACAGTTCTCTTAATACAAAAGATAGCGTTGATTTTATTTGTATGGAACTAGCGTCATCTAGTTACTAATACCAATGTTAAAGCTATATTTATTGAATATGGCAATATATATGTATATAATAATGTGTGATGAAGAGGACCGCGCGCGCCGCCATGAGCGAGAAGGAGAGGGAGCAAGAGATCTTCAAGAGGATAGAGAGACGAGACCTGATGAAGACCAGGTCAGTTATTTATTTACATCATAGGCATATCCAGTGTCAGGCGCTGCCTAATAGAAGGCGAATTGCAAACCATCGTGTAAGAAAAGCGCGTTATATTAAGACGACGCCTGCGGCGACACGGGTTTGTTATTGACGTCGATAAACTCGTTTAATGCGCCACCAATCACAGCGCCGTGTTTATGCTGAATCGTGATATAATGACGTTTATCATCCACCTACGTCGATTAGGAACCTGTGTAGCGACAGCAGGTCAGTATTGTTATCCACAGTTCACTCTTCATACAAAAGGTGGCTTTTATTTCACTTGGAAGCTAGCGCCATCTAGTTACCAATATTTAAGCAATATATATTATGTATATAACAATGTGTGATGAAAAGGACCGCGCGCGCCTCGCCGCCTTGAGCGAGAAGGAGAGGGAGCAGGAGATCTTCAAGAGGAGAGAGAGACGAGACCTGATGAAGACCAGGTCAGTATTCGCATTCAGACATCGTCCATATCCACATTTTCAGGCGCTGCATAATAAAACGCGAATCGCGAACCATCAAAGCCTGCTACACGGGTTCGTTAATAGACGTCGATAGACTAATTTAATACGCCTCCAATCACTGCGCCGCATTTATGGCGATATAGTGACAAAGAGTGGCATTTATGTCATTTGTATGGAAGCTAGTAGCGCCATCTAGTTACCAATACCGCTATATTTATTGAATATGGAAATACGGAGAAGGAGAGGGAACAGGAGATCTTCAAGAGGATAGAGCGACGAGACCTGATGAAGACCAGGTCAGTATCCTCATTCAGACATCGTCCATATCCACACTATCAGACGATGTCTCTGAATCGCGCGTTCTATCAAGACGACGCCTGTGGCGACACGGGTTTCTTACTGAAGTCGATACTACCTAAGTAGAGCGCCGTATTTATGGCGAATTGCGATATAGTCACGTTTATCTAAGTCGATAATGAACCCGTGTTGTAGCAGCAGGTCAGTATTGTTATCCACAGTTCACTCTTCATACAAAAGGTGGCTTTTATGTCATGTGTATGGAAACTAGCGCCATCTAGTTACCAATATTATGTATATATTATAATAATATGTGATGAAGAGGACCGCGCGCCGCCATGAGCGAGAAGGAGAGGGAACAGGAGATCTTCAAGAGGAGAGAGAGACGAGACCTGATGAAGACCAGGTCAGTACACTGTTCTCTACATACTAAAGCTAGCGCTTCTGTGATATGTATGGGAAATAACGCAAACTAGTTACCGAAAGGAAGGATAACAGGGGATATTCAAGAGGATAGAGAGACGAGACCTGATGAAGACCAGGTAACATCACTATGTCATACTAAAGCTAATGTGCTACTAGCGCTTATGTGATTTGCATGGGAAATAACGCAATCTAGTTACCGAATGGAAGGAGAACAGGAGATCTTCAAGAGGATAGAGCGACGAGACCTGATGAAGACCAGGTATTGACACTGTTTCCTTCATAGTAAAGGAGATTTTTATGTTAATTTTATGGAAAATAACACCATATAGTTACTGAAAGGAAGGAAAACAGGGGATATTCAGGACTGAACGACGAGACCTGATGAAGACCGGAGGTCAGTATAGTGTCCATATCCATACATATTGCTGCTGGCACGCTTAGGGCGCCCATACATAACACGATTCGACGTCGCGTCATGTGCACTTTACCTTTCAGTTTTCAGGAATACACCTATCGTCGTTTTGACCCAACGCTCATCCTTATTCTGACATACTAAAACACATATTGACGAAACTTGTTGTGGATTTATTTTTGTTTGTAACTATTATAATAAAAACCCCTCCCTCCAACCCCCACAGATGGGAGATAGAGCGCAAGCTCCGCCTCGCCCGTCGGTCTGCCGGCGCCTCCCCCGGAGAGATAGCGAGACGCAAGCAGGCGCGGAACAAACGCAGGGAGCGGCGGCCTGAGAAGGAGAAGCAAGGTTCGTTAGTAACCCACTTATTCAATTTCAAGCAAAAAGGAGGGTTTCTCTTTTGTACCATGATATAGACTATAGTCTAACCCCCTTATTCATAATAAAGTTAATGGACGCTTTAGCTATTGAACATTGAATTGTTTTCTGACAGAGAACAATTTGTTCTTTGACAGAGAGGCACAAAACAGTTCAATAGCTAAAGCGTCCACTAACTTTATTATGAATAAGGGGGTTAGACTATAGTCTTATTTCATGGTACAAAAGAGAAACAATAACCCTCCTCTATGCTTCGCCATAGTCGGGTAATCTAACCCTCAAATTCATAGACAGATAGATATTCAAAATTTACATTGAAACATACGAATTTCGGCTCTTTACGTCAGTCAAAAAAATGAAATTCGTATATCACAAGGTCAATTTTAAACCTATTGTAAAGTGTCATAAAGCTCTATGAATTTGGGGGTAATAATAAGTAAGCAATCGGCCGGCGCCTCCCCCGGAGAGATAGCGAGACGCAAGCAGGCGCGGAACAAACGCAGGGAGAGACGGCCTGAGAAGGAGAAGCAAGGTTAGTTTGTTAGACTATAGTGTATGTCATACAGTCTATTGACAGCCGACTGGTTAAGTGGTTAGAAAACTCAAAAACCGTCAGTCAAAAAGATGAAATTCGTATTTTAATTTCAATTTTAAAGCTATTGTAAAGTGGCAAAAAGCTCTATGAATTTGGGGGTAATAATAAGTAAGCAATCTGCCGGCGCCTCCCCCGGAGAGATAGCGAGACGCAAGCAGGCGCGGAACAAACGCAGGGAGCGACGGCCTGAGAAGGAGAAGCAAGGTTAGTTATATAGACAGTATTTTAAATTTACAACAAGGTTAAAATTGACATTGAAACATACGACGGAAAGAAAACTCTTTCCGTCAGTCAAAAAAATGAAATTCGTATATTACAAGGTCAATTTTAAACCTATTGTAAAATGTCAAGAAGCTCTATGAATTTGGGGGTAATAATAAGTAAGCAATCTGCCGGCGCCTCCCCCGGAGAGATAGCGAGACGCAAGCAGGCGCGGAACAAACGCAGGGAGAGACGGCCTGAGAAGGAGAAGCAAGGTTGGTTAGACTAGAGTCTATGTCATATAGTCTATTGACAGCCGACTGGTTTAGTGGTTAGAAAACTCAAAAACCGTCTGTCAAAAAGATGAAATTCGTATATTACAAGGTCAATTTTAAACCTATTGTAAAGTGTCAAAAAGCTCTATGAATTTGGGGGTAGACTATAGACTATTTCATGGTACAAAAGAGTAACAATAACCCTCCTTTTTGCTTCGCCGTAGTCGGGTAATAATACACCCACGAGCAATATAAACGTTTAAATACTCATGTAAGTAATCGGCCGGCGCGTCCCCCGGAGAGATAGCGAGACGCAAGCAGGCGAGGAACAAACGCAGGGAGCGACGGCCTGAGAAGGAGAAGCAAGGTTGGTTAGACTAGAGTCTATGTCATATAGTCTATTGACAGCCGACTGGTTTAGTGGTTAGAAAACTCAAAAACCGTCTGTCAAAAAGATGAAATTCGTATATTACAAGGTCAATTTTAAACCTATTGTAAAGTGTCAAAAAGCTCTATGAATTTGGGGGTAGACTATAGACTATTTCATGGTACAAAAGAGTAACAATAACCCTCCTTTTTGCTTCGCCGTAGTCGGGTAATAATACACCCACGAGCAATATAAACGTTTAAATACTCATGTAAGTAATCGGCCGGCGCGTCCCCCGGAGAGATAGCGAGACGCAAGCAGGCGAGGAACAAACGCAGGGAGCGACGGCCTGAGAAGGAGAAGCAAGGTTGGTTAGACTAGAGTCTATGTCATATAGTCTATTGACAGCCGACTGGTTTAGTGGTTAGAAAACTCAAAAACCGTCTGTCAAAAAGATGAAATTCGTATATTACAAGGTCAATTTTAAACCTATTGTAAAGTGTCAAAAAGCTCTATGAATTTGGGGGTAGACTATAGACTATTTCATGGTACAAAAGAGTAACAATAACCCTCCTTTTTGCTTCGCCGTAGTCGGGTAATAATACACCCACGAGCAATATAAACGTTTAAATACTCATGTAAGTAATCGGCCGGCGCGTCCCCCGGAGAGATAGCGAGACGCAAGCAGGCGAGGAACAAACGCAGGGAGCGACGGCCTGAGAAGGAGAAGCAAGGTTCGTTAGTTAGACTAGAATGTATTTACTGCCAGTTTCAATAACTATATATATCGATAGCTGTCAGTTACTTTCATACGATTTTAACACAGTGCAACTTTTTGTGTGTCAAAATCGAATGATAGTAACTGTGAGCTATCGATAGATAGAGTATTGAATCTGGCAGTTAATCTAATCATCGACAAATAATTACAATAATTTACACAGGGAAAATGTTTTCCTGTAATGGATAGATAAATAATCTTACATATTAACACCCAAGACCCAGGCACAAATATCTGTATTCATTAAACAATTATCTGCCCCGGTAGGGCATCGATCCGAACCTTCGCCATAGCAGCCAGGGTCACTTACCACTACACCAGTCGGGCATCCGACAAAATTTACGTTGAATAAAATGATATTCTATTCTGCTTAAACTAAACACCCTTCAATAATATTATATTCAAATGAAAGCTTAATTTCATAACTATTAATACAAAAGAATTTTATTTTACAGCCGCCGAAACAGAGAAAGAAGAACAGAGACAGAAAGAGCCAGAGAAAGAGAAGGAAGTACTATCTCCCAGCCCCGGCGAGATACAGGATAGCAACGATAAGGATGCTTCAGGTAATTACATTTATACTAAAATAGATCCACTTATCATGATTATCAGCCTATGGAAGCCCACTGCTGGATGCAGTCTATAGCTTTCCGCATCCAATAAGTACCAGCCACCTTTCGAGAGAGCGTCTTACACTACGTTCTAGTAAAAACACTGCAGTTGTGAGTACAAATTAATAATTTGTATCGACGACATATTGATGGCAATTTGCGGAACTTATACCATAACGTTGAATACCTATGAAAAGGTGCACCAAGGGAGACTCTTCGAGTTATGTATCACCTATATATCCGCTTCCAGCCAAAACAGTGACTGACCAATCCTTGTAAGCTTAAGCTATACCTACTGTTTTTCACAGACTCGCTAAAAAGACCAACACGCTAAGAAGTAGACTGATGATCCACATCTCTATTATGTACGTTTCTTTACAATTATGACGACATATTATTATCCTTTCCCCACAGAACAATCCGAGCGTTCAACCTCTCCCCTTGGCTTCGGCCTGAAAACGGAACGCAAACGTAATGTCGACGACAAGCGACAGAACGCGATGGCGGCGCTCCGGGCGCAGCGCGACGCCAAGCAGACCCGCCACGAGCAGCGCCAGCGGACTGTGAGTGTCTTATACATACAGGGTGTTGCATGAGACTATATACAGGGTGTCTACGAAAAAATCACGAAAATCGGTTCAGCCGTTTTGGAGCTACACTCTATCAAAGAAAGATACTCTGATACGAAGACTCTTTAAACGTAGGAGAGTTTCTATAAAGGGTATAGTAAGCCAAAAGGGCTTCCGACTAAGACACTAGCAGAGGCAACGGGCTGTGAGTATCATACATTCATATCCATAGGTCTCTAGTTCAAATCCGGCCTCAAAGAACCATAAAGAAAGCTTCATATCCGGCTCGAAGGACCATAAAGTAAGTTAACAAACGCAACGTGGACGACAAGCGACAGAACGCGATGGCGGCGCTCCGGGCGCAGCGCGACGCCAAGCAGACCCGCCACGAGCAGCGCCAGCGGACTGTGAGTGTATACAGGGTGTTCATAAGTAGCTGGGCTTATATACAGGTTGTTCAAAGAAAAAAAAGCGAAAATCCGTTCAGCCGTTTGGGATGCTACACTATCAAAAAAAGATACATACCTACTAAGCATATAAAAGCAGACCCGTCACGAGCAGCGCCAGCGGACCGTGAGTGTCTTATATATACAGGGTGTTGCATAAGTGTGTATACAGGGTGTCTATGAAAAAATCACGAAAATCCGTTCAGTAGTTTTTGAGCTATGAAAGAAAGACACTGAAACCACTGGCGCGCTAAGCATAATAGACACTAGCAACGGGCTGTGAGTATCATACATTCATATCCATAGGTATCTAGCTCAAATCCGGCTCTAAAGACCATAAAGAAAGCTTCATATCCGGCTCGAAGGACCATAAAGTAAGTTAACAAACGTAATGTCGACGACAAGAGACAGAACGCGATGGCGGCGCTCCGGGCGCAGCGCGACGCCAAGCAGACCCGCCACGAGCAGCGCCAGCGGACCGTGAGTGTCTTATAAATACAGGGTGTTGCATGAGACTTTATACAGGGTGTCTATGAAAAAATCACGAAAATCGGTTCAGCCGTTTTGGAGCTACACTCAAAGAAAGATACATTAACACCACTGGCGCGCTAAGCATAATAGACACTAGCAGCGCCAGCGGACCGTGAGTGTACAGGGTGCTCCATGAGTGTGTGTACAGGATGCTCAAAGAAAAAAAACGAAAATCGGTCCAGCCGTTTGAGAGCTACACTCTATCAAAAAAAGAGAGCCAAGCAGACCCGCCACGAGCAGCGCCAGCGGACCGTGAGTGTATACAGGGTGTTCATAAGTAGCTGGGCTTATATACAGGTTGTTTAAAGAAAAAAAAACGCTCCAGCTGTGTGAAAGCTAGACTATCAAAGAAAGATACACTGATACCACTGGCGCTTCGCTAAGTATAATAGATACGAGCAGCGCCAGCGAACTGTGAGTGTCTTATATATACAGGGTGCTCCGAACCCCGCGCGACGTAATATACAGGGTTCTCGAAGAAATAAAGCGAAAATCGGCTCAGGCGTTTGAGAGCTACACTACTACAGACAGACATAGACACTTTAAACATATAGCACCCTTATTTTTAAGCCGAAAGCGGTTACAAATAAGACACAAGAACCGACAGCGCACTGTGAGTGTCTACAGGCTGTTGCATGGGACTATATACAGGGTGCTCATGGATATCCGGCTCGAAGGACCATTAATTAAGTTAGCAACCGCAACGTCGACGACAAGCGACAGAACGCGATGGCATTTCTAATAGATTAACTTGTCCGAAACTTGACGCAATAATTAAAAATATATATTATTTAATTTAAGGCTCATGACACTCATCTGCATTTCCATAAAAGTAAATTACAAACATAACAACACAATTTTCTCCTACCCACAGGACGACGAAGACCTAATAGGCGGGTCATCCAAAGGCTCCGTCAAGCTGAAGGCTTCAGACATCTACTCGGACGACTCGGGCTCCGAGTCGGACGACAAGTCGCCGCCGCGCCGCAGCCGCAGCTCCGAGTCGGAGTCTTCGGGTAAGTGTGTACTGGCTGGGTATTCAAAAAAAGAGAATGACCAAATCTGACCCGCTTTGCAGCCACTTACCAAACCTATTTTTATTCAGTAGTAAAAGTGTTCTAAATGAGAAAAATATTTTAAAAATCTAAACCGTTTAACTGTAGTTTTCTTGGTCACCACCTTTCGTCGGAATGGTCTTACTATTACACCCTGTATACAGGTTGTCGGAAAAGTGGTGTAGCAAGTGAAAATTACAGAATTACCTTCTGAGTCACCACATCTCGGCTCTTTTGATCACGCTGTAAATGTGTGTTTAGATCCTTTATTCCCACACACCACAACTACGTGGTTAAATATCTCTCTTGTTAACTATACAAATCAATTTTCCCTCTATTCTCTCTCAGGCGGCGAAGAAGAGACGACACAGGACAGGAGAGAAAAGGACAGAAGAGAGAAAGAGGTCGAAGTGAGATACGCGGACTCGAGGGATCAGATCAACAAACTCAGACTTAGCAGGTAAAATTACCTTTAATTTAGCAACGTTTATGTATCAACAGCCCGTTAGTTTCGTTTCAGCTAAAAAAGTTTTGTTGTTGGAATTCTTCCGGTATAAGAAGCCTATATGTTAGTCCAGAAGGGCTAGCATGGGGCGCACTTAAGACGTGACAAAAGTTCTCCGTCGCGCTAGCTCTTCAGGCTGCGCGTTGTTAGTAAGCGCAATGCAAAACTTTTGTCACGTCTTAATTGGGCCCCGCGCTAGCCCTTCTGGCTGTCTTCACAAAAAGTTTCATGAAAATCCGTTTAGTATTAGTTTTTACGTCAAAGAGTACGATTGACGACAAACATCCCCTTAGATTAGTAAGGATAACATGGTATAAACGATTGAAACATTTTCATGTTTTCAATTAATATTTGTTTCACAGATTTAAACTAGAGCGGCTGGTTCACCTCCCGTTCTTCGCTCGCGTGGTGACCGGCTGCTTCGTGCGCATCGGCATCGGGAACAACAACGGCAACCCTGTATACAGAGTGAGTTTTAAAAACTAAGTGAAAATTTGGCAGCACAATCGAGTTTGCCTTTCAGGTCCTGACTAATTACATTGTTGAGGAAAAACTGAAACAACCAATTAGAACTGGGGATTCATCAGGCACAAGCTAAGGTGACATTTGTAATTACTTTTGGTTTTTCTCCCTATTGTCCTAGTTTATTTTATACTCACTTAACTGTTAAATTTTCCGGGTTTAGATTCATGGCAATTTTTATTAAACACTCTTTCTGGGGGTTACAAATGTGGCCAAAATGCCAATAAATTCCTTATTACAATTGGATTAACTAAAGAAAATTTGACTAAAATCGCCTCGCCCAGTACCCTATATTGCGTTTATGCTATTTTACAGACAAACTGAATTACTGTCAATAATAACGGTGAACTTAACCCCACCCTTCCCCTAACAGGTAGCAGAAATAATAGACGTGTACGAGACAGCCAAAGTCTACCAACTGGGAGGCACCCGCACCAACAGGGGGCTGAAGTTACGACACGGCGCGCAGGACAGAGTGTTCCGACTCGAGTTCGTCAGCAATCAGGTAGGCAGATATGCCAGGCTGGTATCTTGAAGGGTAGGCAACGATCCCTCGATGGGAAAGCAACAATCCCTCGATGGGTAGGCAAGGATGCCTTCATGGGTAGGCAAGAATCTCTAGATGTGTAGGCAAGAATCTTTCCGTGGGTAGGTAAGATACTTTTCGTGGGTAAACGAGGATCCCTCGCTGGGTAGGCAAAATTCCCTTGTTAGGTAGGCAAGCAACCCATCGATGGGTAGGCAAAGATGCCTAGATAGGTATGACAAAGGCCAAGTATCAGAAATAATAGACGTGTACGAGACAGCGAAAGTCTACCAACTCGGAGGCACCCGCACCAACAGGGGGCTGAAGCTGCGACACGGCGCGCAGGATAGAGTGTTCCGACTGGAGTTCGTCAGCAATCAGGTACGCAATAGTGTCTGGGTAGGCGGACGCAACTGGTAGAATCCCTTTAATGGGTAGGCAAATATTCCTCAGTGCGTTGGCAAAGAGCCTCTGATGGGTAGACAAGAATCCCTCGATAGGTAGGCAAGAAATCCCTCAGTAGTATGTAAAATCCGTCAATGGGTAGGCAAAGATGCCTTGATAGGTAGGCAAACGATGAGTATGACAAAGGTCCAAGTAGCACAAATAATAGACGTGTACGAGACAGTCAAAGTCTACCAACTCGGAGGCACCCGCACCAACAGGGGGCTGAAGCTGCGACACGGAGCGCAGGATAGAGTGTTCCGACTGGAGTTCGTCAGCAATCAGGTAGGCTCGGGTGCCCGGGTGGGTAGGCAAAAGTACCTCATTGGGTGGGCAAGAATCTCTAGATAGGTAAGCCAGAATCCCTCGATGGGTAGGCAAAAGACCCACGATAGGTAGGCAAAGATTCCCCGATGGGTAGGCCATAATCCCTCGACAGGTAGGCAAAAATCTGTCAATGGGTAGGCAACCATGCCCTATTGGGTAGGCAAGGATCCACTGATGAAAAGGCAAGAATTTCTTGATGGGTAGGCAATAATTCCTCAAGGGGGAGGCAAACGTTATTCAATGGGTAGACAAGAATCCACTAAAAAATAAAAAAAAGTGGGTAAAATCCCTCGCTGGGTAAGCAAAAATCCACAAATGGGTTAGGTTGGCTATAAATCTTTCAATATGTAGGTAAACAGCCCTCGATGAGTGTGACAAAGGTACGAAGAAATAATATAATAATAGACGTGTACGAGACAGCCAAAGTCTACCAACTCGGAGGCACCCGCACCAACAGGGGGCTGAAGCTGCGACACGGAGCGCAGGATAGAGTGTTCCGACTGGAGTTCGTCAGCAATCAGGTAGGCGGAATTACCCTTGAAGATCCCTGGATGAATAGGCAAAAATCCCTAGACGGGTAGGCAAGAATCTCTAAACGGGTAGGGAAGAATCCCTAGATGTGTAGGCAAGAATCTTTCTGTGGGTAGGTAAGACATCTTTGGTGGGTAAGCGAGGATCCCTAGGCAAAAATCGCTTCTTGGGTAGGCAAGAAAACCCGTCGATGGGTAGGCAAAGATGCCTAGAT